>NW_028318264.1:1873750-2186041 GCF_062004578.1 Staurois parvus | reverse complement strand
CGTGGGTGAGCACTGATCATGAATGTCTGCTCCACAGGTTGCTACAGCCAAAGAGAAGATCAGAGATGAGGAAACGACTGCTGTTAAGCTGTTGGCAGTATACTGGTGCATCTCAATAAATTAGAATATCATCAAAAAGATACATTTATTTCAGTAATTCTATTCAAAAAGTGAAACTCACATATTATAAAAAATTCACTACAGAGTGATATATTTCAAGCATTTCTTTCTTTTAATTTTGAGGATTATGGCTTTCAGTTAGCGAAAACCCAAAATTTAGTAACTAAGAAAAAATTATAATATTACATAAGATCAATAAAAAAAGGAGTTTAATACAGAAATGTTGGATTACTAAAAAGTATGTCTGTGTACACTATAGTATGCACTCAATGCCAAGTTGGGGCTCCTTTTGCATGAATTATTGCATCAATACGGCGTGGCATGGAGGTGATCAGCCTGTGGCTCTGCTGAGGTGTTATGGAAACCCAAGTTGCTTTGATAGTGGCCTCCAGCTCGTCTGCATTGTTGAGTCTGGTGTCTCATCTTCCTCTTGACAATACCCCAGAGATTCTCTGAGGGGGTTAGGTGAGTTTGCTGGCCAATCAAGCACAGTGATACCATGATCATTAAACCAGGTATTGGTACTTTTGGCAGTGTGGGCAGGTGCCAAGTCCTGTTGGAAAATGAAATCAGCATCTCCATAAAGCTGGTCAGTAGAGGGAAGAGTGGAGTGCTTTAGAATTTCCTGGTAAAAGGTTGCTCTGACTTTGGACTTGATAAAACACAGTGGACCAACAACAGCAGATGACATGGCTCCCCAAATCATCACTGATTGTGGAAACTTCACACTGGACCTTATGCAACTTGGATTACGTGCCTCTCCACTCTTCCTCCAGACTCTGGGACCTCGTATTCTAAATGAAATGCAAAATTTACTTTCATCCGAAAAGAGGACTTTGGACCACTGAGCAACAGTCCAGTCCTTTTTCTCCTTAGCCCAGGTAAGATGCTTCTAATGTTTTCTTTGGTTCAGGAGTGGCTTGATACAAAGAATGCAACAGTTGCAGCCCATGTCCTGGATACGTCTGTGTGCAGTGGTTCTTAAAGCACTGACACCAGACATAGTCCACTCCTTGTGAATCTCCCCCAAAATTCTTGAATGGCGTTTGCTTCACAATCGTCAAGGCTACGATTACACTGTTCAACAGGTAAAAAGTTTTGGGCATAAAATTAGCTAATCTTACATAATTTTGGGGTGCTGAAAACGAAAATGACCCTAAAAAATGTTGATTGGCTCTAGTTTCCATGATATATTCACCCATCTAATGACGTAAGCCATTCAAAATTATGATGCAACTTCAGCTGCATATTGCGCAATTGATACTGGTGACCAATAGAAAATTGCATGTATACTGAGATGATGCAATATTAGCCTTTAATTGCATCACTTCACTGCATAAAAGCTGCAGTATCTGTAGCTGATTGTAGTTCGACAGCGTCTTTACATTTCGTTTTATGCTTATATAGGCTACTCAGTAATGCCTCGAACTTGTGTGAATAAAGCAGATAATTTCTGCTATATCTGCGGTGAAATAACTTATCTCACAAAAAAGGAGGATAACAGGAATGATTAAGAAAGCCTACAACTTGTATTTTGGCTGCAAGATAGGAGACCAGGACAAGAGCTGGGCACCACATATATGCTGCAATTCTTGTGGGACGGCACTGGAGCAATGGTTGAATGGAAAAAAGGCATCTATGCCTTTCGCTGTGCCAATGATTTGGAGAGAGCCAACAGATCATGTTAGTAATTGTTACTTTTGTATGGTGCCTCCAATTGTAAAAGGGCTAAATAAGAAGAAAAAGTTATCTGTGCACTATCCAAATATTCCATCGGCAATACGTCCAGCTCCTCATGGAGAGGGGCTACCAATTCCTAAAGCACCAGAATCCTTCGTGGTTGAGTCAAGTGAGGAAGAACCTGAAGCGTGTAGTCACGTGCAGTTGTAAGAGATAGCCCTTTCCTCAAATACAAGAGAAAAGCCAAGAGAAGCAAAACCGACACAAACTGAAGACAAAACTAGTGAGAATCCTAAGTATTAAAATGATTCAACTTAGCTTATGGCTATAATTTTTCTTGGTAATCCTATGCAATATATTATGCCATTTAGGCTTTGTTATGTAGTCAATATCACTTGCTTTATATTTGTGGAAAAACATCTATCTATATAATTATTGTGCATTATGTAGTCATTACACCTATAGTAGAAAACTTTCCGTTTACAGAAAAACTAGAGCCAATTGACAAATTTCATTGTTATATTTGAACTCAGAATGTGAAATTCATTAAGAAATGGATCCTTTTGTTTCCAAAACTGGCAAAAAATAAAAATTTGTTGAACAGTGTTATCCCTGTTGCTTGTGCACCTTTTTCTACCACGCTTTTTCCTTCCACTTAATTTTCCATTAATATGCTTTGATACAGCACTCTGAACAGCCAGGCTTTTTTTAGACATGACCTTTTGTGACTTATCCTCCTTGTGGAGGGTTTCAATAACTGTCTTCTGGACAACTGTCAAGTCAGCAGTCTTCCCCATGATTGTGTAACCTACTGAACCAGACTGGAAGACCATTTAAAAGCTCAGGAAACCTTTACAGGTGTTTTGAGTTTGCTGATTAGAGTGTGACACCATGGGGTTGATTTACTAATGCACCTTGTCTGCAAATGGTCACAGTTCCTTGCATGACCGACTACTTTTAATCAGAGAAGAGATTCCCTAAAGCACTCAGTCCAAAAATAGACACAATCGGAATTTACTAATGGTCACAAAACTTACAGACCGTCTAAATGAGTTCACCGCTTAGAACCAGGTGAACAGCAGAGAAAAATCTTTTTAATGACACGATCTCAAGCAATTTATACTTCCTATACATACCCTGGACATTTTTAAGAATAATTGCTTTAAAAGAATTCTAGATTTGTCTGTATAAAAGTGATACATTTAAAAAAAATCCAAAAGGTATTGACTACACCTAGTTCAAACATCTCAGTAGTGACACGACTGAGCATGCCCAGACCAGGAAAACTGAAAACTGCCTTCACCCTGTTGTTTTTTTAAGTGCTATAGTAAATGCCTTTGTTGGCAAGCCTGGAAATGTTGAAAAGAGTCAACCTATTTCTGGAAAAGTCAACCTGTTCCTGTAAAACATGATTATTAAACAGAGTAACACACACACACACACTAAAAACTTTTTCATTTCCTTTGCAATTTTAATTAGCTGCGTTTTTTTTTCTCGCTTCTTATTCAATATTCTTTTTTTTCTCTTTTTTTAAATAATGCTAGTGCTGTGTTTTATTCTTTTTTTTTTTAGCATTTATTCTCTGCAGTATATATACTTATGAATGTACTGCCATGTGCATTGATCATGTCCAGGGACTTTAACTTTTGAAATAGGTTAACTAAATGGTAGAAAAACTGCACTTGGTGCTCAGCATCTAACAAAAATCCAAATCTAAACTCCCACAGCTGTCTTTGCCAACCACACACAATACCAGCGCTGAAGCAAAATTAAAAGGAATCCAAATATTGCGCTGTGTTACTAAATTCAATGTGGGTTGGTTATATGTATCCCAATAAAAATAAAAACAGAAAAGATACAAGCGCTGGATAAAAACCAAGAAGCGACTAGCATGAAAAGCGAACACCAGGAGCCTCCAAAGTAAATATATCAAACGAACATGCAGCGCTAATAAAATTCAATAATACATGCATATAATCATACGGTACATATAGTCAAAAAATGATAATAAAATGGATCTAAAAATGTCTAAACGTCCAGGAACACTCAAATGCGCATTACTATTGCGCTTTCTGGTTAGTGCAATCTACACTCATCTCTGTGGGATGAATATGGTCACACAAGCCACTAATTTTTTCACCATCTTGCCTTGAAATTTTGCACTATGCACCGCAAGAACACTCTTGTTGGAGATATTTATTCACCATTATCACAATTCCTGGACATTTAGACATTTTTAGATCCATTTTATTCTCAAGTGGTGTTCACAATACCATTTTTTGACTATATGTACCGTATGATTATATGCATGTATTATTGAATTTTATTAGCGCTGCATGTTCGTTTGATATATGTATCCCAATACAAAGGATCATAATAGTATTACAAAAAATTTAATTGTGTCCCAACATCATAAATACACATGAACCACATTAGTGGTTAGTACTGCTGCCTAGTGGCACTAGAATTGTTGGTTCAAATCCCAACCATGGCACTACCTGCATGGAGTTTGCATGCTCTGCCTGTGTGGGTTACCTCCCATGCTTCAAAGACATGCTGATGTTTGTTTTGGCTCCTGTCTAAATTGTCCCTAGTATATGAAAGTGAGTTAGGGACTTTACATTGTACGCTCCTTGAAGGCAGGGCCTGATTTGAATGTACAATATGTATGTAAAGTACCTGAACTAATATTAACGCATGGTTTGAAGTGTGTTTTTTGCAATCTGGTACATCTTAGATGGGTTTCATGTAATGGAAACAAAAAAGAGCTGACATTACAAATAAAAAGTGTGTGTTCTCGCTCTTCCACCCCCCTTTCCTGGCCTGCAGGACTGTATGCTCAGATAAGGGCGTGTTAGTGATTTTGGGGGGAAGCCACACCTTTTGTTTTACTTTTTGGCCATGGGGTTCCCCTTCAGATCCATGACTGACTGAAGAGCCCATGCTCTTTGGTACATGTTGGTTATGATGTTTTCATTCTGCCGTCATTGGGGATGAGTTTCTGGTTGTTATAATGCCAGCAGGTGCCGTCTCCTAACAACCCACAGAATTTTCAGGAAGTAATACATGTCGGTGCGTTTAGGAGGTGCCTGGCCATGTCCCAGTGTAGGTCCATACAAAACACATTCATCATGTTCCCATTTGGTGGACTGCACAAGAACACACTGCACTGGGGGGGAACTAGAGCCATTGGAATAGGTGGGAAATACTGGACAAGTGTTTGGGCAATTTGGGTGAAGCAGCCCTCACAAATGTGAGATTTCCAGCTCTGTGCCCTGCACATGCCCAAGCACTTACAACTTGCACTGAGCATGCTCAGGGACTTGGATAATTTTCTGTTACACTGCACAGGTACATATGTTTAGAGAACTGTTGCTTTCTTTCTATGCATGCTAAAGGATTTAGATCTTTTGCCTTCAGTCTGTGAATTGATGCACATAGCCAAGGGCTAACACATCTGAGAGGAGTATTTGCCTGCTAATCAGGCGCAATCACTTGAGGCATTCATGAAGAAACAGATTGAATGGGGGTGTCCTTCACTGGGAATGCCAACAATACAACTGGTGTTATATAAAGGACTGCAGTAGTGGGGGTTTGTATGGCCAGTGAGGAGGCCAGATTATTTGCCATCAGTCCTTGTTGGCTTTCTTTTGTTGGGGGGGGGGGGGGTTATTGCGCATGATGACCAACGCCCCATGTTTGAGGTTTGTGTGTTTGCTGTAATTGTTGTGCATTTGTCCCAAAAAGTGGGTTTTTGTGGGTATGCCTTCAGTTTTGTGTGTAATTTTCCAGTTTGACCATGTGTTTATTGTTTGTGAGCATCTGCTAACCATTGTTGTCACTAACAAACGTCAATTGCTCTACTACAAATCCAAACTTTGATATAATTTGGTTAATCGTGCAGAATGTGGGAATGGGGGGAGCATTGGTGCTATGTTGTATTCCTTTTTTTTGCCCCGTTTTGTTTTTGAGTCTTGCACCTAACAAATGGATGGGCTGGTTGGGTCGGGTGGTGAGATTTGTTGAATCTTGTAAAATGTGTTGCCTGGTTAGTATTAACCTTATTTTGTTCCCAGCTGTACACCGTGATAGTTAATTTGTGATGCCCTTTAGACTGTAAACTCCTATGAGCAGGACCCTTCTAATCCTCTTGTAAAGTGCTGTGCAAAATGTAGTACCATAAATACTGTTTTTTTTTTTTAACACAAGTAAATGAATGTACCCGATTGTGTTGCTGCTGTCAAAATAAATGTAGAATATGAACTATTTATGCTTTTGTTGAATCAATAAAACCTTTTTCCCTCCTCAAGTGGAATGTATAAACACCCATACAAATCTACAAAATAAACATTTTAGTCTGCACACACGCAGAAAAAAAACATTTAACAGCTCCAAGCTGAATTTCAGTGAAAACTGAATTCAGCTGGTGGAGAGGTAGAGTATTTAACATGTCAACCTGGGACTTAGTTATTTTTAAAGTTCCCTAGATGCAATCTGAGGAACTAAAAGTCAAATAGATGGGAGCCATGATTGTGCATAAAAATTAGTTATCGCACAAGAATGGTCTCAGGACCAGCTCCCAGACGGGAACTGCGTCATCACATTTGCGGGATTGACATTCGCATGCTCCAGAGACATAAGAACAAAAGTTCAGTTCCTTGGTAAACAGCAGCTGGAGGCACGTGACATTTACCAAACTCAAATACACCAAACAGGTGTCAATTGCGTGTATTTATTTGCGCCACCGACAACGTCTGCCTCACAACTGAAGAGGAGGAGGCACCGCTGATGGCTATGTTTGCCAGAGCCTTCTGCAAAGCAGAGAGGAGGGACGCACATGGCATGGCTTTTTTGGACCATGTGCATACCTGCAGGACGTCCTTTTTAGGTTTCGCTTAGGGCAGGTGTCTCCAAAATTTAAAAAAAAAAGGGCCAGTTTACAGTGATTCAGACTTTAGGAGGGGGGGGGGGGGGCCCGAAATGTGGCTGTTGGGAGTAGAAAAGGTCCTGGTGTCAGTGGGAGAAGATAATGCCCCATCTTTTGTGTCATTGGAAGGAATAGTGCCTCATCATTGAGAGGAAGTGTGCCTCATTATTGGTATCAGTGGATAAAATAGTGCCCCAAGGGCTGGATAAAAGTAAGCAAAGGGCCACAGTTTGGAGACCACCGGCTTAGAGCAAGAAGAAATTATACACCTCTGTGAGCTCATCCCTACCCTGAAGGAGCTTATATTCATACTAGTGCCAATCAACCTACCAGAATGTCTTTGGGGTGTGGGAGGAAACCCACACAGGAACAGAGAGAACATGCAAACTCCTAGCACATGGTGCCATGGCTGGGATTTGAACCAATGACCCTAGTGTCGTTAGGCAGGAGTGTTAACCACCAAGCCACTATGCAGCCAATAACATTTATCAGAATATATAGTAGTACCATGCTTCAAGAATTAAGATATATAAATTATAAGTAGATATATCTCTGTTATGACAAATGATTTTTAATGTCCAATTCATATTTTCTTATAACTCATGGATTTGAAGGGGAACCCCTTGACCAAAAAAAAAAAAAAAAGTGTGGTTTCCCCAAAATCACTAACACACCCTTATCTGAACATACAGTCCTGCAGGCTAGAAAAGGAGGGTAGAAGAGCAACCCCCCCAACATACATACTTTTTATTTGTAATGTCAGCTCTTTTGTCTGCATTATGTGAAACTTTCTAAAATATACCAGATTGCAAAAAACACATATATAAACATGCATTTTTATTACTTCAGATATTTATATAGGGCTGTCAATTTACACAGCACTTTAGATACATATTGTACATTCTTCAAGGAGTGTACAATCTAAACTCCCTAACTCAAATTTATATAATAGGGACAATTTAGACAGGAGCCAAAGCTAATACCAGCATGTGAGGAAACCTACACAGCAGAACATGCAAAAACTCTTTGCCTTTTCTGCCATGGTTGGGATTTGAACTGGCAGCCCTAGTGCTGCTAGGCAGAACTGCTAACCACTAAGCCACAATGCTGACTATGATGCTATCTAGCATATATAGTAGTACCATGATTCAAGAATTAGGATATATACTTTTAAGTAAATATAAGAAAATTGAAGTTCGACATTAAAAATTATTTGTCATATAACATATAATTGTAATGGTTGGATATATATTTAACATTAGAAAATAGTATGCATTACGCTTTCATTAAAAAATGCATTTAATTGCAGAACATAAAAAAAAACACTACAAAGCAAGAAAGAGAATAATTAGCATTAAAAGAAAGCAAACAAAAAAAACACCTGCCAATTGTTTCTAGAAAGAAATGGGAAAAATGGAATCTTGGCTCCTTCGCCCTCTAGGGACCAAAGTTTAGAATTGCCTATTTTGTCAATATGACTGTTCCAATTCGACATTTACTAATAGACATTTTCCTATGTGAAACAATCAAGACTTTGTCATGGTGAACAGAAAAATTTCTTCAATTAGGTGAAGTTTGGTGTTTAACTTCTATTGCTTCACCTTATTCTTAGTAAATAAGCCCCCATGAGACTACAATATTGAACTTTTTCACAATATTCCAATTTTCTGAGATACTGAATTTTGGGTTTTCACTAGATGTAATCCATAAGCATCAAAATTAAAAGAAAAAAATGCTTGAAATATATCACTCTGTGTGTGATGAATCTATAGAATATACGAGTTTCACTTTTTGAACTGAAGTAAATTAATGTTTTAATGATATTCTGATTTATTGAGATGAACCTGTATATAAAAAGAGAAAAAAACTCAGCAGATCACCATTGTATAGATTAAATAATACTCCAAAGCTACCAAGTATCTTGCAATTTCCTTGGTTTGAGCACAATACACAGGAAAAAAAAAAGAAAAGCTGTGGGACGCCCCTAAAATCAATAATTGTCAAACTGGAATAACACCAGATCACAATGAAAACTGTTCTCCTTGACAGTTATCCAGGAATTACATCGGATATGTGCATAAGGGCAGTCAAACTTTTTAAATATTTATGATCTCAACATCCCAACAGTGAGTGGTCAGATGTCTTGGTCATATGAAAAGAAAAAAAAAGCTGAAAATATTCCTAAAAAGAGTATCAATCTGTAAATTCCGATAGCAGAAAAACTCACCTGGATGTATGATTTAATAATAAAAACAAAACACACTATATATTTTTACTTTAAATTTTATATTATACATCATCCAGTTTGAAGGCTGATGCTCTAAGAAACAACTGATATTTTTTTTCAGGATGTGGGCAGTAGCAGCATGCTTGGACAGCATCAAAAGTTATGCAATATAGATGGCAGGTTTCATCAACAGACAGGACAAATGCCAAATATATATTAAACCTGCAGTACAAAAGCTGATCTAGAAAATATTATCAAGAACTACCTGGATGATCACACTCATGCTGCCTGGTGCAGGGCTTCTTACACTCAGGAGGTCTTGTGCCACATGGTACTGGTGGAAAAATCACAGATTCCCCACAGTAACAGGTAAGTTCATCAAAACCTGAAAGGAAAAAAAGAAAAAATAGAAATATCATTAGTACATAAATGCTAAACTGAGATAAAAGGTAGACTTCTGTTTGGTTTTTATACTCCTTCCAATGACAAACTACAAATGAGCTTGAGCACTGGTCACATTTCTTTTTTAAGGTGTCTATTGATTTTATTTTAATTTATCCATTGTGAATGTATTGTTTTGACCATTATTTTCCCGTGCTCTAAAAAATACTATTCAGTTTACTGCTGGGCACTGCCACCTTGTTTATGGCATTAATGGCACCCAGCAAACAATGACCCCTGACTCCCCACAGGCCCCTTTGTAATCCTGCACATGCTTCTATACGTATAGTGTCTGTCCAATTTCTGCAGTCACGTGACCCATGACTGAAGTTGATAAACAAACTACCATGTGGTTGCTTAGAGGGAACCAGAGGGCAGCTGAACATAGAGGAGTGGCTACATGGACAAAATGAGAACACATATCCTCTATAGTTTGCAACTGCTCAAACCTACTGAAAATCTTGTTGGGGCTGCAAGACCAGCTCTCACGAGACTATACTGAGGAGTTGCAAAGAGAACTATAATGTTGCAGAAGAAAGAGGAGCCACTGCTAAGCTAGGATATCATCCCTCTCTGAAGTGGTCAAATTTACTAGCAAAGTTCTAAGGTACTGTAAACTGCAGGCCAAAAAACATTTCCAGAAAGGAAAGCCAGAATTTTCTTGTTTACCTGTAAATTAATTTTCATTGATCAGAGGACACTGTATCGTCATAAGACAAAAAAACAAAAAACGGAAATACCCTTTTGGCAACCACTATGCTTTTGGCAAGCCCTGAAACAACAAAGCCTGAAGGGTGGGATCCCTGTGTCCTGTGATGTACTATAAAAAAGGATTTTATAAGTAAACTAAAAATCTAATTTTTTTATTGTACATCCCACGACATGGGGTATCTTCATAGACACTAAGACAGGGATGTCCAAAAGCATTGAATGTGGTAAACCTTCCTTGACATTCACTTGACTAGCTTTCAGCAGGGTAGGAATGACCGAATCGGATACTCATCTCTCAAGACCTGCCTTCAACAGCTATACTGTTAAAGCAAGCGACTGAAGGATGGCAGATCAGACCTTGTTGAGAAGTGGTCAGGTTGATTAGGTAGGGTCCATGGTTCACCCATTGATAAAGTTTACGATGTACCAAGTTCTCCTGGGTCAGACTGCGATGATCGAAATCACCGGAATGCCTTCCACCTGAATCCTGTGAAGTGGACTAGGTAGAAGCTGAGAATGCATAAACTATGTAGAACTGATCTCACCAGAGAAACCCTTGTGAAAACTCAGGGGAGGGGGGGGGGGCCTGGTCCTGGATACAAATCTGTCCAGCCACACACCTGGATGCCAGAAAATCCACATCCACAGGGCAGAAATTACTTATCTTTTTTTTTTTTTAATGTGATTTTGCACAGAGCAACCCAGATCATCCTCTTCTCAGGGCCCCCACCAGCGCTCCTGGCCCCTCCTTCCTGTCAGATGCCCCCACAGCAAGCTGCTTGCTGTGGGGGCACCCAAGCAGGTGAGCTCCCAAGTCACGGGTCTGCATGTCCATTCACACACAGAGCTGCGGCTCTGTCCCACCCCCTTCCTTACCTGATTGACACACTGGCGGTGATTGACAGCAGTGGGAGCCAATGACTGCCGCTGCTGCCTCAGTTAATCAATAGTGAGTGCCCCCAGAGAACTGAGGCTCTCGTGGACATCGCTGGATTAGGATGGGGCTCAGGTAAATGTTTGGGGGGCTGCTACACATAGAAGGTTTTTAACCTTCATGCATACAATACATGAAGGTAAAAAACCTTGACCCTTACAACCACTTTGGAGAGGTTTGGATGGTTCCTGAACCTTATTAAGAGTCTGAACAGTTTGATTCACATTAGAAGTTCAGATGACTGCTCCCTCAGAAGCAAGTCACCCCAGCAACTTATGACAGGAATACCCTGAGTTTGGTGAGCCCCAAGACCTGGGCTAGCACCTTGGTGAATATTCTGGGAGCAGTGGACAAGCCAAACAAAGTAGTGATCTCCCAGCTCAAACTGCAGGAACCTTTGATGAGGTGGTATAATTTGGATCTGGAGATAAGCGTCCTGGTTATCCATGGAGGACTGTATATGATTAGGGTCTGCATAGGGCTGAAACACATGACCTGGTTCAAAAAAAGCATCAAATGTGTCTCAGGAGCAGGTGCCAATATTATCGGTTTCTGCCGATGCCAGGATATCTCCCTGCTGGAGTGAGACAACCACTGACCACACCGATTACATCTGGAATGTCTGCACTGGGAGAAACTTCCTGAGATCTAGCGTGGGGCGAACATCTCTGTTTGGTTTCGGAACTACAAAGAGGCTTGAACAAAAATCTTTCGCTCTCCGGAACCAGGATGATCATGCAGACGATTTAGAGCATGAAAATGAACAGTCTTATTTTGCAGATTCGAAGAAACATTTGAAAAGTATAAAAATTTTCAGTTTGTAACCTTGAGCCACTATATTGCAGACCCACTTTTTGCAATGTCCCCTTGCCAAACATGCACGAAGGCCTGCAAATGCTCCCCCACCCAAGTGAATAGGGATGTCCATTTATTGTGAGGAGGGCTGGTTTCCAGCTTTGGAGGTTTTTGGAGTTCAGGACTGCTTTTGCAACTGAGATTTGGGACTTGGGCTTAGATCCTGATGCCCAAGATTGATGAAAGGTGTGCTTTTTGTAAGTAAGAGCGTCAGGATTTTGTGCCATCGGTGTTGACTAAAAAGGTAACAAGGTACTCTTGCCCACAGTCACCTTTTAGATGTAATCATCACAAACATTCTCCTTGAAAGGGAAAACATGTAACCTTCTTACAAGGCAACTCTACTAACTTTTAGATATAAACTTCTGTGCATATGCAAAAACAAGACACCCAAATGAAAAAATTGTTGGAGTCTTTAAGGCATCCACCATGAGAAGGGAAATCTTCCAGATATCTGCCTAACTCAGAATCCCCATGGTCAGGATTCCTATCTCTCAGTAGCTAATGGGCCCAAAACTAAAGGCTCCGACACATCCCTACAGCTGCAAATCACCGGTTGTCAAGTCGTTCCCACTACAGCAAAAGACGTTTTAAATAAACCTTCTAGCTGTTTGTCTGAAGCATCTTTATACACTGGCAATTTGTCCACTGAAACCACAAGGAACTTCTTGAGAAAGGAAACTGCCGACTCCACCACAGGTATATTGCCAATTTTTTTGGGAACTAGGTTTGCATGGGATATTGTTGCACAAATTGTTTAAAGTGGAACACCTATACAGGATGAGTCCATCCTCATTTAAAATGTTTTAAATGTGGACAGAACAGGAAAGGATTGGGGATGTTGTGGGGGCCACCAAACCTGTTACCTTAGGGACAGAGTATGTTGGAATAATTTTAAATTGGTCTAAACTACTTCTGCAAGAAAACCTACAAAGACCTTTTGGGCTTAAGATTGAGGAATTTACTTCTGAGGAATCCCAGGGTCTAATTCAGAGGAAGACTTGTCTGCATCTCTATCCTCTGGAAAATGTTGGTTCCCTTCCACCTCCTCCTCTGGCAGCTACTAGGTAGATTCCTCCTCCGTCAATGACAACAGAGAAGAGGAAGGAAAGCATTAGTGTTTGTGACCCAGACAATCCATATCAGAAAGAACTCCACTGGGCTGCTGCTGTAAAACAGTTGTGTGTAGGAAGGAATTCTCATCCGACATCAAAGAACTCAGTTAGTGGAAAGATCAAACCGATATAATCAAAACCACCTGGAACTGACCTCCCGGGGAGATATTGCAAGGGGAGCTACAGCTAGGTTCCTAGCTGTCTGATAATGGCATCTTGGAATCCTCACTGCCATTCTCACACCCTCTCTGCCATTGTTGAGACATGTCCACCAGCAATATATATTTGGACTCTCACTATGAGAAGCAGTCCTGAGCCAGAGGAGAGAAAACAAGTGTAAAAACACCTGTAATATAACCCCATAGATTTTCGTTAGGCTGTAACCCAGTCAAGAATCCCACTATTTAGTACCTGCAACCAAGTGCAAGTAGCACTGTAGTGTTTTAAAAAAAAAAAAAAGGCAATAACAGCCCTGGTACATGCTGTGTCCACCGGGTCATCAACTTCCGAGAGCCAGAAAGCACAAGGGGCCATCCCCAAAATGGTGGCCTTCACTCTACTCCACCTCATTAACGTCACTGCACATCCCATAGAAGGAGGAGAGCAATAGGAGAGTGTTCCACCCCTTGCAATGGCACCACAATCAACCGGTCTGCCCCTAAACACCATGCAGGACAGTTGGGACATTAGTACACAAATACAAAAACATGGTACAGCAAGTTCAGGCACACGTTACAAATACAGCAACAGGAATAGACAGAAGTTAAAGGGACATTGCTCCCAACCTCCCATAGGGTGCATCCACCTGATGGACCCACAACTAGAGCATTCACCAGTCCATACGCAGGAGCACCAGGGGGTCCAAACTTCACCCATCTCAATGGGCACTTCACTGGGACTTTCTGGGGTAGGGATCACCACACTGGACCAGTAAAGCACACTACCAGTCCAGCAGACAATAGATAATTGTACAGGGACCTGCAGTGCATAGTCCAGTTCTGAAAGATCACATTCCAGGCTGTCCCCTCGCGTCCAAGGCATCCAGATACCATTGCTCTTGGCAGTAAGCCACTAGACAACAGATCTGGATAACCTGTTCTACTGTATCCTAGCTGGAAAATATATGTATATATCAAGTGAAAAGACTGCAATGTCATGACCATCACCTAAGACACTTGGAAAAGATTTACGCTATGCCTATCTGGGAGAGGGATTTCCTGTCTTTTTGCCAGGGTGTAATCACCTGAAGGTAGCAGCATAATCCCTACTATACTGGATATGAAAATACCGTGTCCTGGGATCTACGATAAAGTAGTACGATTTTTGCACATACCATTAACAAACTTAGGCTCTGATTAAATAAATTCACTCTAAGCTGTGTGAATCACATTTGTGCTTCTCAGTTTGTATCTTAGAAACCTGCGGTTGCTGAAGGACTACACCCCCATTCTGAAAAAATCTAAATGAAATTAATCCTACAATTGTTCTACTAGGAAGTGCATAATGGATGCAGAGAACTGTAAAAATGCTAACACACACCCTTGGTTATCTTTTTAAGCATGGAATATTGTTAAAAAGCTTCCACTACAAAAACTCCTTAAAATTTGTGGACACCTGACCATCACAATATATAAAATATACGAGTTTGTTAAAGATGCCATTCCAAAACCATGAGCATTGATACACAATTGAACAACACTTTGGGGCTATAACAGGTTCCACTGGAAAGAGAGTCTGTGGGAATGCCGCCCATTTAGTAAAAAGAGCACTTGTGATGAACAAGAAAGTCTGGTACGCAATAGGCCAGTGATCACTAAATGTCGATCCGTAACCAGACCAAGGCACAGTCCTGTCTGGACCACAGCCACGCCACGTGCCCTCCCTCGGGTCCAGGCCCGGACTGGCCATAGGGCACACTGGGCCGCCGGGCCCAAGATGACCAGGCCGCACAGTGGGAGGTAAGCGGCAACTGCAGTCTGCACAGGGCTAATACAGACCGCGTCCACCGCTCACCTCCCGCTGTGCAGCTACGCCTAAAGCAGGAGGAGCGGAAGTGACGGCTCCAGCAACAAGTAGGAAACGCTGTTGACACAGGGACACCTCCTCGGCTGGCCGTTGCACTGAAGGGACAATGGCGGCCTCTCTTCTTCACCAGCCGGCACACTGACAGCTCTGTAGCGGTGGTGGATGAAGCTGTCTCTTTGCTGGATGGCGATGTCTTTTTGCCCAGTTGGCTCCAGCAAAGAGACATCCCAATCCAGAAAAGAGACATCCCAGTCCAAGAAGGGACATTCCCCTGTCCAGCAAAGAAACATCCCGTCATTGCTATATATTTGCTGTGTTGTGTTAAGGGGCGCTGTATTATGTTAGGGGGCACTGTGTTTTGTGAGGGGGGCAGTGATGTGAAGAGGGGCAGTGTTGTGAAGGGAAAAGTGGACACTGTAGGACTTCTTTAAAGAGGGGACTGTGACGTAGAGGGGACTACAGTGTGAAAGGTACGCTAAAGATCATAATGTACCAGGGGACTGTGATGTGTTTTATTACTAACGAGATTCGGACCTCTGCTAGAAGGACATTTTGCTGACTGGACCTCCATAAATTTTAATTCAAGACCCCTGCCTTATAGCAACCTGTTAAGAAAACTATCCATTTACTATGCTAAACCAGGCATCCTCAAGTACCTATACTTGCCTCTATTGCTTTACAGTAAAAATCCTGATATGATAAGTACATGACATGTACTCTGCCTTTCCCCACAATGCAGGGCTTTCAGCCTCAGCAGCTAACCATAATAATCCTGCACTGACATCTGTGGGGAGCATGCCACACTTTGTGCAATTATCAACAATCCTAGGAGGAGTGGAGCCTAGATTAAAACTAAAAGGCAATGTTTAAAAATTATTAATGGATTAAGGAAGGGTTAAAACCCCCATTAGCTTTTTGACATCTGTGTTCCATTGGGGAGATTTCACTTTAATAGTCAAAACAGTAAGTAAGCAGAAATCCCTCCAAAGTGAAGGTATCTTGGGTTGTCACCAGGGTCACCAGAACTAGTGTCCTCATTGGAATATTTCTCCTCTATTCCTGTTCAAGAGACAACCCAAAACTAGGGACTTTGCCATTACCACCGAAGATGAAAGTAAACAAGTCAAATACAGAGGATAAATCTCTCTAATGGGATAATGGGACAGGAGTAACAACCTCACAGATATTCTAACCTCTCCACTCCATCCAAAAAAAAAAAAAAAAAAAAAAAAAAAAAAAAAAAAGGTTTTGCCTTTAGTTGGAGTTTAAGGTAAGTATAGGAAACTAGGAAGTTGAGGCTATAAGCACCTAAAGGTGAACAACAGTTCAGTTCACTAAGCTCACTTGCACTGCCATGCAGTCTGCAGACACCCTCACGATTACAGTGCGAGTTTAATGCACATATAATACTACACATAATGCAAGACTTTAAAATACAGTATCTTACTTGTCTGCCAACAATTCTGACAGTTCCCACGATGGCAAGGTTGATCACATCTGTGAAGGCCGCAGTTGAGTTTATGACCACAAATTAAGGAGCACTTGTGTTCTTTGTCCTGTTCACAAATGTTAAAATAAGTTGCATCAAAATTAGCTTTAAAGCTGAACTTCAGGCTTAGAAACCTTTATTCAAATATAAATAATCAAATGCAGTTACGCATACACACAGATGTTAACAGATGTAAAAGTAATGATCACATTATCACTGTACTGCAATATGTGCTTTTTCCAAAATTTAGCTTTAACTTACTGGTATGCCACGGTTAATGCAACATTTAAATTAAATTTACTAATCTTCTATTTTATGTTTTGAACAGTGAAATTGTACATTATCTTAAAGAAATGCAGCGGTGTCAATACTTTTGGCCATGACATATATATATATATATATATATATATATATATATATATATATATATATATATACATACATATACACATACACACACACACATATATATATATATATATATATATATATATATATACACATACAGTCATGGCCGAAATTGTTGGCACCCTTGATATTTCTCCAGGAAATCATGTATTTCTCACGAAACGTATTGCATTAACACATGTTTTGCTATACACATGTTTATTCCCTTTGTGTGTATTGGGACAAAACAAAAAAAGGGAGGAAAGAAAGCAAATTCGACATAATGTCACACAAACCTCCAAAAATGGGCTGGACAAAAGTATTGGCACCCTTTCACAACTGCGGATAAATAAGAATGTTACAAGCATGTGATGCTCCTGTAAACTCACCTGGGGCAAGTAACAGGTGTGGGCAATATAGAAATCACACCTGAAAGCAGATAAAAAGGAGAGACGTTCACTTAACCTTTGCATTGTGTGTCTGTCTGTGCCACACTAAGCATGGACAACAGAAAGAGGAGACGAGAACTGTCTGAGGACCTGAGAACCAAAATTGTGGCAAAATATCAACAATCTCAAGGTTACAAGTCCATCTCCAGAGAACTAGATTTGCCTTTGTCCACAGTGCGCAACATTATCAAGAAGTTTGCAACCCATGGCACTGTAGCTAATCTCCCTGGTCGTGGACGGATGAGGAAAATTGATGAAAGATTGCAACGCAGAATAGTCCGGATGGTGGATAAGCAGCCCCAAACATGTTCCAAAGACATTCAAGCTGTCCTGCAGGCTCAGGGAGCATCAGTGTCAGCGCGAACTATCCGTCGACATTTAAATGAAATGAAACGCTATGGCAGGAGACCCAGGAGGACCCCACTGCTGACACAGAGACATAAAAAAGCAAGACTACAGTTTGCCAAAATGTACTTGAGTAAGCCAAAAGCCTTCTGGGAAAACGTCTTGTGGACAGATGAGACCAAGATAGAGCTTTTCGGTAAAGCACATCATTCTACTGTTTACCGAAAACGGAATGAGGCCTACAAAGAACAAAACACAGTACCTACGGTAAAATATGGTGGAGGTTCAATGATGTTTTGGGGTTGTTTTGCTGCCTCTGGCACTGGGTGCCTTGACTGTGTGCAAGGCATCATGAAATCTGAGGATTACCAAAGGATTTTGGGTCGCACTGTAGGGCCCAGTGTCAGAAAGCTGGGTTTGCGTCCAAGATCCTGGGTCTTCCAGCAGGACAATGACCCCAAACATACGTCAAAAAGCACTCAGAAATGGATGGCAAAGAAGCGCTGGAGAGTTCTGAAGTGGCCAGCAATGAGCCCAGATCTAAATCCCATTGAACACCTGTGGAGAGATCTTAAAATTGCTGTTGGGAAAAGGTGTCCTTCCAATAAGAGAGACCTGGAGCTGTTTGCAAAGGAAGAGTGGTCCAAAATTCCGGGTGAGAGGTGTCAGAAGCTTATTGATGGTTATAGGAAGCGACTGATTTCAGTTATGTTTTCCAAAGGGTGTGCAACCAAATATTAAGTTAAGGGTGCCAATACTTTTGTCCAGCCCATTTTTGGGGTTTTGTGTGACATTATGTCATATTTGCTTTTCTGCCTCTGTTTTATATTTGTTCCAATACATACAAAGGGAATAAACATGTGTATAGCAAAACATGTGTTAATGCAATACCTTTTTTGTGTGAAATACTTGATTTTCAGGAAAAATATCAAGGGTGCCAACAATTTCGGCCATGACTGTATATATATATATATATATATACATACACATATATATATATATATATATATATATATATATATATATATATATATATACACACACACATATATATATATATATATATATATATATATATATATATATATATATATACACATATATATATATATAATATATTACATGTTGTACGGTACTATAAAGTTAGACCCTTTAATTCAGGGGTTCTCAAACTATACGGATACGCCAGCTGAAAAAAGAAAAAAAGCGCTGGCTGGCAAATAGCTAGGATGATCGCTGGATCCTTTGCCGAGAGGACCCAGTGAGTGGCATCCTGCAAGACCCACATTTCACCTCCTGCAGCCAGAGGAGCAACAGGAGAGGAGGAGAGCACACCAGTCACCAGGTACAGTGCATTGCGGTGTCCAGTGCAGTACATTTTAATTACATTGTTTTTTTCCTGTTTTTTGCACTACGATATGATAAATAAGATATGTGCGGTCTGCATAGGAATTTGTTCATTTTTTTTAAATTTTTTTTTCAAACTACAGTCCAGCCCCTCAACAGTGTGAAGGTTCGTGAACTGGCCCCCTGTTTAAAATATTTGAGGACCCCTGCTGGTTTTGAGAAGTTTATTTTAGCATTACAGTATTTATATAGTGCTCACAATTCATACAGCTCTTTACATACTGTAACCTTCTAGCATGTCTTTACAGTGTGGGAGGAACCTGGAGTACACAATGGAAATTCATGCAAGCAGAGGGAGAGCATGAAAACTCCATGCAGACAATGTTCTGACAGGGACTCAAACTGGGGATCCTAGTGCAGCAAGGCAGACGTGCTAACCGCAAAGCCACGGTGCTGTCCACAGTGCTGCTATATATCTATGCATGAGGTACCCTGGCCAGCTTTAAAGGTGATGTAAGGTGTGCTAGAAGCCAGACATCTAGAACTTTCACATCTGGCTGCATACATAACAAATATGAGCACTTGTATTATGGCTTCTAAAGGTTTCCTGCAGGATACATAACCTACACACGGATGTAAAACATCTGCCTTATTACAGGCTTCTCTACCATGATTGATGACCAAAGAGGCTATGACTCTTGCATACATAGTCTTTTTTTTTCTTTTTTTTTTTAATTTAAAAATTTGATTGCAGTCAGGGTTATACTGGCACCTACAGTTTAACTAAACAAATAGTATAAAACAAACAAAAAAACAAAAAACAAAACAAAACATTGCAGTCAAAACAAGTCATCCCCCATATAACCATTCCTCTACCCAGCATGCCTCAGTTTTGTGAGCAAGCAGCGCATTGATCCGATAACACATGGAGACGGGACTTGTGTCCCTTCAATGGACTTAAAAAGATTTTACAGAAAGTACACAAATTCTACATTTTAGATAAAGTGTATATATTTACTTAATTTAAAAACTTACCACACAGCAAATTTCACTGCATTTATGTCTTCCACACTGGCGTTTCTTGTTGCAACGCTTGTCACAAATAAAGGTAAAGTCTCCTACAATGAAAATGTTCAATAACTGGCATGGGTGTCTCTTTTTAATTTTTTTTTCAAATTACAAATATCAGAATCCTGTTCTATTGCGAAGATTTCAACGGATATACATTCTAGAAAAACATTAGTCCAACAGACACACTTTCTTGCCAAAAACTTTGATGACATCCAGAAAATGGATTTCCTGCGAGCCATCTGTAAATGTTACATCACAGCAATGGCTCAAACTCAGGAGCTTATGGGATGCTTCTCAAAGAATTGTTAGTCATCACAGCAGGTAAATCCTGCTCAGCAACTGGCATGCTCCATACAGTGTACAGCCAAAATTCAGAAACCTCCAAAAAAGGGTGCAGAGCCAAATTCATAACAAGATACATATTTGAGAACAAGGAGTAAAAAAAACAAATACATCTCATACTTTCATATACATATTGTTTCAGAAATAGATTTATATCAAAAGTAAAAACATGAATCAATTACAGTAAAAAAAAAACAAAAAACTGACTGCATGTAGTAAGGTATATGATTTTTGTTATACAGAATGTAGTAGAAGCACATTTGATGTACCCGCATTTACAGCTGAGTTTGAATGGTTAGGTCCTTAAAATTGGACGTTTAAAGGACAGATCTGGCAAATGTGTACCAAGTTCTTCACAGCCAGTCTGGGGCTGTGTGAAATCACAGGGATTGAATCCAACATGATCATACTTTAAATTCTACTTTCAAAAGTGTGACTGTGGAGTAAAGAGAAAAACAATAGCATCTGCTAATAGTGTGAAAAACATTGTGAACTGTGGTTTCCCAAAATTATAATTTAAACTTGTGCTTTGCTTCATGTGATTTGAAAGGGCAGGCATTCTGGAGTTGTAGTTCAATAAAAGGCAGGAGAAATGCAAGTATAGTATGCTGGAACTTTAAGCGCTTCAGTGTTAAGGAACACAGCAGGTCCTGCTGGAACTCAGTTTTACAGAGAGGTGACAGATCAAAGTGAGGCATGCTATAAACATTTGTATAAGCAGTGATATACAGTCAGGTCCATAAATATTGGGACATCGACACAATTCTAACATTTTTGGCTCTATACACCACCACAATGTATTTGAAATGAAACAAACAAGATGTGCTTTAACTGCAGACTGTCAGCTTTAATTTGAGGGTATTTACATCCAAATCAGGTGAACGGTGTAGGAATTACAACAGTTTGCATATGTGCCTCCCACTTGTTAAGGGACCAAAAGTAATGGGACAGAATAATAATCATAAATTAAACTTTCACTTTTTAATACTAGGTTGCAAATCCTTTGCAGTCTATTACAGCCTGAAGTCTGGAACACATAGACATCACCAGACGCTGGGTTTCATCCCTGGTGATGCTCTGCCAGGCCTCTACTGCAACTGTCTTCAGTTCCTGCTTGTTCTTCACCAGGGAAAGAATTCTTCGGTCATCCACCACAGTTGTTTTCCGCGGTCTTCCGGGTCTTTTGGTGTTGCTGAACTCACCGGTGCGTTCCTTCTTTTTAAGAATGTTCCAAACAGTTGTTTTGGTCACGGCTAATGTTTTTGCTATCTCTCTGATGGGTTTGTTTTGTTTTTTCAGCCTAATGATGGCTTCCTTCACTGATAGTGACAGCTCTTTGGATCTCATCTTGAGAGTTGACAGCAACAGATTCCAAATGCAAATAGCACACTTGAAATGAACTCTGGACCTTTTATCTGCTCATTGTAATTGGGATAATGAGGGAATAACACACACCTGGCCATGGAACAGCTGAGAAGCCAATTGTCCCATTACTTTTGGTCCCCCAACAAGTGGGAGGCACATATGCAAACTTTTGTAATTACTACACCGTTCACCTGATTTGGATGTAAATTCCCTCAAATTAAAGCTGACAGTCTGCAGTTAAAGCACATCTTGTTTGTTTCATTTCAGATCCATTGTGGTGGTGTATAGAGCCAAAAATGTTAGAATTGTGTCGATGTCCCAATATTTATGGACCTGACTGTATATTGTATCTTTAAGTTGTACATTGTCTTTTTTGAAAAGTAAACATTTTCATGCGTTGAAGGCCCCTTTCACACAGGCGGATCAATTGGGTCTGCCTGTCCATTTTTCAGGCTGACTTGATTGGACCATCCATTGCCCTCTATGGAGTGGAAGATGTAAACAGACATGTGTCTGTTTACACCCGCCTGCATCCAATCCGCTAAAAACAGATAGGGATCCATTCCCCATCTGTATAGTGGATCTGATGACAGTCAGATGTATAGTAAGCAGACAAGCGGTCCGTTTCCATAGAGGAAAGCCAGCTGTTTCTGCTTATGCAGAGGGGACCACGGACCTGTCATCCACCTGCTCAGCAGGGATCAGTGGACAGCTCCCCCGCTGACCAGGCAAATCCACTGACAAAGTCCACCCGTGTGCAGGGGTGTTGAAATTTTTTAAAAAACTACTTGTCCAGGGACTAAATCTGGGTCCCATCTACTTGTCCAGATTAGGAAAAAAAAAATCAATTTGAACCAAAACCATATTTAAATCTGAGGTGCTGTTAGGAATGTCTGGGACCTTTAAAATAAAAAAAGGCTCTATGGAGACTTAACTGGGTAATTTTTTTTAAATATTATGCTGTATATCTCTTCCTCCCCTCCCTGCCTCTCTAAAAGCACTGCACCTGGGGACTAGTAGGGAGGAGAGCAACTTTACCGTGTGATGAGCACAGATTGGATGCTTGTCAGGAAAGGGGAGTGTTGGGCCTATCTATTATCCCTTTTGCTGCCAGTGGCATTTTTGCATTTTTTGCACACGTTTAAAAAATAATTTTAGGCTTGAGGATTACACAAAACCCCCAAACATTATATGTTTTCTGAAGGCAAAGACCCTAGAGAATAAAATAGTTGTAGTTTCAATTTTTTATGTCGCACAATATTACCGCAAAGGTAATAATGTGGGGGTGGGCCCAAATTTTTTTTGAGGGGATGTTATGTGCTTGGGTGCAACTTTGATTTTTAGAATAATAAAAAAACAATTTTTTTTAATTAACTTTTTTTTTTTTCATCACATAGGCGACAAAAAGTCCCGTATGTTATGATTTTTTGGTGACATGTTCTCTTTAATTAGATATCCAGGGTCTAAGAGACACTGCATGTCTCCCCTGAATGTAATGCAGTGTACATCACACAGCATTACATTCTTTCCTGGCCTCAATGGCTGGGAAATTTGTGAACGAGGACCTGGAAGCGATGTCAAACGTCACATCCGGGTCAGGACAAAAAGAGGAGGGGAGCGGATGTGTTCGCTCTCATCCCTCCCCTCTAGCCTCTGCACACTGACTGGTCCTAGGCCCACAGATGGGCAAGTGGAGCCCGGGGAGAAGTGTGTGTGTGTGTGTGTGTGTGTGTGTGTGTGTGTGTGTGTGTGTGTGTGTGTGTGTGTGTGTGTGTGTGTGTGTGTGTGTGTGTGTGTGTGTGTGTGTGTGTGTGTGTGGTGGGGCTTTGCCGTGGTGGACTGTCTGAAAGCAATCAGGCAGCAGTGCTGCCATCTGAATGTTTTCACCTGACAGGTGAGCCCTGCTATTTGACCACAGGAGGGCTAAAGGTTGAAAAGAAAGCTACCTGCCTGACGCCATAACTACATGTCCCAGGTGTCGGGCGAAACAAATTCAACATCTCCTGCCTTTGAAAGAAGCTTTAGTTTGTAGAAATAGCTGCCAAACACAACCAGCTAATAAACAACACTCCAGAACATAAAAAGAGAGAACAAAAAGTGTGCTCAATCCCATCTACCCGGATTCAGGTATTCCCCCACTGGATGCAACCACCTTGCCTTCTGCATATCTGCCTTTATTGTGATGGTCGTGTTTCACTGCTCTGTGCATACGTCAGTTTTTGGGGGATGCTTAAAAATGAAAATGAGGGTTTAGCTGCTAACAGTTGACAAAAATAAGTTTGCATATTAGTAACAGTGCTGTTTGGTCAGCTAAGGAAGGATAGAGGAATAAGGCCTCGTGCACACTGGACCATTTTTTCAGCAGCTCCTAGGGGCACCCAGCGTTTTTGCTTTTCCTGCCCGTTAGCCTATGTGTTCTATGTATAAAACTTTCTCCTGACCAATATCTTTGTGTAACATTTTATAAACAGGGCTCTGTCTGGACCCTGAGATATGCTGGCTTGTTACAGTACACATTTTAGCTTTCCCAATGCAGACTAGCTAGCAGGAGACACCAGTGAGGGCAGCCCCATATACTTCACTCACATATGCAGAAATAAAGAAAACCTATTTAGGCAAAAACATGTCTCACAAAACAAAGATCAGTTTCTCTGTCATGTTTTGGCATTGAAATGCAAAAAATGGTGCATTTGTACAAATGTAAATTAAGCCTTCTATTCCCTAACAGGCATGAGCTGGGTTCTGCCAAAACCCAGTTTGGCAGAGTCTGTGGGAAGCTGTCACATGATTAAATCTCCAATAGCCCAGTCAACTGTTGCCAAGTCACTGACCTAATATTGTCACATGTCCATATCAAGCCAATGGCATTGATCAAATATGGCCACATTAAATCAATCCTGTTATAAGCATCTCCACCAATTTGCGTACAAGGCAGGGAAGCCCTAGCTGCAACTGACTGGGCCAGTGGGGATGTGATAATAGACATACATAACCAAGTAGATCTACCCTGGCCTAGTAGGTTATCACACATTTCTGTTTCTTACCTTCATTCTGTATCAGCACACAGGGGACTTCCTGTGAAAAAGTGACATAGTTACAAATGTTATAGAAATCTTGAAAACAAAAAAATGATTTGCCTAGAATAAGAACAAGATAGCACCATTTACTTCAGTTTTAAAAAAAAAAAAAGAAATACACATTGCTCACTAGCAGGTTAATATAGAAATGTTAAAATTGTTAAACTTGTTCTTCCACAGCTACAAATAGTAACTTTATATTAGTGAGATGTTAATCTGCAGAATATACAAGGTTGTGATATGCATTTACCCAACATGTTCAAGGGCTCTTATAAACTCCTTAATTCTCTTCCTGATGGAGGGTAAAACAAATCCTAACACCTGAACAGAGTTTTGCAACTTTGAAATGTATTAGTAAAACTGTACCATTGCATGCAACTACTTAGTGTATCCTGGTAAATTATACCTTTTTTCCCCAGAACAAATTGGGCTTTCATTTGGTGGTAAATGGTAATGGATATCTCCTGTTTTTTAGTATCAAATGAAAACTGCCCCAAAATAGTTAAAAAAAAAAAAAAAAAAAGTTTTTCAATTCAGCTGTATATCTCTTGCTATTACCTTAACCACTTCAAGTCCGGACACTTTTACCCCCTTCCTGTCCAGGCTAATTTTCAGTGCTATCACACTTTGAATGACAATTGCGCGGTCATGCAATACTGTACACATTAATTTTTTAGCCTTTTTTGTTTTTTTTTAGACATAAAGCTTTATTTTGGTGGTATTTATTCACCACTGGGATTTTTATTTTTTTTGCTATATAAATAAAAAAGTCCCAAAATTTTTTAAAAACGTGTTTTTCTTATAACATTTTGCAAATAAATATTTCATCATAAATCTTGGCCAAAATTTATTCAGTTATCTTTTTAGTAAAAAAAAAAATAAAACATAACCCAAATTAGTTTATAACCAAAAATTATAATGTAAATGTTTTTACATTTTTATTTTTTTCATATTATGGTTTTTTTTTTTTTTTTACACATACTGTCACCCTAGCAGTACAGTGTCACCATGGTGACACTGTACTACTTGTGGGGGATGATGAATATTTATTTTGTTCTTTTTACACCGATTGCTTTTACACCCATAAAGGCTGTAAAAGCAATAATTTCTCCTCTCTGGCTGCATTCTTGCAGCCATTGAGAAATACTATGTGAGCTGTGATTGGTCACAGCTTGTCACATGGTACAAGGCAGTTGTGAATAGCCTTGTACCATGTGACCTCTGTGATCATTCACAGATTTCACACGTAGTAAGCAATGATGTCAGAAGTGACATCTTGCTTACTACTCTGCATGTGATCACTGATTGGTCAATCAGTGATCACGATCGGGACCTCGCACAGAGGTCCCGTACGACGATCGGTGTTCCACTGTGTCCGGAGGGCACAGCGGGCACCGGATCACGTTACCAGGGAGTGTGCACAAGCAGTGTCCAGGGAGGCCATTTATAAACGGCCACCCGCCCCTGCACTGCCACCGCCTGGCCATTTATATACAACGGACGGATGTGAAGTAGTTAACCTACCACCAAAGAACAACCCAAAATAAATTCTCCTGCTCCTGACAATCGCAGTGCAACCACATATGTGCATATTCTTGTTGTATGTGTTCCAATAGTAGGGCCTAGAACCAATAGTGCACTTTTTTAATCCTACCTAAAATACACTGACCCTGACATTTGACCTCGACCTTTGAGCTTAGCTCTAATCAAATCCTTATCTAGCCATTTTATCACTATTTTTGCACTCGTTTGTTTACATTTTTCTCCTCTGCATGGGAAAGAAAAAACAAAAAGGCGAACTATACAGTGACTGGTCACTGTGATAGCCAATTTGAGGCTATCACAGCGATCAGGTGATAAGTATGATCGGGTAGTGGGCCTCCCGATTCACGATTGAGACCTGGGGCTTTTGGTTAGGGAGCGCACAGTGCAGCGTACTCCCAGAACAAACACATTTACGCATATGTGCGGCCTCACAGAAGACCCACTTCAGTGATGCCTCATATGTGTACAGGTAAGGGGCAGCAAGGGGTTAACGGTTTACAAATCTAATTTAAAAATATTATTATAATACAGGATTTATATAACACCAACAGTTTGCTCAACGCTTTACAATATAACGGGAGACAATACAGCAACAATACAGGAGGGCCATGCTCTTTGGACCTTACAATCTAAGATGAAAACCAATCTCAATGTGACCGCATTGTATTCTTCTCACGATGCATTAAATGTTCACACATTTGAACAAAAGAGACAACACCATACAAAAATGTTCTTGTATTATAATCCAAGCAAAAGAACAAGTGATTAATACTTTTTATATGGGAAATGTGTGGAATGAGCTGCATTGTAGAATTTTAATGGCTAATGTGGTTTTAGCTTGTCCAATAGTATCAACTGCACCTCATTATATGCCACCTCTGGTCAGACATGACCTCCGAGATTGAGAAATCATCTGACAGTTCGACACGCCACAAACATTTCAGAAACTAGCATTGACAATTCTATTGGAGTACATTTTCTCAGCGAACGGTACTCCAATAAGGATTCGACAATTGATTCTAATTTGGCACCCCTAAAAAGTTGAAAACAGATGTATATTTTCACATAAATACCCATCCCTTCATATGAATGCAAATAACAGACTAGACGGAAAATGTACATATGCTAATACCATACCTGGACAAAAAATGAGGATGATAAAACTATTTGTACATGAATATTTGGTGTTAAAATTAACAGTGAGCTGAAGATAAACGTCAACAGACAATTAAAAATAAAACAAATGCAAAGTCAGAAAGTCATGATCTTTCATATACAAGACCCGCTGTGTACCACTGCATTTTGATGTTTTTCTATACAGGTAAATTAATGCTTAAAATAGAAAGAATGGCCAAAGCCTTTCTTTTTTTACCATGCTTCCTGTCTGGATCACAGGAGTGCATTTGCTTCTATACTCCTGTGACCCAGAGTTATATTAAAGTGGGCTATTGCCTGCTATTAACTAGCAGGGCAGAGCCGTGCCAGGCTCAGGAAGGATCCTGACAATACTGTCGGGTACAACCCTGTTGCTGGACAGCTGACTCTGCCTTTTAGTGCACAGCTGAGCCAGAGCCAGCCATGACTGATCCCTCCCCAACCTGGTGCTTCAAAGAGTGCAGAGTGGAGAGCAGTGACTGACAGTCGGTGCTCTCTGCTTGGAGTGAGCCAAGAACTGAGCAATCAGCGGTCACACGATTGCTCAGTTCTCATTGTTGGAGTTGGCATGGGACAGCTGCAGCATGGTGGGGAGTATGGTATTTGTTTTTTTTCAAAAAGACCATAGTTCTACTTTAAATTAACAAAATATGAAAGGGCTCAATATCACAGTGCTTCACACATAGATGCCAAAACACACTTACATAGTGAAATAATTAAAAATATCTCAAAATATTGTGATATTGTTTATATATTTAGCATTTTCTAACTTTAGCCTTAGCATGGGAAAACCACAAACAAACTGAACATAGCAAAATTATACATTTAGAAATTGGGGAAAAAAACAAAACAAAAAAAAAAGAGAATAGAACTCAAATGCCTTCAATATTTTGGCCTACATGCACATAATGGTTTAAAAACCTTCATCAGTTGGCTCCTCTTAACCTCTTCCATAGCATGTAGTGCAACCTACAGGAAATTTATGCCCTGTCATATACAAACCAAGCTATGTGCCACTTGCACGTTCACTCCTTTTAAATAACATACTACAATGTCACATAATACATCATTTTGGAGTTCCGGTATTTCTGGTATAGATTACTGGCAATGCAACAATATACAAAGTCATTTTAGATAACTGTGAGCTTTCAAACTTATGCAAACTGTTTGAAGATGGCCTTTTGTATGCCAACATGACTGCACTCCTGTGCATAAAAACAAATCCATAAAGGCGGTGTTGGAAGCATTTTGTGTGAATGAAAGTAGCTTGCCCGCCCTGACCTAATGAACCTACTGGAATCCTCTGAGATGAACCTAGAATTCCAACTGCTAACCAGGTCTTCTCATTCAACATCAGTATCTGATGCTCTTTTTGCTGGATGGGCACAATTTCATCTAGGGGACAGCCTTCCCAAAAGTGATTCTAAAAGGTTCTCACATACATTATATATATATATATGTTTTTTCGGGTGTCCCCAGCCAGCGCTCTTCGCCCCCTACCCCCCATCAATGCTCACCATAGCAAACTGCTTGCTAAGGGGGCACTTGTGTGGGCATGCTCCCAAGCCGCCTCTGTGTCCATTAGACACACACACAGCGTGGCTCAGCCCCCGCTCCTGTTCCCTCCTCACTGGCTTTGACTGACAGCAGTGACAGTCAATGGCTGCATATGCCACAAAATCATTAGTCAACAAAAACACAATCGTCAAAACACACACAAACATAAATTTTTTTTTTTTTTTTTTTTTATAGCCAAAGTCCCTTTCATCTAGTGTTAAGTGCTCCTTTCTTTTATAAACAGTTCATCAGTGCAATCCTAATCTGTATGTGTTCTTCTTTGTGCTTTATGCAAACAAACTTGTGCTCCCCCTGCACTCCCCTGACAATATTATTGACCCCGTGCCTTTCAGCATATGAGTTACAATCCCTTGTACATTTTACGCTCCTGAGTTTTGCCAGTAGTTATCCACCTCTCTACTCTCCTGCTGTTGTCCTCCAACTTATCCAACCGCAGTGGTAGATACGGTCCTCCTGGGGGCTTGACCCTCTCAAAAAACATAATGTGGCAACAAAAGGGGGAATATTTATTGGATAAAAGAAATTGCTATTACACTCACGAGTATAAAATTAAACTGTACTGCAAAACCTGGGATGGCAAAAACCACCAACTGCGTGCGACTCATATGTTGAAGGGCACTGGGTCAATAACAATCGGGTAAGTGTGGGAGTGCAGGAGGAGAACAAGTTCTTTTGCATGAAGCACAAAGGAGAAAACACACAGATTAGGATTACACTGGTAAATGGTTTATAAAAGGAAGGAGCACTTTATACTGGATAGATGGGACTTAGGCTAAAAATGTTTTTTTGGTTTTTTTTTTTGAAGATTGTTTTTTAGTTGACTGATGTAGTGGCATATACATGTACAGTATATAAATTTTGTAGGAGAGGTGGAGACAGCACTGTGTATAAATACTCAGTATATGAGGATAACCTGGTATAGGTTAACGACGAACAGCAGCAGTCTTAAAACACACATAGGTCATTATATGAGTACTGTAAATATTAACAGTTACAGCAAAATTATTTTAGGTTGTAACACTATGCACGTAACATACAGCTGTCACCCTCTGATCCACCTTCTCAGCCCTTTCCTATAGGAGGCATGCAATTTACATACGCTCCAAGACCTTGCAACAAGCCCAGCGGTTGAATGGGTTATTCTACCCTCACCCTAGTGCTACTCCAATCTTTTTCTTTTTAAAAATCCAAGCAAATAATCTACAGCTTTTGCTCCTAATAGTTACAGCTCTTTACAAATGAGCTATCCCAGATTTCCAGTCCCAAAGACAACTTTACCCCTAGCTTCCATTTCTGTCCTACCCACAATAGCTCATTGTGAAAGTAAGCACCGTCATCTCATGTTTTGTAAACCGGTCTCTTCCGACATCATTCAAAATTATCTGCAAGGAAACTACACCCAGTTCTACCTGTCTACACCTGTTCAGTTTCTCTGTGCCATAAAAATAAATTTCTAGCTGCTTCAGCAATCTGTTCTTTATTATCGGAGAGGTATTTAAAACCTAACATAGAAAAAAAAAAAAGTTTCTGCCTTTATATTTTAATCTACTACCTGATGATGCTCTTAATGTACATAGTGCGCTCATTCAAACTCTGTCTCTACCTTGCTGCATTGGTACCATCACTAAACGCTGTACCTCCACTTGCCCAATATCCCACAAATACACTGCTAACCTAAAAGGATAAGTTCACCTTTTGGGAAAAATAAATAAATGCACATTTTTTGCAGGAAGAAAAAATGTGCATTTATTATTTTTCCCTAAAGAGCCCTAAGTGGATCAGAACTGCGATGTCAGATTCCTACAGACAAGCCCAGCAGCTTTCAGCCCATACTTTCATGCAGGCTGACTGTTTACAAGCTGCAGGGCTTGTAAATGAACTACGAAGCTGCTCATCAGCGACCTTGCAGTCTATTCAGAACTATAAGCCATCAGCCGCAATAGATGATGGTAGTTGTAGTTCATTCATCCACAGGAAACTGAATGCATGATGTGGCCATGTGGGGGAGCCCTACATGGCCAAATTATGTTCAAATTGTAAAAGCAGATGGGGGATCTTCTCCCCATGCCTACAGTCACAATTTGAGAATAATGTGGCCGTGTGGGTCTCCACCTAGATGGTCACGTCATTCATTCAGAGTTTTCAGTCACTGGGGGGAAAGGGGAGGGGGATGGGGAGAGGCTGCAGCTGCTGCAACATGTTCATACGGGTGGGGTAATATATTCCAAAATGTGGACTTATCTCTTAAGACCTCCCTACTAGGTTTTCACCAACATGTCTTTCATCTCTAGATTTTCTCTTAAAGAATACCGCAAGACTCGTCTATTCCTTACAATAATAGCCTATAGCACTTGTTGTCCTCCCGCTTTTTAGGTTGGAAATTTGCTTAGGCCTCATTTAAACTGCTGCTCCTAAAAATGGGAGTTTAAGAGCTTTGTGCATTTTTTTGCCAAAGCCCCTAAACGTAACTCAATAAAAGCCTATGTGAACATGTACACAGAGGCTTTTAGCAAAGTTTAGGGGCAGTTAAACGTCCCTCTCCTGAATGCAGAAGAATTGTGTTCAGGAGAGGTTATTGTGGCCAAAAACCGCATTTAGGCGTTTATTCAGGTCAATGTAAAATACTCTGGCCAAATCAAACGAATAAACGCACCGCGTTTACACCACATTTAGCTTTTTCTGCTGCCAAGAGAGCTAAATGTCTAGGAGCGTTCATGTGTACATGAGGCCTTAAACAGTGACTTTATGTATCCACTTTGCTTGAATATTGTAATCTGCACCCCTAGGTTAGCTTTTGTAAAGCATTGTGCAAAATATTAGTGCTTTATAAAAAATAAGAAACAAGTATTAAACAGTAAAAAAAAATCTTATTTCTGAAAATTTATCTGAATAATCTCATACTTTAAATATCAATATATAGTTGAATTTTCCAAGGCCCAATAAGAGGACATTTCACTATTAAGAACATGCTTCTCCACTGCAGCAATCCACATTTTTATGTTAATGTTGACCTTCTGTGGTTTGAGCTTACAATAGAGAAGCTAAAAAAGTAAAAGTAGATTCACAAACTGCATACCTTTGTTTTGAAGCCACACCGACAAGATATATTAGATGTGCGAGTACAGGGGCCACATTCTCCTTCATGACAGAGGTTCTCACATATGTGAATGAAATCTAGTCAATGCAAAATAAAACTAATATTTTTCTCTGCAGGAACAGCTTAAGAAAGTAATCAAAGTACAAACATAGTTAAAAGTTCTCCATACATGCAAACACAAAAGCCTCACCAGTTCAGACCTGTGTGGGTGGGAAAGAACACCAATATACATTTTTGAAATATTAATTTAAAATGTATAGCCAAGAGCTATGTACAGTTCCTGCTTGGTGTGCTGTATGAATTTGAGACCTCTGCAACTTCTCTGGAGCATTGGTTTTCATTGCAGGCCTTTCTGTCATGGAACCACTAGCATGCAGTACTTATATACATTTAGCCTTTCGTTACAAAATGTAATATAAAAACTATGTACTAGGAATAGTAACTTTGGATGTACTGTATATAACATGAAATCTGGCTCTACTTACCATGAGAACCACAAGGAAGGGGCTTGCCACAGGTCTTCCCACAAGATGGTATGGGATCTGTGCACGTTTTTCGGTCCACACAACCCAGCTCCAGCAATTTGCTTAAAGGAGTTTGCCCACACGGACAGAAACGCACTATCTGGGGAAGTCGGGGACAAGGCTGGCAAGGCTGCGGGTGGCATACTTCATTACATCCATGTTTACCACAATTTAGTTTCCTTGAATGAACAAATATAAAGAAAAAAAAATACAATATACATTTAGGCAGCACTGGCAAACAAAATAAGAGCTCACATAAATGGGCTACAGCGTAAAGAGTTGTTCAGGTGTCCAAAGCAGCATGATGCAGTCTGGGTTATTCAATGAGGATACATCTGTACAGACATTATGCGTCTGGGGCTGTGCACCCGTTTCTGCACATCGGCCAGACATGGATGTGCAGGTGAGTTCATATAGCTAAATAAAATAAAAGTGCAGCGCTAGAAATTAAATAAATGTGACACAATAAAAGTGATCAAAGAAAGTCCCAACTGCGGTGACCTAGGGTAACAATGCACACTAACCAGAAGTGCACATTAATAGTGCAGTGTAGGAAGGATGGAGTTCATAAAGTAGTCATCAGCATGGGAAGGGTAGATGTATTCCCTTGGTCAATGAAGGTCCGCATGATGGTACAGAGCTGGGCAGAAGAAATCCACTAGATGGCAGAAAATGATCACGGCTCCACCAAAAAAGCACTGCTCCTCCTTGTGCACCAAGGATATCTGGGAGAAAAGATGCTCCCCACTCCTCTGCTCTACTTCGTACCTCATGGAACTTGAGGAAGTGTGAGTAAGCCTTAAAAGGGTCTTACTTACCAGGCTACAATAGCACTTGAAGTAGAACTTCACACTAAAAAATTCTGCTATTTTTTTTGCACTTTTTTGGGGGGGATTGGGGAACGGGGGCGTAGCAGGTACCTGGTTTTCACCCCTGGACAGGTCAATATTTGTAGCTGCTTTCTTTTAATTTTTAAAAAAAATTTCAAACAGGGCAAAGAACCTCTTCGAAGTGACCTTGTTATTCATTTTGCTGTCGCATCTATCAGTTTCTATACATTAAGCTGTCAAAAGATGCATCACTCCCACTCTCATAGCACAGCTCTCAAGCAGTTCCTGGATAGCAGAAACTATATAGATAGGCAGGAAAACTACAAAGAAATAGATTTAATGCTCAGGCACGCTCTGCAAATATGAAGTTAAAGTCTTTTTGAAAACAATGACATCATGCTGCCTTCCATGACACTTGAATTTTTTTTTTCTATTCACAGATGATTCACAGTCATAGCATTGCATAGCAATAGTGATAGTGAGCTATCAGACAATAGAAAAAGAAATGTAATAATTACAGCCTATCTGTAAATGAAGGATTTTATCATTGCAGCTAGAAAGACTCATTTGATGGGATTCCAACAGGAATAGCAAGTGTGACTATAAGGCGTGCTAAAATAGCCTCCCTTGCAATATTACATAATTAAAATAAATAAGCAAATAAAAAAATGTATATTTTAAATTTAATAAATAAGTGTAAGCAAAATGCAAAAAAACTTAGTGATTTCAGAGCATTTCTGATTCACCAGCAGATTTACCTTTTCCCCCCAGTGAAGTTGTTTTCTGAAATCTAGGAAAGGGACTTGACAGCTCTTTCCAAGGAAACAACTCATCTGCTTTTTTTGTGACAGAATTCTAAAATATACCTGGGTCTAAAAGAAAAACTAACAGCTACTGTATGACAGTTGAAACAAGTACTCAATTCAGTTACTATTTGATAAACAAGCCTCCTAAAATATATATATTAAAAAAAAAAAAACCCTCTTTACCATGACATGACTGAGCCATTTTTGGCTAGAAAATTACTTAAAACCCCAAAAAGTATTTTCTAAAAGCAGAGGCCCTATATAGTAAACATTGGAAGTTGCAATATAAAAGTGGAAGTTTTATGGAAGTTTTATCAAGTATCTGAATATTAAATTTGCCAAGACCCAAAAGTGTGTGCAGCTGCAAAACAGATAAAAAATGCTAGTATTTTTTTTTTTTTTTTTTTTTTTAACAGGAACCTGCTCCCACTTTCTCAATTCATGCCTAAGAAAGAATGACATTCACTTGGGTATTTGTTGCTGTGGACGTATTTTTGTTTTTCCCATACAGAGGTCTTTAAATGGCCATTTTTTAACTGAAAAGAGGTGTCAGATGTTTGAATACCAGTCACAGTTATATACTAGAGGAGAGAAAATACAGGGGTTGAAATGCACCCAATACTGCCATTACAGTGGTAGTAAACTCGTTTTTTAATTTTATCTACAGGTAAGCTTACTTGTAGGTAAAATGAACATCTCCTAAACGTGCACTGTTTAGGAGAGATTCTCTTTCATAAAGCCGGTGCATGTGCTCTGAAGGATCGGCAAACCCATGCCATTCCTTCAGAGCTGTGTGAGTGAAGTCACCGTGGTCCCACCTGTCAGAAGGCCAGAGATGGCGAACTCGGAAGAAGGACCGGGTGAACATGGAAGCCTCTGTAGCGGTGACAGCTCTCCGGTGGAGGGCTTCGTTTTAAAAGGTAAGTTTTACATAAAGTGCTAGTATGTGATGCATACTAGCACATTATGGCATTACCTTGCAGGGGACTTTTTTTTTTTTTTTCTTCCTTTCTTGCAGTTTACTACTGTTTTAATACTTTCCATTTATTATATTACAGTATTTAACAGCACATAGATATGCAGTACAAATGCATAATATTCTGACAGTAACTTGCTTGATTCTCTCATTTCCATGCCTCTCACAGTGTTTAATATAAACAATCAGGAAGTGGCCCCTATCCGTCTAGCTTACTTGCCACAGAGCTTCTGACAGGAGAAGTTTCCAAAGCCATCATAGTTATCCTTGTCTGTTCCACAGGACACATCTCTTGAGCTTCCACCACAGTAGCAAGCTGGAAGACATTAAAAAAGAAAATAGATTTTGCTGGAAAACTCAAATCCAACAACAACTGGAAAGATGAAAGTTAATTTTTTATATTGCCACACAGTAAGGGAAATAGCTGGAAAAAAGACTCGGAGATACTTTTATAAAGCACTGAATGTGCCATTCACTGTGGGTGAATATTTCTGGTGTATGCATTTTAAATTATCAATTCACTTGCAGCGAATGTTTCATGAACATCAAATTCACTTCTTTTACAGCTACTCATGTTATGTTGTAAATGAACACAAGTACCATTTATTGAAGCTAGCAAATGTGTGCAACACACAATGCAGTACATGGATATACAGTTGTGTTCAAAATAATAGCAGTGTGTTGAAAAAAGTGAATAAAGCTGAAAATCCTTCTAATAGCTTTTATTTCCATATACACAAATGCATTGGGAACATTACACATTCTATTCCAAATCAAAACATGAAGAAAAATAGATCAAATTTGTGTTGTTCCTCTAAAAAAAAATTGAAGAAAAGTGAATATTAGACTGTTCAAAAAAATAGCAGTGTTTGTATTCTTCTTTACAAACTCAAACATTCACTATATAAACTGAAAAATGTTTGAAGATTTTGCTTTCCTTTGAATCACTTAATGAATATTTGGTTGTAGTCGCACTGTTTCTGAGAACTGCTGTACATCTGTGTTGCATGGAGTCACCCAACTTCTGGCACCTGTGAACAGGTATTCCAGCCCAGGATGATTGGACTACATTCCACAGTTCTTCTCTATTTCTTGGTTTTGCCTCAGAAACGGCATTTTTGATGTCACCCCACAAGTTTTCTATTGGATTAAGATCCGGGGATTGGGCTGGCCACTCCATATCGTCAATCTTGTTGGTCTGGAACCAAGATGTTGCACGTTTACTGGTGTGTTTGGGGTCGTTGTCTTGTTGGAACACCCATTTCAAGGGCATTTCCTCTTCAGCATAAGGCAGCATGGCCTCTTCAAGTATTCTGATGTATTCAAACTGATCCATGATCCCGGGTATGCGATAAATAGGCCCAACACCGTAGTATGAGAAACATCCCCATATCATGATGCTTGCACCACCATGCTTCACTGTGTACTGTGGCTTGAATTCAGTGTTTGGGGGTCGTCTGACAAACTGTCTCCACCCACTAGACCCAAAAAGAACAATCTTACTTTCATCCGTCCACAAAATGTTGCGCCATTTCTCTTTAGGCCAGTCAATGTGCTCTTTGGCAAATTGTAACCTCTTCAGCACATCTTTTTTTCAACAGTGAGACTTTGCGGGGCTTCTTGCAGATAGCTTGGCTTCACGTAGGAGTCTTCTAATTGTAACAGTACTCACAGGTAACTTTACACCTTCTTTGATCTTCCTGGAGCTGATTGTTGGCTGAGTCCTTGCCATTTTGGCTATTCTTCTATCCATTCGAATGGTAGTTTTTCGCTTTCTTCCACGTCTTTCAGGTTTTGGTTGCCATTTTAAAGCATTTGTGATCATTTTAGCTGAGCAGCCTATCATTTTCTGTACTTCTTTATATGTTTTCCCCTCTCCAATCAACTTTTTATTCAAGGTACGCTGTTCTTCTGAACAATGTCTGCAACGACCCATTTTCCTCCGAATTTCAGAGAGAAATGCACTGTAACCAGCATGTACAACATTTGCTGCCTTCCTTCCTTAAATAAGGGCAATAATTGCCACCTGTTTTTCAAAGAATGAATGACCTCACTAATAGAACTCCACACTGCTAATATTTTGAACATGCCCCTGTCAATTAGTGATTCAATTACACAGAATCAGCAGCATGCATGTCATGACTGTTGGGTCTGTTGAATTTCTATTACTCTACTACACCTGCTAGTAAATTATTTGCGATGTAGAAATACCATTTCTACCAAAAACAGTGATTGATCAGGTTAGTGATGTCTGACTGCTATTATTTTGAACACAACTGTATGGATACATATGGATTGTGGTGGCTTGCAGCACTTCAAATACAGAGCAATACACGTAGTATACAGTGCAGATTATGGAGCACAGCATTCAGGCTCGATAGTCCTTGGTGTGCAATCTGCATCAGTGAGTAGTGTGGTAGAGCTGAGAATACAACTTGCAGTGCAGAGTTTGAAATTTGACAATCCAGAGTGTGGCACTTCAGACTAGTGCAAAAGGTCAGATTATGCAACATATGGCACATATATCAGCAGTGGCAGGCCACAGCGTGTAACAAATCAGTGAAATACATGTGTGGCGGTCCAGAGTATGTAATGTACTATATATAGTATATGTAGTATATGGCGTTTTTCTTCTGTAAAAAAAAAAAGAAACCGAACTGCTAAGTACATCAAAGGCACACAGAAGAAAAACATAAAAAATACCAAAAAATCTTCCTGGTGCCAAATCTCAAGGATACAGAAGAAAAAGAAACCAAACTGCTAGGTACGGCAAAGGCATTGGATTCTTTGGGCACAGTAAGAGACCACACAGTAAAATACATATAACCATTTATTGACATAAAGAGTCATATATTCATGATAGGACCCATAGTACAGACATACCCCTCAAAAGAGGGAACAAGCACAAAAAAAAAAAAACATAAATGTCGTAGTTGTAAACACAATGCCCCCATCATGTATATAGAAAAAAAAAAAAATACCACTAAGCACATAGTAACAACATACATCAAAATACGGTCAACGCATTTCGCCTGTGCACTTGGCTTTTTCAAGACCATAGCTTGAACATGAGGGAGAATAGTGCTACTGCATGTATAAAGAAAATACAAAATGAATGTACAAACAAACACACAAATATACATAAGTACAACAAGATACATGTGTAAAATCAAGCTGAGCTTACGTGGAGAGGATGGATGAGCGGCACAGAAGTCTGGAGGGCGGACATAGGGGACCAGAGCTTGAAGCGAACCAATCAAAATCTCAAGCCACCACCACTCCACAAAGGGACCGAAAGCTAGCCAATAATGGGACCAAATTCCCGGGAGGTACTTTTTTGGAGTATTGTTTTTAGTTCCCCTCATGTGGGATGTGTCAGCGCTATCCCTATACCGGCTTTTTATAAGTTATTATCCTTCCTATAGGGGACGCCTAGGAAGATTTGGGTGCAGGCCTGCTGCTTTGTCGTATACGGATACCATATTTTGGTAGAGTACTTTAATATATACGGATTTTGCTCTCCCTTTCCCCCCCCCCCATTTGTTTGAGACCAGTTACCCACTATTGTTTGGTATTCTAGGTAATACATCTTGATTGACTAAGATCATCGGCCAATCACTTCACCACTTCATTTGCCTTTTCCAGTATATGGGTATACTTGGGACCCCGGTTGGACTGGGATAGTGAATGTTACTAGGGTACTCTTGCTGTAGGTGGGTTATATTCTTGATCCCGCTTGATATGGCAAGTACACCAATTTTGATTACTCAATCTCATTAAAAGTATGGCTATTTTGCAGGCCCACCAATGTCTTAGTCATCTGTATTCCTCTCCATGTTTTTGTGGATATAAGGTTGTTTTGTCCCTGCTGGAAGTAGACAGACAATCTATAGAATTACTGTGAGTACTGGCTAACTCAAGCCATATTGGCTTTTATTCATGTAACTCTGGGATACCCTTGTCATTCGGTCGTACAGTTTTATATACTTTCTATTATAGGATTTCTTTATACTACAACTGGCTTTTGAGTTTTTGATTGGCTCGCTTCAAGCTCTGGTCCCCTATGTCCGCCCTCCAGACTTCTATGCTGCTCATCCGTCCTCTCCACGTAAGCTCAGCTTAATTTTACACATATGTATTTGTTGATCTTATGTATATTTGTGTGTTTCTTTGTACATTCATTTTGTATTTTCGTTATACATGCAGTAGCACTATTCTCCCTCATATTCAAGCTACGGTCCTGAAGAAGCCAAGTGCACAGGTGAAATGCGTTGACCATATATTGATTTATGCATATTGTTACTGTTATGTGCTTAGTGGTGTTTTTTTTCTATATACATGAGGGGGGTATTGTGCTTGCAACTACGACTTTTTTTTGCTCTTGTTCTTTTGAGGGGCATGTCTGTACTATGGGTCCTATCATGAATATATGACTCTTATGTCAATACATGGTTATATGTATTTTACTGTGTGGTCTCTTGCTGTGCCCAAAGAATCCAATGCCTTTGCCGTACCTAGGAGTTTGGTTTCTTTTTCTTCTTGTCATTAGGATTTGGCATCAGGAAGCTTTTTTGGTATTTTTTGTGTTTTTCTTCTGTGTGCACAACTTATCTATCTCAACTCGACCTCAAGCAAGAGAAAGAAAAAAACATTTTATTTCCCTGGATAGTATACAAGTCGATTCTACATGAATTCTCTTTTGTACCCACATTTTTGCAGTAGATAATGGCTGCTGTGGCTTATGTCTATGTTTTTTTCTGCTAGCAATTATCCTGTGTATAATCATGCCAAGTCAACCTGTTTCTTTGTCCTTTGCATAACATTCAAAATGCTTCCCTGGTGGATAGAATTTGACAGCATTGTTCTGTCTCCCAAAATGGCTTATTGCACACAATGTGGTTTGACAGAGGAAGTCAGCAGCAGCTGTTAGTCCACTGTGGGGTTTATTTATTAAAGCTGGAGAGTGCAATATCAGGCTCACTTCTGCATAGAAACCAATCAGCTTCAAGGTTTTATTGCCAAAGCTTGACTGAACAAGTGGAGGTTAGAAGCAGATTGGCTACCATGCACAGATGCACCAGATTCTGAGCGCTCCAGTTTTAGTAAATCTCCCCCTTTATGTGCTAGTTTCTGGGCTTGTTCATAAAGCAGAGTGAGATGGAGCTACATGGCATCAAGATGCCACTGTACCAGGAGAAAGAAATCTACTGACTAAAGAGTTGGATTTGAATTAAAGGACAAGTTCATCTTTTCACAAAAAATTAAAAGGTGAACTAACTCCAAATATATTGGTCAGCCCACTGCACATAGCAGCCATGATGCTTTATGCTGCTGATATAGCAGTCTGTACACCACAATACAGAGCCCAAGAGTTAGTGCCCATCTTAATGCTCATAATGGTAAGCGCTCATTGGTGCCCCATGACCATACTAACCAATGAGTAGCACATCTGAGGCTTCTACATTCCCATAAGATGGCCTACAAAAAAGAAACGATTCTCACTGGTCACATGGATGAACCAATCAATGAGCACTTGCCTTTGCAAGGATTGACCGACACTCTGGAGCTGTGTATTGCGGGCCACTGAACTGGTGGCACGGGGCATCATGGTCACTATGTTCAGTGGGGTCTGCAGGGTTTTGGTTAGTTCACCTTTTCACATTTTGTAAAAAGGTGAACTTACCCTTAAAATATCAACTTCTTGTAATCCCCCATACAGCAACACCAAAAATGGGAAAGAAAGGCGAGCACTCTAAACCAAATCAAGTTCACTAAATGCAAATACACTGACAAGTAACATTCTGATAGGAGGGGAGAGCAGAAAGAGCAGAGAAGTACTCTCATATGCATTTCATTTATTTTTTTTTGGTTTTTTTTTAATTTGAGCTTTGCTTAGACTTCAGCTTTAAATAAGTTCATCTCTCCAGAAAAACTAATAAATGCACATATTTTTGCAGAAAAAAAGTGCCTTTATTTTTTCCTGCAGGAGTCTGGAAAGCATTGCACCCAGGATCAGTGGATCAGTTGTGTAATGTCAGGCTACTGCAGGCAAGCTCTGAGCTGTTTGAAAGCTTGCGAGTGAACTACCAGAGAGCTCACTAGCACCCTTGCAGTTCATTCAGAACTATCAGCCGCAGTGGAAGAGAGTACTTGTAGTAAATTCACAGGGAAACCGTGAAACTCCACAAGGGCGCGATCCTTTCAAAAAGTGACAGCAGTTGCGGAGAGAAGATGCCCCACCTGCTATCACACTGAGGGGGGATTGGAGGAACTCGCTGCAGGAGCCTCAAACCCACCTTAAACATGGAAGGGGGCAGGGGGGTGACATATAACAGGTTCCAAAAGGTGAACTTGGCTTTTAAAGCTACCCATAGAAAATTATTGTTGTAACACATAAGAAAACAAATTTGACTGACCAAATAATGTCTCACCTAACCGATAGGGGCATAAACAAAACAGTGAGAAGGTCTATATATACACAGCACAGACCACAGGCAACTCATTTTTATTATTGTGGGGTTAAATAAAAGGCTTTTAACTAAACAGAGCCAACAAGGTCAACAGCACATTTTTCAAAAGGGGAGTCTGTTTGCTGAAGTCTGGATGGAACAAGGACATCAAATTAATCTCCTGACCAGACAGATAGTATCCAAATTGGGCACAGATTATGTAATTCTTATGCATTTGAATATTTAAGTCAAAACACAGCATATTCAGTGGGGTGGTCTTTAATAGTTGGAATTTAAATGGTCAAAGCCTAAGAAGACACAGATTTGCATATAAATAACAAAGGGATAAAAGAAAATCCTTTGTATGAAGTAGATTCTTACGCGTGTTAAAAAATTGACACAATAATGACTATTAAAAAAAAATTACATGCTTTTAAATGTTCTGTTGCCATAGAAACTCCTTTATTAGAAATATATAAAATGGTTACATTATGCAAAAAAATTAAAACAATTAACTTTTATTTGATGGTACTCAAAGAAATAACACATGGTAGTATGTGATTTCAGTCATTACAAGATAATAGCAGAATCAAATCCCTCACTCTGTCCATGTTGTTTCTATTGGTATTTCTTTGTTAATGGAAAAATATAAAAGGGATTTCAGAAAAGCAGCCTAAGGCTCTTACCTTGATGTATAATTTGCTGGCATGGCTGGCATTTCCCAGCATGGCACACCTGATTGCAGTTGTGCTCCCCACAGTTCAACGGATTTCCACACACATTTGCACAGTGCAAGGTTGAAGACTGCCCACAGCGAACGGACTGGCTGCAAGGAGGACACACGGTTATTAGAAGAGCTGCTGTTAGTTGAGAAAAAAAAAATTAGAATTAGAAATACTTCCACAAAAGGGTACACAAAGCACACCAAAAAAATTGAATGGGTTACTGAATTTTATATAATTATGCATCTTGAACCCTTAGTTGCCTTAGAATACGACAAAATTAGAGAGATATAATTTTACTTGGGTAACATGGACAATCTTTCGACTTTCTCAAGCGTTCTGAAACTCACTGGCTAATTGATGTAATTGGTGATATTTGATGATTGATTGGTGAATTGGTACGATTAACTCGGTTATCCTATTATTCTGACTACTCAGGGGTACAATCTGGTCCTGGTCTCATTTGGTATCTAAAGGAAATGCTTTTCTGTCCATTCCGTGAGATAAGTTTATAGCCCAAAGTCAATGTTCGTCTGTATAGCTAACATGTTGTCATGCTTTTGTTATGTGACTGTAGTTTGTATGACCTTGTTGAACTTATGTTTTTTTATACCATTAAAACAAAATAAAATATGATTTAGAAAAAAAAAAAAAAAAAAAAAAAAAAAAACGACAATAGCAAGGTCTGTTCATTTCAAAACACATAAAAAAAAAATTAAAAAAGAAAAGAAAGAAAAAGGACAGGACAAACACCCACAAAATAACCACAATTTGGAGAATAAACACTCCAAGGCAATTTTAAAAGGCATGGCGAGTCTTTTGAAGACTTAATTTTGCCATAAGGTCTTAGAAAATGCAGAATGAAAATGAAATGATCAATTTAATAAAATATTTTTCACATACAGCATTGGCATACTTAGAATTTCACACCAAAACAAACTCTGCTATACCTCCCAAGTATTGCAATACCATGTGTGAGACATTTTCAATATTTGTACCGTTTATGTAGCGGACACTGTATCTTGTGTATCAATTAACCAATTGTATCAAAACCAGTTTATTACAATGGTTGCCTCTTCACAGGTGGTTAGGGAATATGGTTTTGTGTTGCGTCATCTATAGTAGTCCCTATTGCTATAAGCCAAGCAAGCCTAGCCTACTGGTATGACACAAACTACTTCCCAAAATGGGATCATTGGGGGGGGGTGTTTGCACTATCCTGGCATTTCAAGGTCTCTGAAAACAGTGATAAGAGTGAAGAAGTGAAATACGCCCTTTGAAAGTGCTCGTTCACATACACTAAAGGAGAACAAAAAGAGTTCCTGTGGTTTCAGGAGTGCAGTTGTCCACATGGGATGGCTGGGACTGGTGTCTCACAGGAACACAGTCAGTGGCTTTACAATCAATCACATTAAGTTACTATTCTTATACAGGCCATAGATGGGGAGAAAACCGGCCGATTTGTCTTTAAAAAAACAAAAAAATTGGTCGTTCAAGCATCCGACGTTACCAGGAACGGTAAAAAAAAAAAATTGTCCGATTTTCATCCCGTCTACAGCCGGCAAAAAGTGTCCCTGCAGAGAGCTCCGCTATTTCTTTGACATTTATAGCGGTTGCAACAATGTATCTATTTGTATCCATTTAGGATACAGATGTTTTTATTCAGAAACAAATAGATACATTGTTGCAACCGCTATAAATGTCAAGGAACTGTCAAAGAAATAGCGGAGCTCTCCGCAGGGACACTTTTTGCCGGACTGGAATTCCTCTTCTTCCTCTTCATCTTCATCCTCCTCCTCCTCCTCCTCTTCATCCTCCTCCTCCTCCTCTTCATCCTCCTCCTCCTCCTCTTCATCCTCCTCCTCCTCCTCTTCATCCTCCTCCTCCTCCTCTTCATCCTCCTCCTCCTCCTCTTCATCCTCCTCCTCTATCCTCTTCATCCTCCTCTATCCTCTTCATCCTCCTCTATCCTCTTCATCCTCCTCTATCCTCTTCATCCTCCTCTATCCTCTTCATCCTCCTCTATCCTCTTCATCCTCCTCTATCCTCTTCATCCTCCTCTATCCTCTTCATCCTCCTCTATCCTCTTCATCCTCCTCTATCCTCTTCTTCTTCTTCATCCTCTTCTTCTTCATCCTCTTCTTCTTCATCCTCTTCTTCTTCATCTTCATCCTCTTCTTCTTCATCTTCATCCTCTTCTTCTTCATCTTCATCCTCTTCTTCTTCCTCTTCATCCTCTTCTTCTTCATCTTATTTTTGTCTTCCTCTTGCAGGTCACTGCTCATGCGCAGATTTTTTTTATCGGTAAAAAGATCGGCCGATTTGCCCATAATTGCCGCGAAAATCGGCCGATTTTTTTCCAACTTTACCGATAAAAAAAATCTGCCAAAATACCGAAAAATGGCCGAACAATTAGCCCACTAACTATCCGAAAATTGGCCGATTTTATTTTCGGCCGAAAAATTGGCCGATTTTCGACCCATCTATGGCCTGCATTAATAGATGCTGACTGAGAAAATTCAGTGTCCTAGATTCTGGCAATGCCCATTTGAATGTACAGTGTCAGAAATAAGCTGTGATTGCCTGGGGTGTTCCCAGTCTTCATAGAGGAATAGTTTAAGTACTGAGTGTATGGGGATGATCTTTGCGGCAGCACAGGCTCCAAAAGACCCCATAACTGGCACAAGGTAATCCCCTAGATGTATAATATAGCACAGTGCTTTAAATCAGAATGAAAACTGTATATCTGAATTATAGGAAACTTGCTCTAATACAGTTTCACAGGCAAACGCTCCGATTCTGAATCAGAGATGGTGACAAGGAGCCTTAGGCACTATGAGAGAAAAGCCCACTATGGCCAAAAGGTAGGCTCTTCTTAGACTTTTCAAAGAAAAAAGTACAAGTTACTAGTAAACTATGCTCAAAGAAAGACAAGGCCCCACAAACTTACAAATCCACGCAACTGGTACTAAAGAGGGTCATAGGTGGCCACTATACGTGGCCAGTGGAACAATATTGGAAACTGGATGAATCAACCTGCGCAGAAAAGCTGCAGTAGAAGCGATGAAAGGTGCTTCCTTAGATTAATTGCGTCCAATGGTCAAAACGTTGAAGTGGCTATCTGTACTGAATCCTAACCAGCCATACTAAAACTTTGAGAGACTGTCATGCCTAAAAATAATTTCTCTAATTTCCTCTAGAACTGGAAAGCACTCCGCAAGGTTACTAATAGAGTACCTGAAGGACAGAGAATAGCCTACTGACCAAAGTCACATGTCAGGATATAAGAATCACAAATACAGACTCACTCAGAGTGAGATTGCAGAGACTGGGTCACAACAGAAGCTGTGCCACAGCTCTGGTCCTGGAGAACCCTTTGCAGCTAATCAACAGTACAAAAGGTCTGGAAAAAGCCACAAAAGGAGAGCGGTGTCTGAAGATGACATACCTGGTGATCTTTGCCACTTCCAGAGGCCTATTCATACAGGGACTCACCAGAGACTGTACCACGGGATGCACTCTGTGCCTTACTGACACTGTACACACCGGTCTGAAAAATGCCACAAAGCCCAGTGCTCAAATTCCAGGTCATCCCTGCCCAATCCATAGGCTTACTCAGAGTGAGCCCCAGAGATTGGGTCTCAGCAGGAGGCTGTTCCACAGCTCAGACAAAAATGTAAAATAATCTTGTGGAAAATAAAGGCTAGTAAAATGGGTAAACCGTATTCAGCAGCAAAAACATCTGTCCTAGGACCCCAGCAAAAAATGTAAGCATATTAGGATTGGGAAGGTCTATACCTGGCTAGTCAACTATTTTTTTTTTCTGCTTGTGTCCAAAAAAAGAAATAGATAGATCTCTGCAGCTTACACATATATAAATGTGTGTAAACTAAACCCCTTATTTTAACGTGAATTGTTAGACAAAGTAATTTGGTTTGTTGCAGGCTGGTAAGTAAGCTGGGAATTCTTGTTTGTTTTTTGACATACGTGGCCTTTCCATGAGCTCCTTATTGCAAAGACCAGTTATAGGTTGGGGTGGCTGCCATTTGTTCATTATAGATCTCTCAATACCACGTTTGAACACAATCATTTCTCTAATGAACACAATGGGGCCAACTGTTGAGAACTTGAAAGAAAAAGTTAACATAACATAATAAGCTTTTTACAATTGAAATACACTTCACATGTATCAAGGTTTGTTCACAGAATTGACAACACAAATCTTAATTACATTTCCATATTACTCATTACACTGTCATATGTCATTGCCAGGATGCCAAGAGAAACAAATGCACATACACTCCATATGGTCATTAAGTTGGAGGAGTGCAGCTGAAATTACTATGAAAACATATTTGACATGATGCTGAATTAAAGCAGTACAGCTCAACTGATGTTATTGCAATGGTGAAAAACGATTTGTTTCATTAATTACCTCCAATGGAGGGAGCAGGAAGCAAATAAAGCAGCCTCTTTTGGCATTATTAGTAGACAACAGTTGTCTCAGATGCTACAGCTATGTTGCTAATCCATGTGGTCAAATCAAGAAAACAGTATAGATCAGTAATTATCATCAAGTGATAGGCATTTCTATTTGATCTGTGTAGCACAAATAAAAATCAATAACAGACTTCATGGGGTTTATTTACTAAAGCTGGAGAGTCCAAAATCAGACTCCCTTCTGCATAGAAACCAATCAGCTTCCAGGTTTCATTGCCAAAGCTTCATTGAACAAGCTGAGGTTAGAAGCTGATTGGTTTCTATGCAGAAGGGAGTCTGATTTTGGACTCTCCAGCTTTAGTAAATAAACCCCCATGTGTCAAGCTACCAAGTAAAACCTTAAAGCGGAGCTCCGCCCAAAAGGGGAAGTTCCGCTTTAATGCTTTGTCCACCGCTCTCCATTAAGGATTGGCACCTTTGGGGAGCGGGTACCCGAATTTGACAGGTACCCACTTTTACTTCGATCACCTAGTCGATCGGAAGCCAAAGTTGTCCTCCCCCCCCCCCCCCCTCCCCATAGTCTTCTGGTACACGTGACAGGTCCCAGAAAACTACAAGGTCATTCACAAAAGCGCAGCGCTTCTTGCGCATGCGCAGTAGGCACCCGGCTGTGAAGCCGCAAGCTGTCAGAGCCGGGTGCCGACACTAAAGATGTCAGCACCAAGGAGAGAAGACAGCTGGTGAAACCAGCAGTGGTGAGGACACCGCTGGACCGAGGGACAGGTAAGTGACTGTATTTTAAAAGTCAGCAGCTACAGTTTTTGTAGCTGCTGACTTTTTTTTTTCAGCTGGAACTCCGCTTTAATAAACTCAAAGTACCAACAACCAATTTGTGAGATATACAATCACTTTCCAGCAAGAAGAATTGATTTTATTGTGCTTTAACACACAGGTACTCAACTTTCTGAGAAGGGAAGAAGAGACATTTTCTAGCACAAAATATTTGGGCAAAGAATTCTTGCCACATCCTGCATTATGTGGGCCATATCAAATGAATGCAGAATGCACAAAAAAAAAAAAAATTTTTTAAATCGATAAACTAGACTCAAGTTCATAAAATGTAGTATTTTGCAGCCACTAGAAGTGGTGGTTGCATTCATTTTCGGTTTTCAGGCTAAGCAAATTTTCAACAAGTACAAAAAAGTACCTGTTGAACTTGCCAGAAATGGTGTCCATTCCACTTCCTCAGATATGAAAGCACAACCAACTTAATTTTTCCTTTGTAAATGACCAATCCCATCAGCCCTCAGGTATTGGAAGGACTGTAAAACAAAGCTAGCCTGTGTGGGAACCAGAGCTTCTACTATAGGTACAATAGATGAATAAATGTAGTATCCTAGGGCAGAAAGCATGTTATCTGCTAGATTACCAGGTGAACATAAAGAGAAAAACATGAAGAAAAAGAATAAACTAATTAGCCACTACATCTTGGGTCTGAAAATTTTAATTAATACATTTTTGTTTTCGGGATTAGATATGCTTTATTGTGTATCTAAACCAATTTATTTTTTTTCAAAGCTTTGAATAGTCAGATTTTCATTGCTGTTTCCGCATGGGAGCGATTGAGTCTCTTGAACCATTGTTACCAGGACTGATAGTATGGGAAAATTCAACATTTTGTGTTGACAGTAGGTTAGGAAAAGAAGGGAAATCTTCCAGTTTGGAGAGCAACCGCCGCCCCCCCCCCCCATAATAAGACAGGGAAGATGAAATTTTCCTAGTGTTTAAAAATTTTTGTAATAAAATAAAAACACTTTCTGCATTTAAAAAGTAAAGTTTTTTTTCAGGTTTAAAATATCAGATCTAAAAAATGACATTTAAAGCAGAAACAGGGACAAAAATATTGTTTACAAATAAGGGACAGTTGGGAGCTTCGCGCACATCACCAAAGTCCCTGGTATACTTCATTTACACTGGAACAATCCATTCTATAAGTTTTAAAATCATAAATATATGTCAACATCAAAAAGCATATAACAAATGGGTTAACAGAGTAAAGTACAGCTGAGAAGCCATCATTTTTTGCACCATACTAAATCACACCAACATGTTAATCCATTGTAGTGTTTAATTCTAAATGTACAGTACATGGAAGCAAAACGTATTTCTTCATTATAGATGCAGGCTCTACTTCATGTTCAGCAGTACCACATTGTAAATATGCTTTACTTGTAACAGCCTAAAGAAGAAGGGCCAAAGCTCCTTTGGTGCGGCTTCTCCTGGGGATCACAGGAGTGCACCTCATTCTGCACTCATGTGACCCATATTCAGCCAGTCCAGGCCCTGAAGAGATCCCAACTTTAATGTTGGGAGCCAACCAGATGCTTGGACCAGCAGCTGGCTCAGCTTCTGAGATCCTGAGCCAGCTGCTCCCACTCCCTCCATAGCCAAGCGCTCAAGTGAGCTCTGGAGGGGCAGAGCAGAGAGCAGGCGACTAACAGTTTTCGGTGTAGAGGCAGTGGGAGCCTAATGCATCAGAATGATGCTCCATCCACAAGAGTATAAATGTTTGGGGTTTTTTTTTTATTCTGAATGTCACTAAATGCAAGACAGAGCTTTGATCTCAACTGATCCAAAAGACATAAATCAGTACCATTCATAAAAAGAGGTGTTTGTGAAACTTTTTAGAATTTCGACGTGACGCTACACAAGTGTCAGTGTGAAAGTCAGATTCATGGCTGTGAGAAGGAGTCCCGATGTTCACCCTCCTATCCCTCACCTTTCTCCCATTAACAAAAACTCCTTGTATTGTTTCTGCAGACATTAACACGTTCTGGGAATGGAGGAGAGGCAGATAAATGAGAGTTCCCTCCCCCATTAGCAGAACAAGTTGTATTTTGGGAAAACAATGTAAGGAGTTTTGTTAACAAAGGAGGGAAATTCACAAGTGTGAGAGGGGAATCTGGCACCAGTAAAAGGGAAGAGTTTAACAGTAGGCATTACAGGCAAGTGTGACTGAAACTGTACAAAAAAAATAAATAAATAACTTTGGCTTTAGGGGAATCTGTCACAAAGCAAAAAACACATGTGAAAAAAGTCTAATGTTACCACAGGAGTTTCAAGAAGCCAAGGCGATTTAGCATTCAGTCAATGGGGACTATTAGGAGCAACATGAGGTTTAAAATGGTTGTTTGTATCACAGTCTTAGTAAATTTGTGCTGTAAATTCTAAAGCCTTAAACAAAAACATTAAGCCACAGGCAAACGATCCTCATGAGTCAACATTTACTACATCAGACATGAGCTGGCACACTTACCTGGTTCTACCACATTCACAGGCCTTTGTCACATAGGCAGGACAGGAGGGGCAAGGTCCTGGGTGACAGAGGCTGAAAAAGAAAAAAAATAGCAAATACAAACGTTTAATGATTAAAAATAGTTACACAATAGATAGCCATTTGTATGATCAGTGCCTCAAGTGAAATTCAACTAAACTTCCCCATATTAACAGGAACCTGTTGGAACATAAACCTGTGAACTGTCACTGCAGTTGTCATTTGCTTTTTGAAGGTGCAAAATTTCACACTGACATCCATAAGCATACTCCACTAGTCTACAATGATAGTGAATCAATGGCATTCGCTACGCGCATTCTTCCAGGTTAGTAAACCACTACATCTTGAATGAAGGAGAAGGATGACAGCACCAGAGCTCACACCTTCAAAAACAAGCTTGCTGTATGCAACTTTGACCAATCACCATCTGAACAGAGGGTGCATCAAATACATTCGTTTATAAAAGTCCAGCTTGTAAATCTACTATGTTGTTCATGTTGGCTGAACACACACAAATCAGCAGTATTATTCTACAACAGTCTAGATATATATTCTCGGAGTCAAATTTTAACTTAGCAAAGCAGGTTTATTTCTCAAAGCAATCACTGTAATTCTTTAAGCCGTGCTCACAGAGGGGCATTTTATTCTACGCCCCAATTGAGAGCTATGGGACTGCCGGCACGGTGATGCACCCAACACCTGTACTTCCCTTTGCCAGTATTATTATTATTATTATACAATATTTATAAAGCGCCAATAGTTCGCTCAGCGCTGTACATTACAAAGGGGGACAGAACATGTGACAGAACAATACCAATACAATGCAAAACATGAGGGGATCGAGGGCACTGCTCTTTCGAGCTTACAATCCAGTCTAGCCAGTAAACATAGTCCTGCATGGGGCATGGAATAAAATATCTTGTGTGAATGAGGAGACCTTAAAACTGGAACTTTACTCAAAAGTGCCACTATTCCACCTCTCCACCCTGCCCCCTAACACTTAGATTTTTTTTCTTACAGCTGCAGGAAGATAGTGCTGGACTATGGGCACTCGTAAGTACCAGATTTTTGCACATGAGAACAATGCTAGTGACTGTGGAGCAGTATGTTAGACCAGTCCTTATTACAGCAGATCTGGTCCACCCGAAAGTGACCACAGGGAGTGCCGCCCAGCAACTGGAGAACGTCAGAGTACCTAGTCCTCCTGTGCAAATTTTTTGCTACCAAGATCACCGGAATACCCTCCATCTCAATCCTGCGAAGAATTCAAGAAAGAGTTGGAAGGGAGAGAAAATGTATATCAGACAGAAGAAGTGATCCCTTGGAATCAACAGTGTGCCCACTGCAAAGGCCTTTGGATTCCTGATCCTGGCCATAAACCTGTCCATCCTTTTGTTGAAGAAGGATGCCAACAGATCTACATCTGGAATTCCCACCACATCTAGGCGCTAACGGAAAAAGTCCACCTGCCAACTGTCTACTCCAGGAATGCAGACGGCCTACAAGGCTGCTTACTGCAAAGAGGGACAATCTTCAAGTGGTGCAGGAGTTAATAGTGACAGCCAAGAGGACCGCTCACCTGCCCCATCTGTCAATCACAGAATTCATTCTATTATTGTCCCACAATATAACACAAATGGAGGAGAAGCAGAAGAAATTACAGTATCCCCCTAGCCCAGTCACAAAATGTTGCATTGTGTGACAATAAAATGTAGATTGCCAAAAATTAAAGGTAACTAATATGTTTGGTGCTGTATTCACCTTCCCCCCCAAAAAAAAAAAAATTAAATCAGCAAAAATTCAACAATAGCTATGCTTTCAATCTGTATATTTAAAATTATAACCTGAATGTTTTAACATCTTTTTCACAAAAAACGTATTTTGCCTAGTAATGGCCAGATTTTTGCATGTAACAAATACAGACGTAGACAGAAACACATGAAGATAACACTTGAAAATACGCACACAGTGGTAAGATAAACATTCTTACACGCATAAACATACTTCCTCGAGACGATAACTTGAAATCTGTATGATTGAGATATATATATATATATATATATATATATATATATATATATATATATATATATATATATATATATATATATATATCTCTATTTTAGGTCCATATATATTTGGACACAGGCACAATTTTAGTTTTTTTCAGGTATTTACCAAATTATATTCAAGCTATAGTTATATAATGGATATGGGCTGAAAGTGCACACTCTCAGGTTTACTTTGTGGGTCTGTACATCCAAATTGGAGGAGGGGTTTAGGAATTACAGCTCTTAAGAGTAACCATCCCCCCTTTTTCAAATGTATGTATGTATGTATGTATGTATGTATGTATGTATGATATATATCTCTATCTTAAAAAAAAAAAAAAACACAAGGTCTTACATGTTGCAGGTGTGAGGGCAATCAAGGCCGGAGCGCTTCTTTCCACAGAGCTCCCCACAGCTATGGGGAATTTCATTTCTGTTCCACTCTGGGTAATTTACTTTTCCTGAAGCAGACAGAATGGTTTGTGATACAAGTAAACAAAATTACAACATACTCAATCAGGAGATGAAGTCACACTTACCACAAAAGCAGGTATAAGTACTTGGAGCCCGAGAGGAGACATTTTGACAAGCGGGGCACCTCCAGCCACTATTCCCATCTGTAGTGCCAAAAAAAAAAAAAAAAAAAATAGAAAAATTATTGTTGAGGCTTGTGTACAGGTAATGGCATCTGAATTTCTTTTCTACCCTATAAAAAGGAATGCAAAAGAATCTCCCAGCAACTCAGAAGAAAGTCAAAGCAACAAAAGAGCATAAAGTATCTGTCTTTCTTTAGAGTCTGCTGCCACTATACAGGTGTATCTCAATAAATTAGTATATCATCAAAAAGTTTATTTCAGTCATTCAATTCAAAAAGTGAAACTCATATTATAAAGATGCATTAAACAGAGAGAGAGAGATATACTTCAAGCCTTCCCTTTTTTTTTGATGATTACGACTTACAGCTAGTGAAAACTCAAAATTCAGCAACTCAGAAAACTAGAATATTACATAAGACCAATAAAAAAAAAAAAAAAAAAAGAAGATTTTTAATACAGAAAATGTTGGCTTACTGAAGAGTATGTCCATGTATAGTATGCACTCAATACTTGGTCGGGGCTCCTTTTGCATGAATTACTGCATCAATACGGCGTGGCATGGAGGTGATCAGCCTGTGGCTCTGCTAAGGTGTTATGGAAACCCAAGTTGCTTTGACAGCAGCTTCCAGCTCGTCTGCATTGTTGAGTCTGGTGTCTCATTTTCCTCTTGACAATACCCTATAAATTCTCTATGGGGTGTAGGTCAGGCGAATTTGCTGGCCAATCATGCACAGTGATACCATGATCATTAAACCAGCTATTTGGTACATTTGACAGTGTGGGCAGGTGGCAAGTCCTGCTGGAAAATGAATTCAGCATCTGCATAATGTTGGTCAGCAGAGGGAAGCATGAAGTGCTCCAGAATTTCCTGGTAGAGGGCTGCGCTGACTTGGGACTTGATAAAACACAGTGGACCAAATACCAGCAGATGACATGGCTCCCCAAATCATCACCGATTGTGGAAACTTCACTCTGGGACTCAGGCAACTTGGATTCTGTGTCTCTCCACTCTTCCTCCAGACTCTGGGACCTTGATTTCCAAATGAAATGCAAAATTTACTTTCATCTGAAAAAATGCACTTTGGACCACTGAGCAACAGTCCAGTCCTTTTTCTCCTTAGCCAAGGTAAGAAGTTTCTGACGTTGTATCTGGTTCAGGAGTGGCTTGATACAAGGAATGCGACATTTGTAGCCCATGTCCTGGATACGTCTGTGTGTGGTGGCCTTGTGAATCTCCCCCAAATTCTTGAACGGCCTTTACTTCCCTATTGCTTGTGCACCTTTTTTTTTTTTTTTTTTTAACCACGTTTTCTTTCCACTCAACTTTCCAATAATATTCTTGGATACGACACTCTGAACAGCCAGCTTCTTTAGCAATGACCTTTTGTGACTTACCCTGCTTGTGGAAGGTGTCAATGACTGTCTACTAGACAGCAGCCTTCTCCATGATTGTGTAACCTATTGAACCTGACAGAGACCATTTAAAGGCTCAGGAAACTTTCACAGGTGTATTGAGTTAATTAGCTGATTAGAGTGTGACACCATGGGGGTCATTTACTAAAGCTGGTTCACTCAGAACCTCATGCAGTTTTTTAATAGAAACCAATCAGCTTACAGGTTTTATTGCCAAGCCCTAATTGACCAAGGTGAGGTTAGAAGCCAATTGGCTACCATGCACAGCTGCACTAGATTCTAAACGAACCAGATTTAGCAAATCAACCCCCATGAGTCTACAATATTGAACTTTTTTACAATATTCACATTTTCTAAGATACAGGATTTGGGTTTTCACTAGCTGTAAACCATAATCATCAAAATTAAAAGAAAGAAATGCTTGAAATATATCACTCTGTGTGCAATCAATCTATATAATAGTTTCACTTTTTGAATTGAATTACTGAAATAAATTAACTTTTTAAAAGATATTCTAATTTATTGAGATGCACATTCACTCCTCAATCGGCTACAGCAACATATAACATACCAGAGGAACTTTAAAAATAAATTGTTACAGATGTTTAGTTTTGACAGCCTCCTCAATGTAACTATATGTCATTATTATGTTTGTAACCATGCAGATCTCACCATCGATGTGCTCTCTCTCTCTTCTGTGATGTTTTTATATATATCTATCTTTGTGAAAATTAATAAAAATTGCTAATATAAAAATAAATTGTAAAAAACTATCTAATTATAATTAACAAAAAAACATACATGTAGTATTTATGCAAGAACAACAAAAGTAATACATAATGAGGGGAGAACAAATACATAAATGGAATTTAGGATCCAGTCTGTCCAATCCAGAAGCCACAGCAGGATTTTGTACATTTCTTTTTTGGAGCCAGCTCCATTAACAACTAGAGAAAACTTTAGAAGTTAGGCACCAACTAAAGTTTTCAAGGAGTATTGGTTACCTAGCTCCTGGGATTTGTCCAGCCTTGATATAAATCAATTTTTAAAAAGAAGAAGTACAGCCAAAAGCTCTTTAGGCTGTACTTCTCCTGTGGATTACAGGAGTGTAGTTTGTTCTGCACTCCTGTGACCAGTTTTCAGCCCGCTATCAGCTGGTCCAGACTGGGGTAAGATCCTGACCTTAAAGTCAGGATCCACCCAGATGTCTAGTCTGGAACCTGGCTCAGCCCCGCAGCGAGTCACTGAGAGAGCCTGAGCCAGCAGCTGCTCACAGTGGCGGTGAGAACTCAGGGATTAGCAGTCATGTCATCGCCGAGTTCGCATCCTTAAAGCCAGCGGGGGACAGATGCAGCATCGGAATGCTGCCTTGTACCATGTGACCTCTGTGATCATTCACAGATTTCACACGTAGTAAGAAATGATGTCAGAAGTGACATCTTGCTTACTACTCAACATGTGATCACTGATTGGCCCCAGAGGTACTATACAACGATTGGTGTTCCACTGTGTCCGGAGGACACAGCGGGCACCACATCGCGGTGCTGCACGCTCCCAGGGATTGTGCACAAGCAGGGGGCAGGGAGGCCGTTTATAAATGGCCACCCACCCCTGCACTGCTCCCGTCCGGCCGTTTATGTACATGGGCCGGACGGGAAAGCAAATGGCTGTATTTATACACATACTGGGATAGCAAGACTGCAGTGGGCATTCTGACACTGGAGGAGAACTAACTGCCCCTGACATCCCAATGATGCTAATACAGTGATCAGTGCTAATAAAAAAGCACAGACACTGTACTAATGACACTGGGCAGGAAGGGGTTAACATCTGGGGCAATCAAAGGGTTAACTCTGTGCCGTTTTACTGTGTGTGCACTTTACTAGAGAAACATGCTGCTGTGTATTTCTCTGCTGTGCAGAGAAATATACAGCAGCATGTTACTGCTGGCAGGAGAGAGACCGGTGTTGTTTACACACACACACACAGCTCTCTCTTGTCAGTGATACTCGGCGATCGCCGGGTGCCAGCGGGGAATCTCTGGCTGGGACCTGGTGATCGACATCTGTAGCCACCAATGGCAGCACAGATAAGGCAGCATGCACCCCTACCCAGAAATGCAAAATCACGTATACATAAACGTGATTTTGAGCAGCCCTGCTGCAGTAGTTCTGCTATAGGGCGGGTATCAGTAGGAGAAATGGTGCCCCATTGTTGGTGTCAGTGGGAGAAAAAGTGTCCTGTCTTTGATATCAGTGGAAAGAATATTGCCTCATCATTGATGTCAGTGGGGGGAATAGTGCCCCATCATTGGTATCAGTGAAATGAATAGTGCCCCATCATTGGTATCAGTGAAATGAATAGTGCCCCATCATTGGTATCAGTGAGAGGAATAGTGCCCCATCATTGGTGCCATGAGAGAAATCGTGTCCCATAATTGGTGTCAGTGGGAGAAATAGTTCCCCATCTCAGGTATCAGTGGGAGGAATTGTACCCCATTGTTGGTGTCAGTTGGAGAAATAGTTCCCCTGTCTTTAGTGTCAGTGGATGAAATAGTGTCAAAAGGACCAGATAAAAGGCAAACAAAAAAAAAAAAGGACCATTTTTTTGCACACGTATAAAAAAAAAAAAAAATCTTTTTAGGCTGGACAATTAAGTAAAACCCCCAAACATTATAAACTTTCTGAAAGCAGAGATCTCGGAGAATAAAACGGTGGTAGTTCCAATTTTTTATGTCACAATATTTGTGCAATGGTTTATCAAGAACAAAATTTAAGTTAATTTTAGACTGATACTCTAGATCAGTGGTCTCCAAACTGCGGCCCTTTGCTTGCTTTTATCTGGCCTCTGGGGCACCATTTAATCCACTGACACCAACGAATTTCTCCCAATGATGGGGCACAATTACCACCAATGATGGGGCACAGTTCATCCCAATGATACCAAGATTGGGGCCCAATGACACCAACGATTGGGCACAAATTTCTCCCAATGACACCATCGATGGGGCACAATTCCTCATACTAACACCAAAGATGGAGCATTGGTTACACCCACTGATGCCGGGTCATTTTCCCGGCCAGCCCCCCTAAAGTCTGTTGGACATTAAACTGTCCCTTTACTTAGAAAGTTTAGAGACCATTGCTCTAGATGCATAGCAGAGTGCACTCTATTGCTTGGATTGGAAGCAACAGTGTGCATATTAGAGTTCAAAGTTATCATGAACCTGGTCAAATACAGTGTCTACTGAAGCAGCCTGTAAAAGGTTCTGAATCGGAATCAGAGAACGATATGGGCCTCAGAAACTCTGAGAAATAAGGTCCCAGTAGAGCTAAGTTCACGCAGATGGAGAGGAATGTCTTCAAGCAGAGTGTTCCAATAAGACGGACACTAAGTTAGAAGTGAACATAAGAGGCCTGATAGACAAAGCAGGTCACAGATAAAAGGGAGCAGAGCTATATAGAAGCTAATGAGGACAATCCTATGGAAATGGGGGTCTCAGGGTCCAAAATACAGACATTGGTCCCCTCTGACGAGAACGGTGAATCAATTCCCCAAACGGAATGTATCGATGTCACCGGTTGCAGTCAGACTATCCTCTGAGCATCTTAACAGACATGTTGCACCAGATAGCATTAAGCACATATACCCAAAAAAGGGGTACATCCCAGCACACTCACAAACCTAGGCAGTATGTACTGGAGAGGGCCACAGGCAGACACAGGTAATCAAGTCAATGAAGGAGGCAGTGAAGCAAGACTGAAGACCTGTTTTTTCACAATGTGCTTGAACCAGTAAGAAGATTTCTTATTAAGCCAAACGGTCTTAAAGGATCGTACCATTGTGAGCTCTGCCTGGCAGATGACGTCATCAAGTTCCCTCAAGTATATTCATTGCCCAAGAGCAGTACTTTCTAAAGCAAAAATAGCACTCAATTGTGGGGGAGGTCCTGCTGCAGCACAAACTCTTATTGAAAAAAGAGTTGTGTGAAACTGCATTGGATATGGGTTACAAATCAAGAGATACTATAGTCGCATACAAAGACTTCTATACAAATGGAGTCTGTGGAGATTGGTCCCTCCAGAGGCTGTGCTATGGCTTTGAAACTAGAAAACCATCTGCTACTAATAGCCTCAGTGCACAAGAGACTGGAACGTGCCACAATGCAGAGTCCTTTGCCAAAAACACACAATAGGTATCTTTACCTCATTTAAAATTCTCACCCACAAAAAGAATAAGAGACTGGATCACAACAGAGGCAGTGTCACTGCTTGGTCTGTGGCCAACTGACAACACACAATCAAGTGGAAAGAACCACGTTGCAGAGATCAGTGCTCGAAAGGCACATACTAGGCTAGGTTTTCCCCATTCAGATGCTTATTCACAAAAAGAGGGTCTGAAAATGGGTCAAACCAGAGGTTATGCCACGGCTCTAAATTTGGAGAGCACTTTGCAGCTAAACACAGTACACCAAGGTTTGTAATGAAGAGCCCCATGCCCAAAGACTACATACCATGATGTCTTAGACCTGTATAACGGCTTACTCACATGGTCAATCTTCAGAGACTCGGTCACAGCACTATACCTCAGAGGTCCTCTGCAACTAACACCGTCCAAAAATGTTTGGAAAGCAACAATAGCAGAGCCCAGTGTCCAAACGTTACATTCCAGGCTAGTGCCACAGTCTTTGGTCCAGCACCCAAAGCTATTTCTGATGAGAACGCTGCTCTAAGTAGCTTCTGTATAGAAAGCAGATCAAGCAGTTATGTTTTTTATTTTTTTTCGATAAACATCAAGGGCAGTGACAGCAAGCTTGAAAATTATGGAGAGCCTCAAGTATGGCCTCCTACACTTCCAGAGGGCCATGCAACAGCAACGCATTTTCATGCACTGAGGTGCATTGTGTCAAAATTAGGTAACCCATTAAAAACATCCAAAAATGTAGGTCCTGCTGCATTTTTTTACAGCATACTGCAATGCACACTGAAGAAGTTGGGGTAAAATAACCCCAGCATAGTTATCAGTGGCAAGAATAGTAACCTGCACCATTGGTGTCAGTAGATGCAATGAGCCCACAGCACTGGTGTACTATTAATTTAACCCCCAACTGATGGTCACTGACCGTGCCATTTAAATACCTCACCCCTTTGCACTGGTGGTCAGTGCATGTGAAAGTTGACCCCCACCCCTGCATTGGTGGTCAAGATAGTGAACGTAAAACACATCCCCCACAACCACATTGCTGGTCACAACCATGGCAAAGAAAGTTAACCCCCATGCAATGAAAAAAAAAAAAAATGGATAATTGGACCTACAGTCAACATAACCAATTTTAAAATAAGTGCTTCATTACAGCTTTTTAAAATTTTAAAATGTACATTAGATTTTAATGTTCAAATCCTTTAACAGCAATTTGGGGATACCTGTAAAATCTATTATCTCAAGTTGCTAGTTTTCGAAATCAGTGTTTATTCATTCAACAGCCAGATTATGTAATATGATATTTTGAAGCATCCTTAGCAATTAAAGCAATATATAATAAAGGAGACTACACTTGCACAAAGCTCTATATGAGAACCTCCATCTGTTTTTCCTCTTTCAGTGCTGACAATAGCTCAGCATGGTGAAAGTAAGCCGAGTTGCTATAACAACATCATTTTAAGAGTAATAAATGCAAGATGGAAGAAAAAAAAAAAAAAAAAAAAAAGTTCTTTGTTCACACTCAGGCTAGCTAGTGCTCGGCTTAACTTGTGAATTTGCATAAAGTGTTTTTGCTTTGATATTTCTATGGGAGGGGCAATTATTATTAAAAAGATGTACTATTTGTACTGTATCTATGGCAACCACTACTACCAGACAAACGGTAAGCACCAAGCAATACAAATCAATTTACACCACCTACCTGTGCAGAGTTCTTCCTTATTAATGTACAAAACAGGAATATTATATATATTGATTTTTTTGGGCCAGTCTAAAAATAGGGTGGCCAAGGAAATGTTTGTAATAGCAGGAGCTCAGTTTTTTTTTGTTTTTTTCTTAAGGATATTCAAGCTCCTGCAGAAACTACAGCTCCCATGACTACTGTGACCAACATGCAGGCCAGAGCTAGGAAGGGCCAGCCACTGACATGAAAAGCTAAAAGGCTCGCGATGCATTATTGGCAATGCAGTTAGCCACGCCCCCCCAATACAGTGGTGAAAATAATTATTTCATCCCCTGCAGATTTTGTAAGTTTGCCCACTTACAAAGAAATGAAAGGTCTATCATTTGTATATAGGTGTATTTTAAAAATGATAGAGACAGAATATCAACCAAAAATGCAGAAAAAAAAAAAACCACAAGATACAAATGTTAAAATTTGAGTTGCAGTTCAGTGAGTAAAATAAGTAATTTGATCCCCAAGTAAAACATGACTTAATATTTGGTGGAGAAACCCTTGCTGGCAAGCACAGAGGTAAGATATTTCTTGTAGTTGGTTACCAGGTTTGCACACAACTCAGAAGGGATTTTGGTCTACCCTTCTTTACAAATCTTCTCTAAACCCCAAAGGTTTCTTAGCCGTCGCTTGGCAACTCGAAGTTTCAGCTCCCTCCATACATTATTGCTAGGATTAAGGTCAGGAGACTGGCTAGGCCACTCCATGACCTTATTGTGCTTCTTCTTGAGCCACTCCTTTGTTGCCTTGGTGGTATGTTTTTTGGTCATTGTCATGCTGGAACACCCATCCACGACCCATCTTCAGTGTTCTGGTTGAGGGGAGAAGGTTCTCATCCAAGATTTAAAAATACATGGCCCCGTCCATTGGCCCCTCAATGCAGCAAAGTTGGCCTGTACCTTTAGCAGAGAAAAAGCCCCAAAGCATAATGTTTCCACCTCTGTGCTTGCCTGTAGGGGTGGTGTTCTTAGGGTCATAGCCAGCCTTTTTTTTCCCCTCCCAACACGGCGAGTCGAGTTAATGGCAACGAGCAGGTTCACGCTGACCACATGTGACAGATGTGAAAGCAAGCCATGGAGTACATTATGCTGTCTGTAACATCGTTCAGCAGGACTGTTTTGGTGGTGGGTCAGCGATGGTCTGGGGAGGCATATCCATGGAGGGACGCACATACCTCTACAGGCTAGACATTGGCACCCTGACTGCCATTAGGTATCGGGATGAAATCCTTGGACCCATTGTCAGACCGTACGCTGGTGCAGTGGGTCCTGGGTTCCTCCTGGTGCACAAAAATGCCCAGCCTTATATGGCGAGAGTAATCAGGCAGTTCCCTGGGAGGATGAAGGAATTGATACCACTGAATGGCCCCCATGCTCGCCTGACCTAAATCCAGTAGAACACTTTGGGATATCATGTTTCAATCCATCAGACACCGGCAGGTTGCACCTCAGACTGTCCAGGAGCCCAGTGATGCCCTGGTCCAGATCTGGGAGGAAATACCCCAGGACACCATCCATCGAGACGATGGAAGGTGTCCTGGGGTATTTCCTCCCAGATCTGGACCAGGGCATCACTGGGCTCCTGGACAGTCTGAGGTGCAACCTGCCGGTGTCTGATGAATTGAAACATGAGACATTAGGAGCATGCCCAGACGCTGTCGTCAGGCAAGCATACAAGCACGTGGGGGCCATACAAAACTACGGAGTTGCTGCAATGAAATTTCAGCAAAATGGATGAGTTTGCTACATCATTTTTTCACTTTGATTTTTGGGGTGTCTTTGAATTCAGTCCTCTGTAGGTTGATAATTTTCATTTCTATCAAATGATTGGGCATCCTTATGTTCCCAACACATTACCCAGTCCATATCAGTATAGATATCCAGCATGACATTTTTCCCCATTGAGATCTGATGTGTTTTCAAAGTGTTCCCTTAATTTTTTTTGAGCAGTGCAGGATCACCTGACTGCCTACATGGTAAGGGTCTGGTAAATTACATTTATATCATTTTGTTTTACACACAAATAGAGCTCTATTTTGGTTGTATTGATCACCACTCGGTTTTTTATTATACAAACCAAAAAGACAGACATTTACAAAAAACCAAACAATTTTATACTTTCTGCTATAGAATATTTCTAATAAACTTTTAAAAATTCTAATTTCTTCATAAATTATAGGCCAAAATGTATTCTGCTACGTGTTTGGCAAAAAAAAAAATCCCAATCAATGTGTTGTATATTCATTGGTTTGCGTGAAAGTTATTGCATCTACAAACTATGGTATATATACAATGGAACTTTTCTTTTTATATACAGTTGTGTTCAAAATAATAGCAGTGTGTTGAAAAAAGTGAATAAAGCTCAAAATCCTTCTAATAGCTTTTATTTCCATACACACAAATGCATTGGGAACACGACACATTCTATTCCAAATCAAAACATGAAGAAAAATATATCAAATTTGTGTTGTTCCTCTAAAAAAATTGAAGAAAAGTGAATATTAGACTGTTCAAAATAATAGCAGTGTTTGTATTCTTTACAAACTCAAACATTCACTATATAAAACTGAAAAATGTTTGAAGATTTTGCTTTCCTTTGAATCACTTAATGAATATTTAGTTGTATAAGCACTGTTTCTGAGAACTGCTGTACATCTGTGTTGCATGGAGTCAACCAACTTCTGGCCCCTGTGAACAGGTATTCCAGCCCAGGATGATTGGACTACATTCCACAGTTCTTCTCTATTTCTTGGTTTTGCCTCAGAAACGGCATTTTTGATGTCACCCCACAAGTTTTCTATTGGATTAAGATCCGGGGATTGGGCTGGCCACTCCATAACGTCAATCTTGTTGGTCTGGAACCAAGATTTTGCACGTTTACTGGTGTGTTTGGGGTCGTTGTCTTGTTGGAACACCCATTTCAAGGGTATTTCCTCTTCAGCATAAGGCAGCATGACCTCTTCAAGTATTCGGATGTATTCAAACTGATCCATGATCCCTGGTATGCGATAAATAGGCCCAACACCGTAGTATGAGAAACATTCCCATATCATGATGCTTGCACCACCATGCTTCACTGTCTTCACAGTGTACTGTGGCTTGAATTCAGTGTTTGGGGGTCGTCTGACAAACTGTCTCCGGCCACTAGACCCAAAAAGAACAATCTTACTTTCATCAGTCCACAAAATGTTGCGCCATTTCTCTTTAGTCCAGTCAATGTGCTCTTTGGCAAATTGTAACCTCTTCAGCACGTCTTTATTCCAACAGTGGGACTTTGCGGGGGCTTCTTGCAGATAGCTTGGCTTCACATAGGCGTCTTCTAATTGTAACAGTCCTCACAGGGAACGTCACACCTTCTTTCATCTTCCTGGAGCTGATTGTTGGCTGAGTCCGCGCCATTTTGGCTATTCTTCTATCCATTCCAATGGTAGTTTTTCGCTTTCTTCCACGTCTTTCAGGTTTTGGTTGCCATTTTAAAGCATTTGCGATCATTTTAGCTGAGCAGCCTATCATTTTCTGCACTTCTTTATAGGTTTTCCCCTCTCCAATCAACTTTTTATTCAAGGTACGCTGTTCTTCTGAACAATGTATGGAACGACCCATTTTCCTCAGAATTTCAGAGAGAAATGCACTGTAACCAGCATGTACAACATTTGCTGCCTTCCTTCCTTAAATAAGGGCAATAATTGCCACCTGTTTTTCAAAGAATGAATAACCTCACTAATAGAACTCCACACTGCTATTATTTTAAACATGCCCCTTTCAATGAGTGATTCAATTACACAGAATTAGCAGCATGCATGTCATGACTGTTGGGTCTGTTGGATTTCTATTACTCTACTACACCTGCTAGTAAATTATTTGCCATGTAGAAATATCATTTCTACCAAAAACAGTGATTGATCCGGTTAGTGATGTCTGACTGCTATTATTTTGAACACAACTGTGTATGATATATATATATATATATATATATATATATATATATATATATATATATATATAAGTAAGGCAGAAGAGGAGAGACTGTGCCACTCTAGGAGAACGGAGAGGAGAGAGGAGGCAGGGAGCGGTGGTATTGAGGTAATCTTCTCGCAGTGCTTCTCTTTGGATGTGTGGAGAGGAAGAGAGGTGAGGGTGGGAGAGAACATACCCGCCATGCACTGGACATAGGGGCCTTCCCGCGACACCAAGAAGGTATTGGAGGGGCTCAGGTGCTGCAAGGATGCTGGTACCCAAGAACAACATAAGTGTTCTTGAATGGGGGGAGGAATTGGAGGTATAGATGTGCTAGATGGGGGTATTGAAGGCATAGGTGTGTTGGAAGAGAGGGGGGAGGGGCTCTAGACGGTAATGGGGAAAGCTCAGGAGAGTAATGGTGGGATTGAGGTCAGTAATTTGGAGGGAATTTTTGAAGAGCGGGGGTTGAGGGAGTGGGGGTTACGAGGAGCAAATGACTTGCCCTGGCAACCCAACCCACACTACACAAGAAAAAAACAAAACAAAACAAAAAAAAAAAACAACACCACTGCCTTCTAAATTTGTCAACCCCTGGTTTACTGGGTGTACTGTTTTACTAAGCAATGTGCTGGTTTTTACTCCTTGCTTTGCTGAGCCGATAAATGAGTTCCAACCATAAATAGTTGGCTTAGACCCACTGATTGCCATGTGCTGTAGCAAATGACAGCACAGCCGGGGCAGCGCACATGCGCACCCTCCTACCCAGAAGAGCTAGATTGTGAACATATACGTGATCTAGTGCGGGGGGGGGGGGTTAATGAGGGAAGGTGAAATCGCTCTGCTACAGTATATCTGCAGTAGGCAGCCAGGGAGTGGTTAAAAGGGTACTTTTACCAAGGGAAGCAGAAACTGCAATTGCTGAATTCTCATTCTACACATAGTAGTGACTTGGCTGTCACGTTGACCCTCTCGCTTCAATACTCTCAGCCACTAACGAAAAAAAGAGTTTTAACCAATACTTTGAGCCACTAAACTGGCACAAATCATGCATATCAAGCAAATCAGAGAAAAAAGTTAGTGTGGGAGCATATGTGCCAGGCAATTAGAATTTTCAGGAGGTCAACGATGGATCTTTAAGTTTCCAAATATTTTGAAACAAATCACTGACTTGGGAAATAACTTGAACAGATTCATGCTACTTGTTTTCTGACAGAATTATTATGAACCAATACTTAAGAAAAAATATTTAACCTAAACATTTGCTAACTAGATAATAAAGCAAAATTAAAAAAAAAAAAAAAAAAAAAAGGAAGTAATACCCTTTTAAGTAGTCCACAAAAAAAACAAAATTTTTAACCTTTGTGCAAATTCCTTCTAATGCGCCATTCTGGAAATGGTGACTAACATTTTTTATATCTTAACCCCACTGCAGTTAGAAACAAATATTGGTGCTATCTGGCTACTGAATATTGCAAAAAGCATGCCAGAAAAAATACAAAAAAAAAAAAAAGGTTCAATCATAAACCCAACAAGATGATTATAGGAAATGAGGACTGGGATAAGTGCTATATGCCAATCATAAAAACTCAATACTGACCTTCAGCTTGTGATGCAGGAGATCTGGCCCATTTTTTAATGCAGTTCAGGTGAAACACATGGTAGCAGCTCTGACAGCTCCAGACTGGAGCCATAACTCGTATTATTTCACAGCATACCATACACTCATACTTCTCTGTAGTCAATTGCTCAATCAGTGACCCTGTAAAATGCAAGCACAATCTAAGTCTTCAAGTATAGGAAAACAAGTTAGACGATCCAAAAAACATTTAGTATTACACAGAGAAAACATAGAACCCTCTAATGTAAATTCAAGTGGTATTGACCTCAAAAACAAACAAATTTATTGCAGCTTACCAATTCTTAAGATGCGGTGGCTGCATTTGTTTTCTTTTTTAGGCTGTTATTCACTTTGTGATCTAGCCATTAAGACTGTTTTTAAAAAGAACACGCTCTCTTACAGATATAGCAGTTACAGGGATGAAACAAAACATTTGCCACTGACATGGGTGCTTACAATGATCAGCTTTTATTTATTCATGTAAAAAGGTTATCCCAAAAGGAAAAGAAAAAAAAACAAAAACAAAAAAAACACAAAAAAACACACAGCTATCAGTAAATCCTTGGTGCCATTTATTGTGGTTTTAATGCACTTAAGCTTTAACTATGGCTTCAGGCTTTGGGGTGAAATCCTGTAAAATTTTGTAAGATATTTTCACAACTCCAAGTAACTTCTTTTTGGTTTAGAGCAGTAAGGTTTGTCTAGCCCACATGGAAACAATTACTGCACTTACCAAAGGAGAGGAAGCCATGAAGGACTCATTTTGTCGGCAGGGTCCTTGCCCACCAGGACTGTAAGGCAGGCCATAGACGGGTCATTTATTGCCCGATAAACGAAAAATCAGTCGGCGCCGTTGCCGATGCTGCCACCATCGTCCACGAAAAACGGCCGTTTTTCGTGGACTTTCCAGCATGACCGATAAAAGTAAACGAGAAGATCCACGAAAAATGGCCAACAGGCGGGCCCCACTAGAGGCATGAATATCGATAAACGACCCGTCTATGGCCTGCATTAGAGTATTAATCAAACAAGGCATAGTGGAGTCCATCGCAGATACCGTCCACTTTTTATGGAAGCTGTACTCCACTGGATATTGTTGAGCAAACCACATTATCTGGATGAGTCCAATCCTTGTACAGATCCTCCCTTAGTGTGGGGATGCATTGGAAAAGATCTGGGCAGTTTGGGCACTTTACACGATCCTAACCCTGTCACTTTCTGAACCTGAAGATTCCAGTACTGACACAGACTTTTGCAATTGGGAAATGGAGGACAAAATGTCCTACCCAGATTAATGATCCATATCTTCTGACTCTTCCTCCTCCTTCTCCACCTTGTAACCCTGGAAGGGCTGGCAGGGGAAACTCAAAAAACGTAGCTCCTGTGGCAACAGAGACCTAGATCATTTACAGGCGCTCTGCTGCAAATCCATGTGGATGTCTGCCAATTGTTCCAGAACCATGGTCACGGCAGCAAAAAAATGTTACTTTTCTACAATGTTCCTTGAGGAAGGAGCGAGTGAGAAACTGGATGCTTCAGTAGGGTCACAGTCAGACCCAGGGCAGGTCTGTTGAGTTAGTGGAAGGAAGACTGTTCTCCAAAACTGATATGAGGGTCAAGTCCTCCCAGGTTCAAGCCCCACTTGTGCCCACCAAGGGTGTGCTACTCATAGTACTGGATTTTGTTGGAAAAAGGGGGCACGCCCTGTATCCCACTACCTTTTGGACAGAGGTCCTGCTGTCACAATTGCAGCCTGTGCAACTATTCATGGAGCATCCAAGAGTTTACAAACACATTTGAAAAGCTCTGGTTGGCACAGCAGCAGCTACGACTGACGATTGTATTTATTCAGCAAATTCAAGAAGTCTGACAGTCGAGAATGGTCAGTAAAAGCAGCAGGCAGAGCACAAGCAAGGTGTGCCATGTGCACCCTGTGAACTTCAGTGACTTTTTTTGGGTGTACATAGCAAGCCCAAAGCCTGAACCTGGCAGATAACTAGGTCAGCAGGACTGTACTTTGTATTGTCTTCATTAAATCGGCACACATAGAAGCAGAGATCAATATACAGCCTGGTTTGTAGCATCTAGTCAGGCAAAAATTATTATTACAAGGCAATAATTAAAAAACAAAAACGGGAAAGAAAATAAAAAATATCAATAACATGCAGCTTAGCATAATTTCATGTGTTCCAATGCAGTCTAATGATCCAAGGAAAGCTTACTGCCTGTCCATAATACTTCTTAAAAATGCAAAACATCGACGTGCGACCATTTACATTGTCTAGTAAAAGCTGCATTGATATGTATACTGTTCCAGCACTTATCTGCCTTTCCTCTGCTGTGCTAAACACACATGCCTCATATTACAAGTCTTGGCAAAGCTCAGTAGCACACAGAACTGTAATTACAACTCAGATGTCTTTGGTAAGAACAGATCTTAAAGCTGACAGTTCGTAGGATATGAATCACATGTTTCACAACTTCCATTCACATGTCTCACTCTTTAAACTACTAATGGTTATCTATAGTTTATACCATGACTATAAAGAAAAGCATAAAACAAGGATTAGATCTTCAAATATAATGCATGGATAGCTTACATGTCTAGGAATTGTATTTTTACTAAAATACAACCAAGTACAATGCCTTAATCTCTAAAATAAAACAAAGAAAAAGTCTAGCAAACGTATCACAAAGATGCTCAGGAGAGAAAAACACAGACAACTAAACTGAAGTTGGACAGAGAGGTACAGTAAGTAGCAAGCATGATACAAATATGACAAGCAAGATGAATAATGGATTACTGACACAGCAAGACGTCATCATTAGACCTTACAAGACATTAGATGTCCAACGTGTATCTCAGTGTTGTACGTCTGCAGGAGGTAAAGGCAAAGCATCAAGTCATCTCTTCCACCACCTGTTTTAATAGGTATTGAAGAGGGATGCAAGAGAAAAGGGTGTAAAGGTGTAGTTAGTACAACACAGGCAGCAGAAGTGGCAAGAAAAAAAAAAAACAAATAATAAAGAAGGAAAGGGAACAAGAGAAGAGAAAAAAAAAAAAAGGAAAGAAGGGTATCAAAAGTGTACACTGCTCATTTATTCCTAAAAGGGGGTGATCTAGAGTAAGGTCGTTTAGTAAATAATAGTGGCTAATGCACAGCCGTGTATCGCAACAGTGGACAATGCACAGTCGTGTATCGCAACAGTGGACAATGCACAGTCGTGTATCGCAACAGTGGACAATGCACAGTCGTGTATCGCAACAGTGGACAATGCACAGCCGTGTATCGCAACAGTGGACAATGCACAGCCGTGTATCGCAACAGTGGACAATGCACAGCCGTGTATCGCAACAGTGGACAATGCACAGCCGTGTATCGCAACAGTGGACAATGCACAGCCGTGTATCGCAACAGTGGACAATGCACAGCCGTGTATCGCAACAGTGGACAATGCACAGCCGTGTATCGCAACAGTGGATAATGCACAGCCGTGTATCGCAACAGTGGATAATGCACAGCCGTGTATCGCAACAGTGGATAATGCACAGCCGTGTATCGCAACAGTGGATAATGCACAGCCGTGTATCGCAACAGTGGATAATGCACAGTCGTGTATCGCAACAGTGGATAATGCACAGTCGTGTATCGCAACAGTGGATAATGCACAGTTGTGTATCGCAAATGTTAAACAAGGTAGCACTGGTAAGTGTGTGCTGTAACTAAAGAGAATTCCTCAAGAAGAGCCTCCAAATTAGTACACAAGTATATTAGGAAGCCAACACGCCAAGAAGAAAGGTTTCAGATCTTTAGTTTTAAAGCAGTATTACACTCTGGTCACACCAGGTGCGACTTTTCATGCGAGTTGTAAATCGCATGGCAAGTCGCACCCTATTGTCTGCACATAAAAGCGGTCATATCGGTGCAATTCCGACTTGGTCGGAACATGCACTACTTCAGGTGCGAGCCATAGATGTTTTGCAAGTCGCCCCTCAAGTCGGAATATCTTCACTGGAAGTCACACGATTTCAAAGTCAGACTGGGGTCACTGGGGTGTTAAACCCCAAAACAAAAATGTTTTTATTAGGTCTCATGAAGACTGGATGTTTTCGCAATCTCTCCTAGTTGCCTTTCCTCCTGGCAGTGGCGTTTTTGCAGAAAAACGTTTGATTCTTGTAAATGTGTGTAACACGTTTAGGTGTGTCAAGCACTTGGGTGCTTATTTTGATAGCCAGAATAATAATTTATTCTAGCCATTTAAAAAAGGGACTTAATGTCTGCTGCCGGAACAAAATTAAGTCAAGCTATGCACTACTCAGCCATCCACAGGAGGTTTGGTATTTTTATGAATCAGTACAAGATTTCCTCCGGTAGGCTGAGGTGGAGAGGCAGGTAGATGTCATCATGATTTCTACCTCAGCCAGTCACAGGAAGCCTTGTATTCATTCACAAAAAAACTACAAGGCTTCCGGCGAGTTGATTTAGTTCTGGCAACAGGAAGGAAAGTCTCCAAATGGCTGCAACTATACAGCATTTCATACTGTATGTACCGGATGCTATATATAGTTTAAGCAATACTAAAAGTGACCACAGCAAATTGTAAATGAAAGAGGTCTGTTTGGACCAGCTTGGCCCAAATGAACTATTCAAAGTAACACAAAACCTGGAGTTAAGCGTTGAAGCTGAAGTTCAGCTATGGACCAAGGTAAGTATGTATATGCCATACCTGGCTGATGCCTGTGGAAGCTGGAAATCACTGTACGCTGCGCTGCTTATTGAATGCAGGAAATCCCTCAATCAGCACCATTCAGAGATCACTCGGTATGTTCTCAATAGATGCAAAGTGTTCTCTGATTGGATGAAGTTGAGATGCTGGACAGTGAAATCATGATTTCCACCTCACCCAATCAGAGTGCTTTAGCAGAAAATGCCTAGGTTTGCCCTAATATGTGTGTGCAAAAAGGCTGCACGCCACTCCAAAACTTGTGCAAATGGGAGGGTTAAAGAAAGACCTGGTGACCTATTGTGTATGAAAAGAAAATTCTGTTGAAAAGCCTTGTAAAGCATATCAGACATGGTGCTCCAAGACCTGGTCTGATTGTCAGATACGAGTGAATGGATATCATAAACACGGCTAATAACACAAATACAAATGTACTCCAAATACATGCTAGTATGGCACTGAGATCTTGGCACCGGAAGCTGGTGCTCTGTGCAAACTCCAAGCAACAGGCTGGCCATCTTGAGGAGAACAACAGTGATCAGACAGGTTTTTTTACCTTTCTGATCACGTTTGTTCCAGGACTATGTGGTCAGCAGGCATCCCAGAACAACAAAAACTGCTGTGTTAAAGGTTATTGACAGACTGTATCCTATAAGCCATTATTTATTTTCCATAGATCCACTTTAATATGACAGGTACAGACTAGAGGAAAAACAGAAAACACACACTTCAGACTTAAAGTGTCATTTTTAGTACAGGTCAACTCAAACCTCTTTTTCTAGTTTTGAATAGAAGAGACAAGAATCACAACAGCTGTCATCTTCTGTCATCCCTGCCGGGGAGATTTACTCATGTTCTATCGTGGAGATTGTTGTTACTGGTGCAGAATGTAAAGGGGAAGTCTAATATTTTACAATTTTTCACTGGAATAGGAAAAAAAAAAAAAAAAAAAAAAAAATGGGGACTTGCCCTCATTTTTGAGGAAATTTCTTCTCCCTTCATGATGTGTCTTTGGAGCAAGCAAGAAGGGAAAATATCCCCAATTCCTGATGCCAGAATATGCAATTAAATCACGTATATATTATTTACAAGATATGCCCTCGGCACATAACAGAAGGGGTGTTTTACAAAGAAAAAACAACAACAAACACTTAACCTGTAATTCATCACACCATTAGCAAGAACTATATACAGAGAAAACCGAGATAAAGCTGTGCACTTCCATCGATCATGTCTCACACAAGACCATTAAATATCACATTGGCACAAATCTCCTTCCTTCCAGGAGGAACTCCATTATCTAGTGCTGATCGTTTATGACCATGAAACTGTAACATAATAAAAGGGAGATTTTCAATTAGAACTTTCAGTATTGTTCAGCTCCTCAACCAGAGTACAGCTCTAGGTCTGTTCCCACTCTTGTTTCCCTTAGCAACTCGCTGGTATGTCCTGTGACCTGCTTTTGTGACAACACAAAGGAGCTGCCTTTTAAGTCCTCCGACTAGACTAATGAAAGTGCTACTTCAGCACAGCAACTAAAGGGCACAAACCAAAGCAGGGAGGATTGCGGATAAATGCCCAATTGCTATTTTTATTATAGTATTGCTACTGATGTAAAAGAATGAACTTCCCTTCAACAAGATGGATCCCTTGTACTATCCCGCTGCAGCAGAAATCTCTCCTCTGGTGTCCCTCCACTCTCATCACCATAATCTTCTGGTGTAGCAGGGTTTAATAGAACTAATGCAGGCCATAGATGGGTCAAAAATCGGCCGATTTTCGGATCGTTAGTGGGCTATTTGTTCGGCCGTTTTTCGGTATTTTGGCAGATTTTTTTTATATCGGTAAAGTTGGAAAAAAAAAAAAAAAAAAACGGCCGATTTTCACGGCAATGATGGGCAAATCGGCCGATTTTTTACCGATAAAAAAAATAAAAAAATCTGCGCATGAGCAGAGAGGAGGGAGGAGGAGGGAGGAGGAAAAAGAAGAAGAAGTAGGATGAAAAATAAGAGGAATTCCAGTCCAGCAAAAAGTGTCCCTGCAGAGAGCTCCGCTATTTCTTTGACAGTTCTTTGACATTTACAGCGGTTGCAACATTGTATCTATTTGTTTCCGAATAAAAACATCTGTATCCTAAATGGATACAAATAGATACAATGTTGCAACCGCTGTAAATGTGAAGGAACTGTCAAAGAACTGTCAAAGAAATAGCGGAGCTCTCTGCAGGGACACTTTTTGCCGGCTGTAGACGGGATGAAAATTGGCCGATTTTTTTTACCATTGATGGTAACGTCGGCCGCTTGAACGACCGATTTTTCGTTTTTTAAAAGAAAAAAAATCGGCCGTTTTTCTCCCCGTCTATGGCCTGCAGAAGACCTGTGGTATTCACTTGTCAAGTGACAGACTATACTGGCCCATTCCACCCAGCTCCTCCATTCATAGAAGTCGGTATTACAGCTTCTATGAATGAAATGTGATCTGGAAGAGCTGAGTGGAAAATGCAGGCATAGTCTGTCACTCCAACAAATAGCCGGATGTGTCAAAGTGAGAGTATCAATACATCTTCATGGATTTAAAGCTGAACTCCAGGAAATGTAAAAATTCAGTTGTTCTTCTGGAACTTTGTCCTATCTCCACACACGATCTCTGGAGCTCAGAGTGACCATCGAGTTCTCTGCCACCTCTCTCCCAACTGCTCATTTTGGCTGGATGACCAGCTCTTAGAAGAGTCCCAATTGTTCCAAATCTTCTTCCATTTGAGAATGATGGCTGTCACTGCACTCTTGGAAATCTTCAGGGCAGCAGAATTTTTTTAGTACCCTTTCGCAGATCTGTGCCTTGCAATGATCCTGTCTCAGAGCTCTGCAAACAGTTCCTATAACCTCAGGGCTTTTGCTCAGGTACAGTACGCATCATCAGCTGTGATGCCTTTCATAGAGAGGTGTATACCTTTCCAAATCATGTTCAATCAATTTAATTTACCACAGGTGGACTACAATCAAGGAGTAGAAACATCTCAGCAACAATCAATGGAAATGGAAGGCACCCGAGATAAATTTCAATTGCCAATTTAACTTTTAAAAACATTTGCAAACAATTCTAAAACTCTGTTTTCATTATGGGGTACTGAGGGTAAAGAGAAAAAAAAAATGTAAACAAACAATAGTATCAGGTTGCAACACAACAAAATTAAAGTGAAGGGGGTCAGAATACGAATTTAAAAAACAAAAACTGTAGCTCCTGACTTTTAAAAAACAGCCACTACCTGTCCCTTGGTGTGTCCCCTGCAGCCCATTTCACCGGCCGTCCTGTATTCCAGGAGGCCGGCATCTTCAGCTGTGATAGCTTGCCGGGTACACACTGCGCATGTGCGAGTAGCGCTGTGCTTTATGAATGGTCCTGTAGTCTTCTGGGACCTGTCACATGTCCCAAAAGACTACAGGGAGGGAGGGCAGGAGGACACATTCTGTTTCCGATCACTAGGCGATCAGACCAGAAGTGGAAGCGGGTACCTGTCAAATTCGGGTACCTGTTCCGCCCCCCAAAAGGTGCCAATCCTTAATGGGGAGCGAGGGAGCAGTCCTTACAGCGGAACTTCCCCTTTTGGGTGGAGCTCGGCTTTAACCTCTAGTTTCTGAACACAAATCATTGTTACCCTTTTCAGCAGAGCCTCCATGTGTTCGCTTACTGTCCGTTGGTACAGATGACATGGGACACACACCGTTATGTCCCCCCTTTATTAACAAACAGGTTATAGTGGCACCAAGACATCTTCCCATGTATGAACAGCTAGGCCAGGCCCAGCATTGTCCCCAATACAGGGACAGTCATCAGCCTGAATACTGATGGAGCTCCATCACCCCCTCACTGGACACAATGAGACCCCTCTCCTGGAAGCCTGTCCTCAGGGATCCCACTTGATCAGAGCCCCATAATGCTCAGCACAGCTCCTCCATTGATGTCCTCTGTGATAAGATGGCCACTCATGATCAGAGACATGTACACAGCTGGACACAGCAGACACACAGCGTCTCCTTCCTAACACTGGGAGATGGCCCAGTCCTGGTCAGCAGCAATAACTGTATGTGCTGCCCTGCTGGGACACACTCGCCCCTCTGTTATTCCCACTCGCCAAATGCAAGCAGGCAAAAGGGACTTTTCAGGTGCATAATTTATATATATATCTATATCACACATATACATACATAATATTGGGACACCTCTCCAAATTATTGGATTAAGATATTCCAATCAGGTGTATAAAATCAAGCACCTAGGCATCCAGGCTGCTTCTACAAACATTTGTGAAAGAATGGGTCGCTCTCAGGAGCTCAGTGAATTCAAGTGTAGTACCGCGATAGGTTGCCACCTGTGCAATAAGTCCAACCATGAAATTTCCTTGCTACTAAATATTCCACGGTCAACTGTTAGTTATTATAACAAAGTGGAATCAACTGGGAACAGCAACTCAACCATGAACTGGTTGGCCACGTAAAAGAGGGATCAGCACATGCTGAAACGAACAGTGCGTAGAAGTCGTCAACTGTCTGCAGAGTCAATAGTTAAAGACCTCCAAACTTCGTGTGGCCTTCAGATTAGCACAACAGTGCATAGAGAGCTTCATGGAATGGGTTTCCATGGCCGAGCAGCTGCATCCAAGCCTTATATCACCAAGTGCAATGCAAAGTGTCTGATGCAGTGGTGTAAAGCACGCTGCCACTGGACTCTAAAGCGGTGTAGTTGTGTTCTCTGGAGTGAGGAATCACACTTCTCTGTCTGGCAAGCCGATGGACGTGTCTGGGTTTGGCGGTTTCCAGGAGAACAGCACTTGCCTGACTGCATTGTGATAAATGTAAAGTTTAGTGAGGGGGGTTGTTTTTCAGGGGTTGGGCTTGGCCTCTTAGTTCCAGTGAAGGGAACTGTTAAGGCATCAGCATACCAAGACATTTTGGATAATTTCATATTCCCAACTTTGTGAGAACAGATTGGGGATGGCCCCTTCCTGAGTCCTGACCTCAATCCGATAGAACACCTTTGGGATGAATTAGAGTGCAGACTGCGAGCCAGGCCTTCTCGTCCGACATCAGGGCCTGACCTCAAAAATGCGCTTCTGGAAGAATGATCAAACTTTCCCATAGACACCCTCCTAAACCTTGTGGACAGCCTTCCCAGAAGAGTTGAAGCTGGTTTAACTACAAAGGGTGGGCCAATCAATATTGAATCCTATGGACTAATTCCATTAAAAGGCAGGCAATACTTCTGGCAATATAGCAATATAGTGTGTGTGTGTGTGTATGTATCTATCTATATATAAAAAAAAGCTGAAGTTCCAACCAAGCATCAGAATGGGGAAGGAAGGGGATTTAAGTGACTGTGGCATGGTTGTTGGTGACAGACGGGCTATTCTGAGTATTTCAAAAACTACTGATCTACTGGGATTGTCACGAACAACCACCTCTAGGGTTTCGAAAATGGTCCAAAAAAGAGAAAAAAAATCCAGTGAGTGGGAGTTGTGTGGAAGAAAATGCCTCATTGATATCAGAGGAGAATGAGCAGACTAGTTTGAGATGGGGGGGGGGGGGAAACCACACACACACACGATGGACCACTCAGTCTTTTCTGCCCGACACTTTTCTATATTTCCATAGAAAGGCAACAGAAACTCAAATAACCACTCATTATAACCAAGGTATGCAGAATATCATCTCGGAATGCACAACTCATCAAACCTTGAAGCAGATGGGCTGCAGCAGCAGAAGACCACACCGGGTGCCAATTCCCTCAGCTAAGAACAGGAACGAAGGCTACAATTCACACAAGCTCAACAGAATTGAATGGAGGATTGGAAAAATGTTGCCTGGTCTAAGGAGTTTGGATTTCAGAATTTGGCATAAACAACATGAAAGAATGTATCAATCTTGCCTTGTATCAATGGTTCAGGCTGGCGGTGGTGTAATGGGATGGGGGATATTTATTTGGCACACTTTGGGCCACTTAGTACCAATTGAGCATTGTTTAAACCCCATGGCCTACCTGAGTATTATTGCGGTCTATGTCCATCCCTTTATGAAACAAGTACCCATCTTCTGACGGCTGCTTCCAGCAGGATAATGCTCCATGTCACAAAGCTTAAATCATCTCAAACTGGTTTCTTGAACATGACAATGAGATCACTGTACTCCAATGGCCTCCACAGTCACCTGATCTCAATCCAATAGAACACCTTTGGGATGTGGTGGAAGGGGAGATTTGCATCATGGATGTCCAGCTGACGAATCTGCAGCAACTGTGTGATGCTATCATATCAATATGGACTAAAATCTGTGAGGAATGTTTCCAACACCTTGTTGAAGAAAAAGAAAAATAAAGGCAGTTCTGAAGGCAAAAAGGGGGTCCAACCCTGTACTAGCAAGGTGTACCTCATAAAGTGTCTGGTGAGTATATATTAATTTTATATATATGTACAAATATGAATAGAAAGATTTCTTGAGTGGCATGGTAAGGGGAAGCGCTGTCACATATTACTATATATTAGATTAACATTACCCTATCCCCAAATTGACAATGCTGCTGTCCAAAGGTGTCTCTGTTGCTCCTCCAATGGAGTGGAGACACCCTAGAACAAAAAGTGTGTTACTGGTTGGACCATCCGGTGAAGAAAAAAAAAAAAAAGGACTAAATGCAAGCATCACATTTAAGGAGTAAACTGAAATACTTAATTTGTTTTTTTGGTTAATACTGCCTTCAAAAAAAAATCAAGTCTATATTCTTTACCTTAGCATTTTAAAACAATAGCTACTGGAAGAACTGCTGCAATACAACAGACATTAAATGGTTTCCAGATTGCCTCACAAACAAGCATTGGATGAATGTACCGTATTTGCCGGCGTATAAGACGACTTTTTGACCCTTGAAAATCTTCTCAAAAGTCGGGGGTCGTCTTATACGCCGGTACACATGTTAGGGGGGCTGCGGCATTAAGTACAGGGGTTTGCAGGGGCTGATGTCTCTTACCTGGATCCAGTCCCACGACGATCCGGTCCAGGAAACCCGGCGTCTCCTTCAGTTCGGCCACTGGATGTTCGTGCGGCTGCTCGGCTCCGCCTCCTCACCGGTGATTGGCCGCCAGAACTGTAGCTCAGGAAAGGCACACAGGCGGCCAATCACCGGCGAGGGGGCGGAGCCGAGCGGCCCCGCGAAAATTGAGTGCCGGAGCAGCAGGTAAGTGTTCTGTGTAGAGGTGCTGCTGCAACCACATATGCTGGCTGCAGCAGCACCATACGAGAACAGGGTCAGCAAGTCTCAGTGGGAGGAATAGTGCCCCATCATTGGTGTCACTGATACCAATGATGGGGCACTATTCCTCCCACTGACACCAACGATGGGGCACTATTCCTCCCCCCCACTGACACCAATGATGGGGCACTATTCCCCCCCCCACTGACACCAACGATGGGGCACTATTCCACCCCCCACTGACACCAATGAGGGGCACCATTCCACCCCTCACTGACACCAATGATGGGACACCATTCCTCCCACTGACACCAATGATGGGACACCATTCCTCCCACTGACACCAATGATGGGGCACTATTCCTCCCACTGACACCAATGATGGGGCACTATTCCTGCCACTGACACGAATGATGGGACACCATTCCTCCCACTGACACCAATGATGGGGCACTATTCCTCCCACTGACACCAATGATGGGGCACTATTCCTGCCACTGACACCAATGATGGGACACCATTCCTCCCACTGACACCAATGATGGGGCACTATTCCTCCCACTGACACCAATGATGGAGCACTATTCCTCCCACTGACACCAATGATGGAGCACTATTCCTCCACTGATACTAATGATAGGGCACTATTCCTGCCACTAATGCCAATGATGGGGCACTATTCCTGCCACTAATACCAATGATGGGGCACTATTCCTCCCACTGACATCAATGATGGGGCACTATTCCTCCCACTGACATCAATGATGGGGCACTATTCCTCCCACTGGTGTGCATTGGAAGAGGGGTAGTCTTATACGGCGAGTATAGCCCAAACACTACATTTTAGCAGGAAAAGTAGGGGGGTCGTCTTATACGCCGGCAAATACGGTATGTAAATTCTTTTCACATAGAGCCAAAGATGTAGACATATCACCAGCAGGACAGGATCAATCAGATGAGGTATTTCATCATATTTCTAAATCACACTCACAGCATGATCTAATTCACAGTGATCCTCCCTTGCCTCTGAACCTGCCATGTTATGCTGCTATGGGAGGGATTGAAGGGAGATGTCATCTGCCAATAGAGCAGAGGAAAACTTTAATGTTGGGCCCTAAGCCAAAAATGTCAAATCTGCATATCAAACAAAGGGTTCGGCCTCATGCACACAGGACGTTAAAAAAAATAAAAATAAATAAATAATAATTCTCCTAGAAGCTGTCCTCCTGGCAGCAGTGTTTTTTTGCTGAGAAAACGCCTGACGTTTGTAAAAATATCTAACGCTTTTTCAAGTGTTTAGGCATGTTTAAAAGCGTCAAACACTTGGACATTAAATTTACTCTGGCCATTGAAATGAATTAATGCCGCATCAAATGTTTTCTCTGCCAAAACGCTGCTGCTCCTGGATGCACTGACCCTGCGATTTTTATTTCCTGCATGAACACAGTATAAAAAAAAAAATGCCTGACGACCCTACAAGTATCTGCAAAAACGGCCTGTATGCATGAGGCCTTATGGTTGCGTCTGCTATTTGTTTTGAAAAGTTAGTTATTTAAAGTGGAGTTCCAGTCAGTTTTGTGTTTATTAAAAGTCAGCAGCTACATAAACTGACTGCTGACATTTAATAAACACACACTCATCGTTCCCAGGGTCCAGTGTTGTGCTCACCCGTGCCATCCCTTCTCTGCCTCTTCTCTCCCCGGCATCTTAACTGTGGGCACCAGACTGTGACAGCTTGTGGCTTCACTGCACATGTGCGAGTCGTGCTGCACATTCTGATTGGTCCAGCAGTCTTCTGGGACCTGTGAAAGTTCCCAGGGGACTGCAGGAGGAAGGAGAGGGGCCGAACTATCAAAAACAGGTATCCGCTCCCCCCCAAAATGTGCCATATGTGGCAGTGGAGCGGAGGGGGGAGTGGCAAACAAGCAGAGCTTCCACTTTTGAGTGGAAAATCCAGCTCTTATATGAAGGAAATATTAGATTTATATTAATGGTAATGGTTCACTTTATTATTAATAAAAAAAAAAAAAGTTTTCCTCCTAAAGTAGAACTACAAGCAAACAGGAATTCCTTAAAGCGGTAATAAATCTCCCCCCAAAAAACAAAATAAAATAATGGGCCCCCTGCAAGTTTAGGTCATAATGTACTAGTTTGCACTGCATACTAGTTTAGTAGCTGGAAGACGCTCAACAAGCACCCCATACTAGTACTTTATAACGAAACTCACCTGTACACAGAGCCGCCCAGTGCCGCGCTGGCACAGCTCCTGGTGCAGCCATCTTCACCCGATCTTCCTTCCGGGTGCGCAGGCTCCGGCAGTATGAATGGCCAGAGATGTGACAACGTCACTCCGGTGCATGCGTGTGGGAGCCCTCGGTGGCGGCACAGAGCTCTGGAGGTCCGGCACCGTGTGCCATCCCTTCATTACACCTGTGCCGGTGACATCATGCTGTGTGAATATTTCCTAAACAGTGCAAGCACGTTCACTGTACCTACAGGGAAGCCTTATTAAAGGCTCATCTGTAGGCACAACTTACAAAGACTTTACTGCCTCATTAAGGCTGCAGTCACACCTGAATGGTTTGTAGAATAAAAGACACTCAGCAAGCAAAATCTTCATTTTAAATGGCCCCTGTTTATGCTCAGATGTGAACACGGACTATTAAAATGAATGGGATTTTGTCACCAGAACTCAAAGGCAAGATCTCCCCTCTATTTCTGCTCTGGTGAACACCCAAAATTTGGGGTTCTCTTTTCTTTTTTTCTTTTCATGCTTGATAATGATAAAGAAAAAAAAAAGGACAAATAGAAAGGGGGAATCCCCCCCCATAGACCCCAATAAATCTGACAGCTGTTCTAATCTCTCTATAGTTTGTCTAAAACTAAACATTTTTTACTTTTAGGTAAAATTCATCTAGCTTTACTTACTTTTTCTAAGGATGACTCGTGTCGATTGATCGTTCAATTATTAGACTCTAATAGCTGGCAGATGTTTACTGACTACCATTTTATGAAATGCTTTTATTCTTAGTTTGTATGGCCCCCACGTAATTGTATGCATGTCTGACAACGTCGGGGCATGCTCCTAATGAGACGACGGATGGTGTCCTGGGGTATTTCCTCCCATATCTGGACCAGGGCATCGTTGAACTCTGGGACAGTCAGAGGTGCAACCTGGTGGCATTAGATTGACTGAAGTATAATGTCCCAGAGGTGTTCTATGGGATTTAGGTCAGGCGAGCTTGGGGGCCATTCAATGGTATTAGTGGTGCACAGAAATTAAAAAATTCTGGTGCCGAAAACGAAAATTCAAAATGCACTTGGCCGAAAACCAAAATGCGCAGTTTTTAAAAATGAATATATATTTTTGGGAAAAAAAGAATATACTTTGATAAAAAACAAAAAAACAATATATATATATATATATATATATATATATATACAGTCATGGCCGAAATTGTTGGCACCCTTGATATTTCTCCAGGAAATCATGTATTTCTCACGAAACGTATTGCATTAACACATGTTTTGCTATACACATGTTTATTCCCTTTGTGTGTATTGGGACAAAACAAAAAAAGGGAGGAAAGAAAGCAAATTCGACATAATGTCACACAAACCTCCAAAAATGGGCTGGACAAAAGTATTGGCACCCTTTCACAACTGCGGATAAATAAGAATGTTACAAGCATGTGATGCTCCTGTAAACTCACCTGGGGCAAGTAACAGGTGTGGGCAATATAGAAATCACACCTGAAAGCAGATAAAAAGGAGAGACGTTCACTTAACCTTTGCATTGTGTGTCTGTCTGTGCCACACTAAGCATGGACAACAGAAAGAGGAGACGAGAACTGTCTGAGGACCTGAGAACCAAAATTGTGGCAAAATATCAACAATCTCAAGGTTACAAGTCCATCTCCAGAGAACTAGATTTGCCTTTGTCCACAGTGCGCAACATTATCAAGAAGTTTGCAACCCATGGCACTGTAGCTAATCTCCCTGGTCGTGGACGGATGAGGAAAATTGATGAAAGATTGCAACGCAGAATAGTCCGGATGGTGGATAAGCAGCCCCAAACATGTTCCAAAGACATTCAAGCTGTCCTGCAGGCTCAGGGAGCATCAGTGTCAGCGCGAACTATCCGTCGACATTTAAATGAAATGAAACGCTATGGCAGGAGACCCAGGAGGACCCCACTGCTGACACAGAGACATAAAAAAGCAAGACTACAGTTTGCCAAAATGTACTTGAGTAAGCCAAAAGCCTTCTGGGAAAACGTCTTGTGGACAGATGAGACCAAGATAGAGCTTTTCGGTAAAGCACATCATTCTACTGTTTACCAAAAACGGAATGAGGCCTACAAAGAACAAAACACAGTACCTACGGTAAAATATGGTGGAGGTTCAATGATGTTTTGGGGTTGTTTTGCTGCCTCTGGCACTGGGTGCCTTGACTGTGTGCAAGGCATCATGAAATCTGAGGATTACCAAAGGATTTTGGGTCGCACTGTAGGGCCCAGTGTCAGAAAGCTGGGTTTGCGTCCAAGATCCTGGGTCTTCCAGCAGGACAATGACCCCAAACATACGTCAAAAAGCACTCAGAAATGGATGGCAAAGAAGCGCTGGAGAGTTCTGAAGTGGCCAGCAATGAGCCCAGATCTAAATCCCATTGAACACCTGTGGAGAGATCTTAAAATTGCTGTTGGGAAAAGGTGTCCTTCCAATAAGAGAGACCTGGAGCTGTTTGCAAAGGAAGAGTGGTCCAAAATTCCGGGTGAGAGGTGTCAGAAGCTTATTGATGGTTATAGGAAGCGACTGATTTCAGTTATGTTTTCCAAAGGGTGTGCAACCAAATATTAAGTTAAGGGTGCCAATACTTTTGTCCAGCCCATTTTTGGGGTTTTGTGTGACATTATGTCATATTTGCTTTTCTGCCTCTGTTTTATATTTGTTCCAATACATACAAAGGGAATAAACATGTGTATAGCAAAACATGTGTTAATGCAATACCTTTTTTGTGTGAAATACTTGATTTTCAGGAAAAATATCAAGGGTGCCAACAATTTCGGCCATGACTGTATATACCCCAATTGTTTTGTAAAATATGAGAGGATGTCACGGTGAGTAAATAGATACCCAACATGTCATGCTTTAAAATTGCGCACGCGTACTGCGATTGTGGTATCAATGGGGGCATTGTTGCTCTCTTATTGTCTGATTCCTCTCCTTATCACCCCTATTTGACAACCCTGCTCTTCCTCAGGGGTTGGGCTCTTCTGTCATCGGTCCCTTTATGAGCACCTTATGGTCCGTAGCTCGAGACTTTATTTGCCCTCAATCAGGTCTTCTGCTCCTTCTGGGCGGGCCTGGGGATTGGTTGACCACTTTACATTTATGCACATTTTGCAAACACCTACACTCTTCTTCCGACATTCATCGTCCACTTACTGAGTCTGAGCGGTTGTGCTCCCGCTCTAATCTGCCTAGACATGTCCTAACCTCCCTATATAAAGTACTGCACAATGCTCTTCATTCCGATATCCCTCCCTACACCAAGGCGTGGGCTCGAGATCTAGGTAGAGACATCTGGGCTGCAGACTGGTCCACGTCATTCCACTTCGCCCATAAATCATCTATTTCTGGTTATTCACAAGAAAAGAACTTTAAGCTCCTTTCTCGATGGTACAGGGATCCCCTATCCCTACACAAAATATTTCCTTCTACATCTAATCAATGCTGGCGCTGTACTAAAGCTGTTGGTACACAGCTCCATATCTAGTGGGATTGCAACCTAATACAACCATTCTGGTGACAGGTCTTTGCTATATATGACAAGATCTATGGCGAGTCCTTGGCCCCCTCGCTGGAAATTGCTGTCCTCTCTATATTACTGGGCTCGCTGGCTGCGCAGAAGAAAAATTTGCTGCGCTTCTCTCTATCCGCGGCCCGCCAATTGATACCTCTCTTTTGGAAGTCGACTACCCCCCCACCTCTTCCACTGTGGGTCTCTGTACTTAGTGATACCATAAGTATGGAGGAAATGCTGGCATTTGCCAATGATACCTACAATAAACATAAGTTGATGTGGTCGGTCTGGCTCCATTTCTCCAAGATTGGTGTTCCCCTGTTGTGCCTTAACGGAGTTGAGCCCTACTCCCCCGGGTCTTTTTCATTCTAGCATGTTCATCGGTGTAGCCCTGCGGTCCGTATTGGAGTGCGACCGGTGGGATCATTCTGATGTGATACCGATGGATGATCACCTTGTCTCCGCCATGCCCGTCTCCCGACCCTCTTCCTTTTCTTTCCTCTCTTCTTTCAATATTTTTACATCTGGTGTCTCCCCTCCCCCTTTTCCTTCCCCCTCCCTTTTTTCTCTTCTCTCCTTTTCTCTCTTTCCTCTCTGTCTGGGTGTATTCTCTTGGTTTTATGGAATTCTCATTATTGTTGAATATCGCCTGTCTGGGGATGCCACCCTTATATCTATGTTTGGATTCATCTTCCTTCATCCCCATGAATCATACTGATACCTATGTTGTTGTTTTTTGCCCATTCCATTGTTTATGTTCTTATTATTTTCTTGCTATATATTGTTTAATTTGATACAAAATCTAATAAAGACAACATTTGCTTTTAAAATTAAGCACGCTCGTGGAATGGTGTCAAACTGCGGAACTTAAAAATCTCCATGGGTGATGCTTCAAAAATTTCTACAGGTTAGTAGTGTAAAGTTACAGAGGAGGTCTAGTGCTAGAATTATTGCTCTTGCTCCAACGTTCGTGGCAATACCTCATGTGTGTGGTTTGAACACCGTTTACATATGTGGGCGTGAGAAACCAGTTCACGCCCAAACCTTACCTGAGAAATGATTGAAGGGTCCCGGTGCTGGGCATAGAGATTAGTGAAGGAAAGATGGCCTCCACTCTATTCTATGCCCCTGGAGGACCGGAGCGATATCATTTCACATTTTTTTAAAGTGCTAGATCAATGCTTTACATTGTAGAGGAGAGATGTGGGGTCTTATTGACCCCATACCTCTCCATAAAGAGGACCTGTCACTAATTATTTCTATCACAAGGAATGCATGCATTCCTTGTGATAAGAATAAAAGTGATTAAAATTTTTTTTAAAAAAGGGACAGTGCAAAAAAAAAAAAAAAAAAAAAAAAAAAACACAAAAATAAATAAAACATTAAAATGAAATAAAAAAAAGTTTAACGTGCTCCCTGTCCCCTCGTACTCGCACGTAGTGGTGAATGCATATGTAGGCCATGCCGACATGTAAATGGTGTTCAAACCACCGGCACCACGAATGTCAGAGTAAAAATTTTTAACGCATCACCCATGGAGATTTTTAAGTTCCGCAGTTTCATGCCATTTCATGAGCATGCACAATTTTAAATAACGACATGTTGGGCATCTATTTACTTGCCGTAACATCCTCTTTCATATTCTACAAAACAATTGGGGTATATATTGGTCTTTTTAATCAAAGTGTATTTTTTTCCCAAAAATATATATTCATTTTTAAAAACTGCATATTTCGGTTTTCGGGCAAGTGAATTTTCATTTTCAGCACCAGAATTTTCATTTCGGTGCACCAATAGAGATATATATATATAAATAAATATAAATATACACACACATATATACACACACACACAAAAAATACTGATGTGTTCCAAAGTGAGAATATACAGTTTTTTTTATTAGGAAGTAATTTTCTTGCAACAGGTTTCAGTGCTTAATATTATTGCTGCTTCTAGATGCCTAATGTGAGAATATAGTACAGACTCTCAAACTTACAATTTAGGGGATATATCACACAGATACTTCTACTTATGTTTCTTCCTTGCTTACATTGACAGGTAGATAATCAGAGTACACACAACTTACAGAAGCCCTTTGTACAATCAAAAAGATGTATTTACAAAGTTATGTATATGGTACTTTTACTTTTCTGCACTGAAAAACAAAAGAACAAAACAAGTGAATGCCTAAGGGGACCGAATCCCCCAATCCTTACACACATTATCTGGTTTGCATTTCTCTCATATTTGACCACTGAAGCGTACCCTCCTGTCACTTTGCCTTTCTGCCAGAGGCCTAGCCAGTGTCACTGAATGACAGGGATAAAGAGAAATATGAACGCCGATTTTTGACATGAGGAAGCAAACTGCTGATTTTTAGATATCAATTCTTAATCTACTAACAGGTTTAAAGTGGACCATTCCCCCCTTTTCCAAAAAATTCACATCAGCATGCACCTAAGCATGCTGCTGTGAAATAACCCAACATTTGTTACTTTAAAATAGAAAAAATTGCCACAACTTACTTTTTGTTTTCCCCTGCCTGCTACGAGATCCTGCAGTTTGGGAATGAGATTTTTCTAAAGGCACTAGTAACATAGCCCTGGACACAAAGAGGCCCACTGGGAAGGCCATGTCCCTAGTGCCTTCAGGGAGCACTCATCCCTAAACTGCAGGATCACGCAGCAAGGCATGCTCCCTCCCCCCTAAAAAGGTGAATGTGATGACGTACAGCACAGGTATATTAGAGTCTCACTCACCTGTATGCGTTTCCTTATTCTTTGGTAAGTCATGTTTCTTCCATTGGCGGCTAAACCCAGGCTGCATAGATTGTTTAGAAGCACGGTCTTGAGAGGGGTGTTTCCTTCCTGCATGCTTCTCATCTGTCGTCCAGTGGTGTCCATGGGACTTTGGCTCCGGATATGTGTTAGATAAGGGAGGCTCCTTTACACGATCAGCTTTCTTCTCTTTAGATGAAAAAACTGCTGAATGACTTTTATCGTGTCTTAAAGGTTTACTCCCCAGCACTTCATCTGTCTTACTTGCATGATCATCCTGAGGTTTTTTCCAGTTTAGAGATTCTCGTGAAGGCTTAATTCCAGGACCTGAAGCTTTCTGCTTCTGCTCATTTCCTCCGATGCCTTCATAATGTTCAAGTGATTTGAAGCGCTCTTCATTATGGTTTCCTGATTTTGCAATGTCTCGAGGTGGTATATTTTCAAACATTTCTTCCGTTTTTTGCTTGGGAGCTACCCGTTTCTCCCGCTCATAATGCTTTGTTCTATCGCGAGGTCCACGCAGGGATCCTCCAGACACATGAGTCAGTCTCTTTGGCTTGGCACCACGGCTATCAGCGCTGCCAACTTCTTTCTCACTTTCTGATGAACACAGGTCACTGGGATCTCTGGTTCTTATGCGCCAATCACCAAGAGGTGTGGTTCCAAATGATGGCCTTGCTGAGGTGTCAGAAAGAGGCTGCCTTGGATGGTTCCTTGTGTGTGATCTTTCACTTCGAGACCGATGCCACCTTTGATTCTGAAAGCTGTGGTTCTTCACAGGTTTGCTTGTGATTTCTGGGGATCCTTGCCTTCCATTGTTACTCTTGGCAGAGCTGTGGTAGGAGTGCATTTTCTGTGAAGGACTGTCATTACTTTCTCTAGTTGGCGGATGTGGTAGAGAAGAAGGCAGATTGCTGGTTCTGCCCCAATTTCTGTTGCTTTCGACTCTGCCATGACTCCTCCAGCTAGAGTGGTGACTTAAGTGCTCTCTGGGTATGAAGTCGGCTGCTTCAGGATTGTACTTTGTTGGTCCTAGAAAACATAAATACCACAAACGTAGAATGTGAAATTCAGGATATGTCAAGAGAATTGAAACATTTATGAGGCACCTGCAACTACTTTCATAAAAGCTCTCCCTATACGTTATGAAGGATCCAAAGCACAAAAATGCACCATGCAAGTCTTTTTGTTACTTTGCACTGCAGGTAGCCCTTTGGTGGAATTATGTCAGACACAAAATTCAATTTCCTATGTCTGTGCATTTTTCCTACATTGAAAAACAACAATTTACAGCATATCCAATAATGTAACTTGTGTGAATGAATATGGATACAAAGTGTATGCCAAAAAATCCATACAGAATAAAAAAATTCCCATTTTACAAAATACATTTAGAAGCAAAACCCCATACAATATTGATGAAACAAGGCTTTTCAAACTGAAATCATAATGACTAGAAGGTTGGATTTGATTTAAATCACTAGTAAAAAAGGTTCAATTTAAGTCAAAATTTTTAAAGAGCAACTGTCATTTCTGTCCCACAGCGGCTCCTCCTCTGACCCGCTGCTGACTGACTTTATTGGGACGGCTGGTGATGTGGAAGTGACACAACAAGGGATGTGGCGGCAGTAGGGGAGTGGATGCCCGCTAACAGGCGCTGCCATTATGGATCTAAAACGACAGGTGCTCTTTAAATGTAAGGAATCTGACTCATTCTTGCTGGTAGTTAGAATATTTGCAAACCAAATGAAGGTTTCCTTTTTAGAATAATAAGCTGTCAGGTTAGTAAAACAGATATCAGAACGGATTTTAGGTTCATCACACATAGCTGGAGAACTACTCAAATTCTATATTTCATGTTATTTCTCATGGTTACTGTGAAATTGTGTGAATGCGTCAATGCTGTGCATGTTATCTCAGCTCGCAGAGCTTGGATTCATTGAATGAGTTTACCAAAAATGTAAATATTGCAGAATATACAGCCTCCTGCTAGATAATTAAGCTCCATTTCATGCTGAATAAACTAAATTAATAATGTATCTTAAATAGAAAACTATCTTTAGATTTTACTCCAAATGCATTTTATTAAAATACATTTGATAAAAATAAAAAAAATCCAATTTAAATTTTAAAAAATCCAATTTTTGGTTTTTTTTTTTTTAATTATCGATTTTTATCCACCGGAGTAGAATCAACAGCAGGAAATCGAATTTAAATATAGCATCACATTTGCTAAAAATTATTTGTGCCTGGATGGTGAATCTATACTAAATAACAATGCAATATGAAAATACTGCAGCTTGCCACTCCATGAATTTGGAACACACTATCTCCAAAATCGCATCCAAAAGTGCTGTTGTATTCAAACACAAAACGCATGAAATTGAACCACTGCAATCGCACCAAGAAACTGATCATCTCTGCATCGTTTATGTGTGAACCTAGGCCAGTGGTGGGCAACCTTTTTTTTCAACTGAGCCAAATCTCACCAAAACCACGATTGAAATTTATTTTGAGAGCCACATTTTTAAAACTGAAAATACATAGGATGGTACACTGTTTTTAGTTTTTATAGTAATTCATCCCCCATAGTAATTCATCCCCCCTATAGCAATTCATCCCCCCTATAGCAATTCATCCCCCCTATAGCAATTCATCCCCCCATAGTAATTCATCCCCCCATAGTAATTCATCCCTCATATTAGTAGTAGTAAGTAAGTAGCAAGTAGTGAGCCAAGTCCCCCCTCTGTCAATTCACTTACCTTTGCTCCGCGCGTTCTTCTCGCCGTGTTCCCGCGCCGTTCCGGTCTTCAGGGCGGACTGTGAGAGGAGCCTAGCTCCTCTCACGTTCGTCACGCTGCCCCGCCTACACACATCCTGACAGCCAATCACTGGCTATCAGGATGTGAGTGGCAGCGAGACTGGCCAATCACTGCATTTGAGCACGCTGCCCTGGCTGTTTTTTTTTTTGGATCACGCTCCGCGGACCGGATTAAAAGGTCCGCCGGGCCGTAGTTTGCTCATTGCTGGGCTAGCTGCAGAGTCCTGACTTTTGGGGCGGCCGCCCGAGAGGAGGGAGGGGAGCGGGCGCCCGGCACACAGAAGAGCCGCATTAAAGTGTGTAAAGAGCCGCATGTGGCTCGCGAGCCGCGGCTTGCCGACCACTGACCTAGGCTAAAATGTTAATTTGGTATATGAAGGGCTGGGAGCTCAAACATGGAGATCCTGTCATCAGACTCTCTGGCGGATGTAAAAGACAATGAGGCATTTTATTTCTCTAGCAAATAGTTTAGGGAGGGCTGACCCTTGAAGACAAGATCAGTACAAACCTAATAAAATGCCAGTCACTGCCTTACCCAGCTAATGAAATGACAGTCATGAGAAGTCCTTCACTGCACTGCTGGGATGTTGGGAAATACAACAAAGGTGTGACTACGGCTGGCCATAGATGGATCAAACTTTGGCTGGTTCAGCCGGCACCAGTCACATTTTAATCAATGTGTGGCTGACCCCATTGACAGGAGTTGATCTAAATGAAAGACTTCTGTCCAAATGACTTGTTTTACAGGTGCAGTCAGGGAACCAGAAAATGCGGCAAAACGGCATTTGCACTTTTATTGCATTTTTTCAGCAGAGCAGTGTGAAAGAGCCCGCTACCTCTACCGAATGTTATTGGTTGGCATTGCTCCCAGGTATCTATGTGGACCACAAAACACCTAACCTGTTATGAAGAGCAGATTTGTTCTGTAATCCGAACATACTTCTTGTCCTAGGGTGACAACATGGCTCCTCCATAGATACAGTACTGAGGGTACGGTCACCTTAAGACAGGAAGTGTGCATTGGATAGAACCCCAGGTGAAAAAAAAAAGGGGGGGGGGAGCCATTAAAGAAAAGAAAATAAATGCAGATAAATCTTCTAAGAAAGCTGCAATATATAAAATTTTCTTCTTGAGTTTATATGCACATTAAAAGACAATTTTAGTATATGAAGGGCAAAGGATCTTGCCATCAGAGTCCCTGGCAGACAAAGGAAAGTTAGGCTGGCCATACACTATACAATTTTCTACCCAATTTCCTTTAGATTTACCTTCAACTATGTAGTGCAAGGGCCTGCCTAATTGGATACAATTGCAAGTGTTGCTAAGGTTTGACCTCCTATTATATGGTTTTTGGTAAATCTAAAGCAAAATTCTCAAAACAATTGTATATTGTATGGCCAGCCTTAGGCATTTTCTCTCTCTAGTATCAGTTTAGGGAGGACAGGTCTTCCCCAAACTGATACTTGCTAGGGAGATAAAATGTTTCAGTTTATGACGGCCCTAAGCAGCCCTTCACTGGACTGTAAGAAACCCAACAAGGGGAAGACTAAAGGGATGCATATGGAACATAATTGTGCTCTCTACCAACTCTTATCGCTTACAATTGCACTCAGCTATCTCTTCAGACTACAGAACCCCTCCTCTCTCTGTTATGGAGAGGGAGAGAGATACTTCTTGTCCTAGGGGGACAATGCTGCTCCTCCATAGACATCCAGGGCTGGAAATGTGTTACGGACAGAACTTGAAGTGAAAGCAAACAGGTTAAAGCCATAGAAAAAAAAACAAAAACGAATGCAGCCACCGCATTGAAATGGCCTATGGCTCTGGTCCACATGTGGGCGTTCTGAGCCTATGAAGTTTTTGGAAAGGACTAGGGACTTTTTTTTCCTGCAGCAGATTGAGTTTTAGGTTCGATAGAATGCAATAGAACTACATCAAAAAGCATGCAAACGGCATGTACATGTGTTTTTGGTGCAGTTCCCACATGATAACAGACACCTCCCCTTAGCAACATTAACACATCCCAGAAGCACAAAACACATCAAAAACATGTGTGGGGAAAAAAAAAAAAAAAAAAGATGCAAAACACACCAGGAAAATACATCAACTGCGACCTGCATAGGTCCTAGCCTTACAGAACATGTAAACATTTGATATTCCTGATATGTGGCTGTTGTACCATGTACTGTATGAAAAGGTATCCTGTTCTCTTTGTATGCTATACCTGGTGTTCCTGCCAGTCCCTCTGCTTTTTTTTTATTAAAAACTGACCACACTAAGCATAAGATCTCTCCATGGTCAGTTTTCCAGCTGTGCTGGAAACTCAATGTGCTCTCTTCCAATGACCAGACTACAGCTGACACACACACACACACACACACACACACACACACGCACGCACGCACGCACGCACGCACGCACGCGATCGGTGAGCTGCTGTTTCTCCTTCCCCAGGACTTATGCAGCTAACAGAAGGAATGTGATCACACAAAAAAAAAAAAAAGGAGGGCAAAAAAGGTAGGTTTTTTTTTTATATCTGTACACATCTGTTTTACCTTTCATTTCTATTTTAAACTGAATGGGTTGTTTTACAAGTTGAGGGTTTCCATATTCTTCAAGGCTGTCTGAGTTGCTTTGGTTTCCCTTTTAGTTGCTAATGTAGTTGCTTCTGAATTAAATTACAGCTGACTGCAGGGAAAGAAGTCCCTAAGCCTCGGTTCAAATTATGAATCACCTCATCCCACACCCTGCATTCCTGTGTTATTGTATTGCTTCGTTTGTGTGATAAACTTGGTGTTCCTGCCAGTCCCTCTGCTATCCTAAAAACTGACCACACTAAGCAGGAGATCACACAGTAGTCAGTTCTCTAGATATGCTGAGAACTTAGCCTGCTCTCCTCCAATGATCAGACTTCTGCTGACACCCCACCCTTACACAGCCATTTACTGGGAAGATCAGTTTACTGCTGTTCCTCCTTCCTCAGCTCTTTTGCAGTTGAGAACAGTGAGAATGTGATCACTTGTAAAAAGTGGAAAAATGTATTTATGTTTTATATCTGTACACAAATGTTTTGCCTTCCATTTGAAATTGAATGGGTTGTTTTACAAGGTGATGGTTTATAATCACTTTAAAAGGTCATTTTGTTATAAAAAGGTCTGGGAACTCAAACACTAACTATTATCAGTTAGCAGTGTTCCCAGCTGTCTCTGTGGACCACAAAACACCTCCCCTCTGTTATGAGGTGGAGGAGAGATGTTCTGAAATCCTAACACTTCCTGTCCTAGGGTGACAACTGAGCTCCTTTACAGAAATAGTACAGTGAGTGTTGTCACCCTAAGACAGGAAGTGTGCTTTGGACAAGTAAGAAAAAAGCCATAAAAGAGAAACCGAAAGCAGCTACCACATCTAAGAAAGCTGCAATAGATTACATTTTTGTTCTTGGGATAAGATACATTCTAAATGGTCATTTTGTTATATGAAGGTCTGGGAACCCAAATAGGGGTGTTGATTTACTAAAGCTGGAGAGTTCAAAATCAAAAAACCTGGAAGCCGATTGGCTACTAGATATTGTACTCTCCAGTTTCAATAAAACAACCCCACTGTCTCTTATTGGTTAGCATTGTTCCTGCCTTTCTCTGTGGACCACAAAACACCTCCCCTCTGTTGTGATGTGGAGGAGAGAGGTTCTGTAATCCTAACACTTCCTGTCCTATGGTGACAACTGAGCTCCTTTACAGATATAGTACAGTGAGTGTTGTCACCTTAAGACAGGAAATGTGCTTCGAACAAGGGGCAAAAAAAAAAAAGCCATAAAAAAAAAACTAAAGCAACATTTAAGAAAGCTGCAATATTTGTCATTTTTGTTCTTGGGTTTAAATACATGTTAAAGCCCATTTTGGTATATGACATTCTGGGCACTCAAGCAAAGAGTTCTTGTCACCAGTGTCCCTGGCAGATATGACGGACGGTCAGACATTTTCTCTCTCCAGTACGGATCAGTTTAGAGCTCATGTACACAGGGCGTTAGAACTCTTCTGACTGCTGGAAACTGACTGCTAGAAAACGTAGGTTAAAAAAGTCAGTTTAGCCGTGTTTTTCTACCGCGTTTAGAAGTGTTTTTAAAATATAACCTCAGGAGACCTTCCCAAATGCCCAGAATGCACTGAAAAATAGTTAATTATTTACTATCTCAGACATTTTGTGAGAAATAGAGAGAGCAGAAGCAGAGAGAGCAGTATGTGTTGAGAAGACCTGTCTTTTCTGGTTGTATTCACTATGGACCCCATCATGCGATCTGCACACCCTGCGACTTGAAAATTGCATTCAAGTCACACCCTATTGTCCGCAATTGGAGCGGTCATATTGGAGCAGTTCCAACTTGGTTGGAGTCGCACCGATTTCCAAAGTAGTACATGCACTATTTTTGGTGCGATTTGCATAGACAGCTGACACTGGGCACAATTCACTAAGCGGTATCTTATCACATCCGAGTATGCGGTAGGATACAGCATAGTATTTAAAAAAAAAAAATAATAATAATTTTTTGAATTCATTAAAAAAGGCTACTAAAATAACGCATGAGTTATGTTATCAAGTCATGCGGTATATTAGTAATGAAAAGCATGCGCTGATGTTTCAGCTGTCAGCTGCATGTAAGTGAAAGAAATGCTGCCAATTAAAAAAAAAAAAAAAAAAAAAAAATGGTGTGGGGTTCCCCCTCCCGTGTTGAGGGCATGTGGCCTGGTATGGTTCGGGGGGGGGTGCTCACTCGCCCCCCCCCCTTCCTGACCTGCCGTGCTGCATGGTCGGATAAAAGTCCGGTATGCCTTTTGGGGGGGGACCTCATGCCATTTTTTAAAAATTTTGGCATGGGGCTTCCTCTCAAAATCCATACCAGACCTGAAGGGCTTGGCATGGATGGAGGGGGGGACCCACGCTGTTTTTTTTATTTGCAATTCTTTCTTTTACATTCAGCTGTAAGTGGGGAATCCCGCTAACAGCTGAAACATCAACGCATGCTTTTCAATTCTAAACGCACATAAACAATTGCTGTTTGGTGTTTGAAACGCCAGTAAACGCTACTCCTGAACGCAATTTTTGTGCTTTCAAGAAAATGCCTGTAAAGTCAACTGCTTGTAAACTATGATGTGTACATGGACACATAGGAAAGCAAAGGACAGTTCAGGGGCTGCTGAAAAAAACACCGATGAACAGCTCCTGAACGTCAGTTTAGCAGCTGCAGTGTACATGAGTCCTTAGGGTACCTAAGGACTCATGGACACGTGTCCATGTACACACGTGTCCATGTACACATCATCGTTTACAGGCAGTTGAGTTTACAGCTGTTTTTTTTAACGCACCAAACTTGCGTTCAGGAGTTGATTTTACAGGCGTTTCAAACGGGTTAACCGTGTTTATAAGCATTTGCGTTTATAAGCGTTTTTAACTGTTCGATGTCCAGATGCTGTCCAGAGCCTCTTTTCATCATCAGAAATGCATGCACAGCATTTTCCGTGTATTCAAATGGACCCGGTACACCAGCGCAGTCAGTTCCAGGTTTCATGTGAAGGAAAAAATGGTAGAAGGTGCTGCATTATGCTCATGATGGGATCCATAGTGAATACAACCAGAAAAGACAGGTCATCTCAACACATACTGCTCTCTCTATTTCTCAAAATGTCTGAAAGTTTAATATTTACTACTTTTCAGTGCATTCTGGGCATTTTAGAAGGTCTCCTGAAGTTATTTTAAAACGCGCATAAACATGGTATGCAAACACGGCTAAACAGACGTTTTATTTAACCGTTTTCCAGCAGTCAGTTTCCATTGCTCAGAAGTGTTTTCCAAGCTCCCCGTGTACATGGAGCCTCAGAGAGGACTGACCCTTGAAGAGGGGAGGACTGACCCTTGAAGAGGGGAGGACTGACCCTTGAAGAGGGGAGGACTGACCCTTGAAGAGGGGAACCCTAACAATCACATCCAATGCACTGCTGGCATGTTGGAGGGATGACAGATCATTCCTCCCATTGGATGTCAGATTGGTGCCATGGGGGAATCACACAGCTGTACGGTGAAGCCGTCCTTTCACATGCCTGAGCCAAGCTGATGGCCTCCACTCACCTACAATGGGGAGCTGCCATCAGGCTGGGTGTGATGGATCCATGTGATCAGAGCCCAGGATCCAGTGCCAGCTGTGCCCTGTACACATCGTATACATGGGACCCCTCCATTGTCCCTCTGTACAGGGGACCCCTCCACTACAAGGGGGAGGTGCTGAGCAACATAGAGAGGGCTCCCCCGTCCTTACCTGATGGCTGCGCCTCCGCCATTCCTCCACTGCCCGGCGCCAGGGGGACGAGGGTCACGTGACAAAGTTTTTCCTGGAATAGAACCCCGAGAAGCTCTGGAGCACCGCTCTCCTATCACTGAGAGATCACCGCGATCCTGCCTGCCTGCCGCCGACGTCACCCAGCCAGTCACCGTGCCCTTCTCTTACCCCGAGCTGCGCATGCGTACAGGGCACCCACCTCTTCCACAGTCTTTTTTTTTTTTTATCCTTCAACTAGCTTTATGTATTGTGACAAATGATGAAGTGACTATGCTAAAGTGTTTGGTTATAAAAACCTCTTGTACTGAAAACTTGTATGTAACCCTTTATAAAAACTGGAATGACCGTGCAGAAATGCTATCAGATGTATTGCGCTCATTGCCTGCGTGCAAAGCAGCCACTGAGACAAAACGTTTTAGCTTTGGATGGAGAGATGGATGAAAAGCCTGTCTGTGGACCCCTTTAGGAAGATTCACCGTATTTGTCCTGGTGAATCACTGAGGCGAGGTTCACACCTAAGCATTTTGCGGTGCATAATGCAGAAATACAGTCCATAGCAGGGGCGGACTGACAACTCATGGGGCCCCCGGGCAATAGGGGATCATGGGGCCCCTGTGTCCTTGCCCAAACTCAAAAAAACCTATGAAAAAGGTACCAGGGGCGTCTCATGGGGCCCCCTACTGACCCCGGGCCCTTGGGCAGTGCCTGAGTTTCCGAATGGTCAGTCCGCCCCTGGTCCATATAACATGATTTCCTATGGGTGAAGTTCACATCGCCGTGTCTTCAACATGTGCGCATTTCGGAAAAGGCTCAGGGACTTTTCAAACAGTGCGTTCTGGTTCAATAGATTTCAATGGAGACCCTGCAGAAACGCATGCAGTGTGTTTGTTTTTAACACTTTTTTGCATTTGTAATCTTCCTAGCAACAAGTTGGTCAGAAAAGAACCCATAGAAACATATATCATGCATCAAAAAAGCAGCAAAAACAATGTGCAAATAGCACTGCAGAAACGGATCAAATGTAAGCTACATAGGTGAAAGAAAATCCCAAAATTTGTGTTCACACAAGAACAGAAAAAGAAAGAAAATCTTCCAGTGGGGACACTTGTTCTGGGGATACTGTTTAGGATTCCCTCACTTTGGAGGGATTTTCCCTGTCTTCCTGTTTTGGCTATGGAACAGGAAGTGAAGGGAAATCTCCCCTAGTGGACACAGCTGGCAGAAAAAAAAACTGACAGGGGTTATAACCCTCCCTTATGCTATACAAAATGAAGAAAACCTTTTTTGCCTTTAGTTACACTTTAAAGCCTAAGGCCCCTTTCACACGGGCATTCCGTATGTCCGTCTTTAATCTGTCCGTTTACGGATGAAATACGGACCCCCCATGTATTTTTATGGACTTGCGGATGTAAACATATGAACATCTTTTTAAATCCGTTAATGTCCGCATCTGTTAAAATCTGTTTTTTTTAACAGAAGAAAACCTTATTTTTCTTCCGCAAAAAAACCCGGAACGGATGAAAAACAGATGTCAACGGATGTAAACAGACCAAAAACGGATGTAAACAGATGAAAACGGATCTAAACGGATGAAAAACAAATGTGAACCAATGTAAATGGATAAAAAACTGATCTAAACGGATGAAAAACAAATGTAAACCAATGTAAACGGATGAAAAATGGATCTAAACAGATGAAAAATGGATGTAAACCAATGTAAACGGATCTAAATGGATGAAAAACCAATGTAAATGGATGAAAACGGATGAAAAATGGATGTAAACCAATGTAAACGGATGAAAAACAAATGTAAACCAATGTAAATGGATGAAAACTGATCTAAAGGGATTAAAAACAAATGTAAACCAATGTAAATGGATGAAAACTGATCTAAAGGGATTAAAAACAAATGTAAACCAATGTAAATGGATGAAAAACGGATGAAAAACAAATGTAAACCAATGTGAACGGATGAAAAACGGATCTAAACAAATGAAAACGGATGTAAACTTATGTAAACGGATGAAAAACAAATGTAAACCAATGTAAATGGATGAAAAACTGATCTAAAGGGATTAACAACAAATGTAAACCAATGTAAACGGATGAAAAATGGATCTAAACAGATGAAAAACAAATGTAAACGGATGAAAAACTGATCTAAACGGATGAAAAACGGATGTAAACCAATGTAAATGGATTAAAAACAAATGTAAACCAATGTAAACGGATGAAAAATGGATCTACACAGATGAAAAATGGATGTAAACTTCTTTGAAAAACGTGACTGAACTGAGGGGAAAAAAAACGGATCACCCCTGTGAAAGGACCCAAAGTTTATTTTTTATATTGCAATCTCCCTTCTCTAATGCCCCCCCCCCACCCCTTTCTGCAATCTCTTGGTGTAATCGAGCTGACAGAGCTGTAACAGACACTCATAAGGCCCTGTTCACACTGGCATTAAAAGCAGACATTTGAGGCAGGTTTTTTCATGCCCAGTAAAGTGGAATGTTGTTGATAATATGGACGGCGCACATTGCTGTTCACATTATCAAAATATGAAGTAGTGTTGTTGCGTCACTGCAACTCAAAAATTAAACAGTAACACCACTTTGGTGGGAAAAAAAATTAGCAAATAAAAAAAACCTAACATAGCGTCTACAATCACAACACAAGTCAGAGAGTAACTGAACATTATTAAAAACTACCTTTCCTTTTTCAATCTGTAATCTTCTGTAAAGTACATGTAATCTGGCAACCTGGAGATGATCACAGTTGGCGTACAGAACACCCCCTGAAAATCTAATTTCCTGCTTGTCTGATTGGCTCACTGATTTTCCCAGAAGTCTGCACTAAGATACACATCAGATTTTTGGCATCCCCTGCAACAAAAATGTCATTTTTGGTATGATACCCCCAAAAGGGAAATCACATCTAAAAGGGATGCAGACCCTGCCACTTTCCTCATTAGAGCCCTGCAGGTGCAGCAACTGATAATTATACATTTATTTTATTTATTTTGGGTACTTGAAATTGCACCATCAATCTACACAGCTCTTTACATGCAGTGCTCAGCATAAATGAGTACACAACAACAGATTTGTCAGAAAGCCTTTACCTTCCTTTCAGAATCAACATTTTCTATGGGACTCTATACAACAAAATACTCCCACAATGCAGGCCATTGATTGCAAACAAGATTTGTTAATTTGCACATACAAAAAAGTATTTTTCTTAACAAACTAATTCAAGACCATGTTGCATAAATGAATACACCCCAATGAAAGTCTTATGCAGGCCATAGATGGGTCGAAAATCGGCCGATTTGTCGGCCGAAAATAAAATCGGCCGATTTTCGGATCGTTAGTGGGCAATTTGGTCGGCCGTTTTTCGGGATTTTGGCCGTTTTTGTTTTTCGGTAAAGTTGGAAAAAAATCGGCCGATTTTGCCGATCGGCCGATTTTCGCGGCAATTAGTGGGCAAATCGGCCGATTTTTTACTGATAAAAAATCTGCGCATGAGCAGTGACCTGCAAGAGGAAGACAAAAAGAAGAAAAAGAAGAAGAGGAAGAGGATGAAGAAGAGGATGAAGAAGAAGAAGAGGATGAAGAAGAGGAAGAAGAGGATGAAGAAGAAGAGGATGAGGATGAAGAGGATGAGGATGAAGAAGAGGAAGAAGAAGAGGATGAAGAAGAAGAAGATGAGGATGAAGAAGAAGAGGAAGAAGAGGATGAGGATGATGAAGAAGAAGAGGATGAGGATGATGAAGAAGAAGAGGATGAGGAAGAAGAAGAAGAAAAGGATGAGGAAGAAGAAGAGGATGAGGATGAAGAAGAAGATGAAGAAGAAGAAGAAGAGGATGAAGAAGAAGAGGATGAGGATGATGAAGAAGAGGATGAAGAAGAAGAAGAAGTAGGATGAAAATAAGAAGAATTCCAGTCCAGCAAAAAGTATCTCTGCAGAGAGCTCCGCTATTTCTGACAGTTCTCTGACAGTTCTTTGACATTTACAGCGGTTGAAACATTGTATCTATTTGTTTCCGAATAAAAACATCTGTATCCTAAATGGAAACAAATAGATACAATGTTTCAACCGCTGTAAATGCGAAGGAACTGTCAGAAATAGCGGAGCTCTCTGCAGGGACACTTTTTGCCAGCTGTAGAAGGGATGAAAATCGGCCGATTTTTTTTACCATTGATGGTAACGTCGGCCGCTTGAACGACCGAATTTTCGTTTTTTAAAAGAAAAATCTGCCGTTTTTTCTCCCCATCTATGGCCTGCATTAGGAGCAAAGACACATTTTAGACAACAACATTCTAATTAACAAGAATTCAACTACAGGTGAGTCTAATTATTCATTATACAGGTGTCCAGCAGACAGTTGATTATAAATGGGCGTTACTTAACAAAGAAAACCCCTTTCCATTTCATGCTGTCAGCAATGGCACCACCTGGAAGAGAAATGTCACAAGGCCTGAGAATGAAAATAATTTCTTTACACAAGAAAGATCAGCAAAGATTTACTTAACAGTCAGAATACTGTAGCAAAAATGATACAAAAATTTAACAAAGATGGAACTGCAACCATCTGACAGAGACGTCCAGGTCATCCACAGAAGTTAACACCTCAACAGGAGCATCTTCTCATGAGAAGAGTTGAAGAAAATCACCATGCAAGTTCACTGCAGTTAGCTAAAGAGGTAGAAAGCCAAACTGGGGTGATTGTTTCCCCATGACACAATACAGCGTACACTGCAGAGGAATGGCATGCATGGGTGTCATCCACGAAGGAAGACTCTCCTAAAGCCCATGCACAAAAAATCCCGCCTAGAATTTGCCAGGGCCCATGCTGAAAAAGAAGACTATTGGGACTCTGTACTCTGGAGTGATGAGACCAAGATAAATGTGTTTGAAACTGATGGCTTAAACTGTATGGTGTCGCAAAGATGAGGAGTACAAATAAAAATGCATGGTGCCTACATGGTGGTGGCAGTGTCCTTCTGTGGGGCTGCATGAGTGCTGCTGGTGTTGGGGAGCTGCACTTCATTGATGGTATCATGAATTCACAGATGTACTGCTCTATATTGAAAGAGAAGGTGCTACCATCACTCCGTGCCTTGGTCATCGTGCACTTTTCCAACATGACAATGATCCAAAACGCATATTTAAGGCCACTGTTGCATTTGTGAAGAAGAATGGGGTGAAAGTGATTCAGTGGCCAGGTATGTCTCCTGATGTGAACCCAACTGAAAACCTATGGGGAATTCTGAAGAGACAAGTATGGAATCCCTCTCCATGCAGCATCCAGGCTCTTACAGAGGTCGTTCTTGAAGAATGGAAAACGATAGATGTTGCATTATGTCGCCAACTTGTTCATTCCATGCCTAGAAGACTTGGTGCTGTCCTTACAAGTCATGGAGGTCACACAAAATACTAGATGGAGTAGTTTTTGTTGTGGGATGTGTTCATGTTTGCATCAACTAATTTGAATAAAACTGAAGATTTTATAATCTAAGTTATATTATCAACCTTTCATGTAATGAGCTAAACAAATGTTCTATAAAACTCAGTTTTGTCAAAATTTTGGAAATTGTTCTTGTGTTCATTGAGATATTGATTAAAATCTTACTTTTCAAAAGAGATGTACTCATTTATGCTGAGCACTGTATGTGTGTGTATATATATATTGTACATTCACATCATGGTGGTGCCATGGTTGGGATTCGCACCAATGACCCTAGTACTGCCAGGCAGAAGTGATAACCATTTAGCCACTGTGCAACCCATAAAACCACTTCCATTCACATTCACTCTGCACATGGACACAGACAAACAGCTTTTTCTTCTGATTAACAAAGTAGGATTCTTCATTAAAGTTTATTAAACTCCTTGCAATGCATATAGATCATCCAGAGGGGTGTTTTTTTATCATCAAAAGTGAAGTTACTCTTTATCTACCTGCCAAGTAGTGTGTCTGAGTATGCCCACCCTTTCCACCTCCCCTCTCCATTCAAAGAAGGTGTACTATAGCTTCTATCAATGAAAAACGATCTATGAATGGAGGAGGGGGTGAAAAGGGTGGGCATAGTCAGACACATAACTCATTGTTAATGAGTGCCTGTCACAGCTCCATCAGGCTCTATTAACCTCCACTGCAGTGAAGGATTCTGATGGCTGGTGTAGAGGGGGATTGGAAGAAGATAATTTGAACTAAATGAGGAGCCATCAGCACAAGAGACGCAACACATTACAAATAAGTCAGGTCTCTTGTGCTGATTTGTTTTTTTTTTTACTAAACTAAGGCTTTAGCCACTTAACGCCAGCAGATATATGAACTTTGAGTGGTTATACCAGGATGCATCATCCCGGTATCATTTTTAGAGCTAGCAGAGCTCTTTATTATAAAAGCAATCCTAGCGGCTAAATAGCTGCTGGATTTCTATGACAAGCAGCGGGAGGGAGTTCCCCCCCCATCCCGGGATTGCAGCCCCTGGTTTTCCTGGCTGACCACAGAACTGATTGGGAGCTGGAACAGCACCAATAATTTCTTTTGTTTAAGAAACCGGAAGCAATGAATATTTTGTCACTTCCAGTTTCTGTGTTTGTAAACACACCATTAGTAGTTTGTAAAAAGCATCGGATCATATCGATTTTGGTATGATCTGAAGCTTTTAAGGTCTGGTTCACACTAGTGTGACTTAAGGTGCGACATGCGCTTTACAAATCGCACCTGAACATATTTCTATGGCACTTAGCAGCGCAATTTGAAGTGGTGCGATATCAAAAATAGTTCCTGCACTACTTATTTTCTGATTTCATTGCGACTTGCATTGACTTACTTAGTTGCAAGCCACAGTGAAATCAGAGGTACAAATCACACTGATCTATAGCTTTGAAGTGAAGTAGCGCAATTTCAAAGTCACATTCAGTGTGAACCAGGGCTTACAGCAGAGAAGACATCTGGGGTCTAATAGATCCCAGATTTCTCAGTAAAGGGGACCTATCACTACCTATTGCTATCACAAGGGATGTTTACATTCTTTGTGATAACAATGAAAGTGATAAAAAAAAAATATAGGTGTGGTGTAAAATAAATAAATAAATACAAACTTAGTATCCCTGTACCCCCTGCTCCTGCACAAAGGCAAACACATGTTTTGATCCTTTGTTGGTATGTAAACAGCAATCTCCCCCTACATGTTATGAATCACCGCAAATGTCAGATTGAGAGCAATAATTCTACTACCTCCTCTGTAACCCTAAAGTGGTAACTTGTAAAGACTTTTAACCACTTCCAGTCCGGACACTTTTACCCCCTTCCTGTCCAGGGCAATTTTCAGCTTTCAGCGCTATCACACTTTGAATGACAATTGCGCGGTCATGCAACACTGTACCCAAATTAATTTTTTACCATTTTTTTGAGACAGATAAAGCTTTATTTTGGTGGTATTTATTCACCGCTGGGATTTTTATTTTTTTTGCTATGTAAATGAAAAAGTCCAAAAATTTTGAAAAAAAACTGTTTTTTTTATAAAATTTATTCTGTTATCTTTTTAGTAAAAAAAAATCCAAATTAGTTTTAACCAAAAATTATAATTTTGAAACATTTTTTTTTACATTTTTATTTAATTTTTTTATATTATTTTTTTTTTACATACTGTTACCCCAGCAGTACAGTGTCACCATGGTGACACTGTACTACTTGTGGGGGGTGATGAAGATTTTTTTTTTTTACACTGATTGCTTTTACACCCATATAGGATGTAAAAGCAATCATTTCTCTTTCTCTCTGTCTGCATTCTTGCAGTCTTTGAGAAGTACTGAGTGAGCTGTGATTGGTCACAGCTTGTCACATGGTACAAGGCTGTTGTGAATAGCCTTGTACCATGTGACCTCTGTGATCATTCACAGATTTCACCTGTAGTAAGCAATGATGTCACAAGTGACATCTTGCTTACTACTTTGCATGTGATCACTGATTGGCCAACCAGTGATCACATGATCGGGACCTCATACAGAGGTCCCGTCCGACGATCGGTGTTTCAGTGTCCGGAGGACACAGCGGGCACTGGATCGCGGTGCTGCGTGCTCCCGGGAAGCGCGCACAAGCAGGGTGCGGGGAGGCCGTTTATAAACAGACACCCGACCCTGCAGTGCCACCGTCCATCCGTTTATATACAACGGCCGGTCGGGAAGTGGTTAAAGTGTCACCTATGGATGATATAATTTACCTCGTTTGTAGCCTTTCCATGGGCTTGTGCAATTTTAAAGCATGACATGTTTGGTATCCATTTACTTGGCATAACATTGTCTTTTATTCTGTACCAAACAATTGGGTATTATATTGTGATTCTGTGCATTAAAATTCATTCAAGCTTTTTCCCCAAAAAATACATTTGAAAAACCGCTGTGCAAATACTGTGTGACATAAAAAATTGCAACACCCACTATTTTATCCTCTGCTTTAAAAAATATATAATTTTTGGGGGTTCTAAATTCTAGCAAAAAATACAGATTTTTACATGTAAACAAAAAGTGTCAGAAAAATGTCGGTCTTCAAGTGTTTAAAGCCAAACTATCCTACGCTTTATTAGGCAGATAGAGCAACAGTTTTTCTTCTTTTTGGGATAATGATTTTCATAAATAATTTTTCTGCTACCGGAACGCTCTGGAACTGCAAGCACTGATGTGAACTATGACATTGACAACCATATGGGCCAGTTCACACTACACGAGTTTCAGTGTGCTTTTTTCTGCATCCAAAACACACAGAAAGTAGGTTATATGGTTGTCAATGTCAAAGTTGATATCAGTGCTGGCCGTTCCAGTGGATGCAAAAATAAAAGTAGAATAGGCTGCATTTTTCCTGCACAGAACTGTACTGTAAGGGCTAGTTCACACTAGATGCAGTTCAGTGCACTTTATTTCTGCATCAAAAATGCATGCACAGTGTTTTCCATGTATTCCAATGGCCATGGATCCCACCAGTGCAGTCAGTTCCAGTCAGCTTCCGGTACAGAAAAAAAAAGTAGAACATGCTGCATTTTTTCTGTACAGAACCATACTGGAACCATACTGGAATATGGCAAGCTGCATCAAAACTAAGCAAAAACATATCCGGAGTGCATTTTTGTAATGTGAACTGGCCCTAAAATGCATCAGAAAGGCACCAGAACGCACCAAAAATGCACTGGAATGCACATGTCCCTATTTAAGTGGAAGAAAAGAGTGGGAAAAAAATTAACTGGAATGCATCAAAACTGCACTGGAATGTGTCAAAACACTTAAAAAAATGCACTGGAATGCACCAAAAATGCATTAAAAATGCGCATGCAAAAAAAAATACATCTGGAACACATATGGACTGTGTTTCTATAGTGTGAACGGGTCCTAAGGGCCAGTTCACACTACATGCGTTGCTTTTTTTCTGCATCCAAAAGCACAGAAAGTAGGTTATATGGTTTTCAATGTCATATTTCACATCAGCTCCTGCAGTTCCAGAAAAAAAAAGTAGAACATGCTGCATTTTTTTCTGCACAGAACTGTACTGGAAAGTGGTAACACACATCAAAAATGCACTGGGCTGCACATGTCCCTATTTAAATTGAAGAAAGAGAGGGGGAAAATGAACCAAAAAGCATAAAAACCACACTGGAAGGTGTCGAAAATGCACGCCAAAAATGCGCCAAAAACACGCATGCAGAAACGCATCCGGAACACATCTGGACTGTGTATCTATAGTGTTTCACTATACACTATAGAAACGCAGTCCAGATTCATTTCTGCATGTGCGTTTTTGACGTGTTTTTACGTGTTCCAGTGTTTTTAAATGCGTTCTAGTGTGTTTTTTATGCATTCCAATTCATTTCCCCCTCTTTTTCTTCAATTTAAATAGGGACATGTGCATTCCAGTGCTTTTTTGATGCGTTTTGGTGTGTTCCGGTGCGTTTTTTGATGCGTTCCAGTACAGTTCTGTGCAGAAAAAACACAGCCTGTTCTACTTTTTTTGCTGCAACCGGAACGCACTGGAACTGCAAGCACTGCAAGCACTGGTGTGACACTGACAACCATATAACCTACTTTCTGTGCTTTTGGATGCAGAAAAAAGCAACCGAAAAGCATGTAGTATGAACTGGCCCTTAAACCTACTTTCTGTGTATTTTAAATAAAGAACAAAGCACACTGAGCCTGGGTTCACACTGATGCGCTGCGGAATATCGCGTGTGATTCGCACAGGAACTGCATCACATTCCTGTGCAAATCACATGCGAATTGTGTGCGATGCAATTTGAGCCATATATTTTTTATGGCTCGGATCGCACGACATCAAAAAGGCGCAAGACCCTTTTTGTTGGTCCGCACTAGAATCGGATCACATCTATGCGATCCGATTCTGCACATTGCACCGTGTTTTGCGAACCGATTTCGGGGAGTTGTTAACTTCACATACACACCTGCAGCAGTTTGTATGAATGATTGTGATGTGGTGCAGAATTCGCACAGAATCCGATGCAAATTCCACACCGCATGAATGTGAACCCAGGCTGAAATGCATGAAGTGTGAAAGAATCATTGAGGAAGTGCAGAGGTAAGTGTCCGGCCCATTCACAAAGGTTCTGGGTGTGTCCGCTGTGTGCCCTGGGGAGGTTTGCTATGGAAGCCTATTGCTGGGATACAGACCTCCCCTGGTGAGTGTGGACGGTTCTCCTCCCCGTATCCTAGCAACCCAGGGTTTACATTACAGACAACTGACAGTTCCTTCACTCTCCTAACAGAACTCATATTCAATAAATATACGATAACATCACGAAGATTGATTGGACGCCCTGAGACACTAACTACTGACTGATCACATGTCCGCCGCCACTTCTTGGAGCTTCCATACAACAGATCTTTACAGACTTGGAACCAGCAGGAGTGATCAGATTACAAGGGTTGTCATGACACCAGGAGAATGCTAACCAGGCAGGACAGCAAGTGAATACAAACATCTGACAACAGACAGCAACCATCTGAGCCAGGGGGAGAGGAGCAGTGCTCACCTACCATACCAGGCAGGAGCCTTCAGAAAGGTAAGTCTCATCATACATTCACTGCCAGGGGAGGACTGATCATTTGGAAACTCAGGCACTGGCCGAGGGCCCGGGGTCAGTAGGGGGCCCCATGAGATGAACCCTGGTACCATTTTCATAGGCTTTTTTGAGTTTGGGCAAGGACACAGGGACCCCATGATCCCTTATTGCCCGGGGGCCCCATGAGTTGTCAGTCCGCCCCTGTTCACTGCACTACAAACTCTTCCACTTATGGTGGCCATACACGCTTCAATAAATCATGGATTTCTTTTCTGATTGCTCCAATCAATCTATAGTCCACAACTGATCCATACAGCGCACACAGGAAAGTGATTTCACACAATATTTAAGGTACAACCATATCTTACAATTAGCGATGACTTCCCTTTTACCACCATAATCTGATCAATCAAAAAATGATCGTGTTCATGAACAAAGTATCTGGGTGCTGCTGATCGATGCAAAACAATCTTTTTCTGCCCTGGCTGATCGACTCAAGTTTGATTGACTTCCATTTGATCAAGTCCAGGGGCGGACTGACAACTCATGGGGCCCCTGGGCAATAGGGGATCATGGGGCCCCTGTGTCCTTGCCCAAACAAGCCTATGAAAAAGGTACCAGGGGCATCTCATGGGGCCCCCTACTGACCCCGGGCCCTCGGGCAGTGCCCGAGTTTCCAAATGTTCAGTCCACCCCTGATCAAGTCTAAGCCCCGGTTCACATATATGCGGTTCGGTACATCGTATGTGATTCACACAGGAACAGCACCGCATTCCCGTGCAAATCACATGCGATTTGTGTGCGGTGCGATTGGAGCCATACATTTTGTATTTATTTTATTTATTTCAGGTACTTATATAGCGCCGTCAATTTACACAGCGCTTTACATATATATTGTACATTCACATCAGTCCCTAACCCTCAAGGGGCATACAATCTAAGGTCCCTAACTTACATTCATACATACACATACTAGGGACAATTAAGAGAGGATCCAATTAACCTACCAGCATGTCTTTGGAGTGTGGGAGGAAACCGGAGTACCCGGAGGAAACCCACGCAGGCACAGGGAGAACATGCAAACTCCAGGCAAGTGGTGCTGTGGTTAGGATTCAAACCAACGACCCTAATACTGACTAGAGGAAGTGCTAACCATTTATCCACTGTGCTGCCCATGGCTCTAATCGCACCGCACCAGCACCAAAAAGGTGCAGGACCCTTTTTGTGGTCCTCACTAGAATCAGATTGCATGGGTATTCACACCCATGTGATCCGATTCTGCACATTGCACCGCGTTTTGTGGAACGATTTAGGGGTGTTGTTAACTTAACATATACACCTGCAGCAGTTTGTATGAACGGTGCGATTCTGATGTGGTGTGGAATTCACACAGAAAATGCTGCGAATACTGCACCGCATCAGTGTGACCCCAGGCTAAAGGTGGCCATACATGCTTTTTTTTATTATCTGATTGATGTGTGATTCTATTACATTGATCACATCTGCAAACAATCGATTAGCCATCACTTCCCTTCTGATCAATTTAGATTACATTCACACAGCAGTTTAGCCGCAGATCGTTTATGGCCTCTGGACGCAGCAGCCCTCTGTGCTATGGCTGCATACAAAGTGGCCAATAACTGAGACCGCTCTGTGTGCGTCAAAACCTCCACAGAAAAGCCGACAACTGACACACTGGCCAGCATCGGTCGCAGGCTCTATTCACATTCAGAAGAGGGGGTACATGCACACAGCAGAAATAGTTTTTTTTTTTGTAGAAATGCACTATAGTCCAATTAACATGATTTCCTATGGGACAGGTTCACAGGGACTTTTTTAAATGCAAAAAGTTGCGTTTTTGGTTATATAGACTTCAATGGAAACGCTGCAGAAAAGCATGTAGTGCGTTTTTGCCACTTTTTTTTATGCATTTTGCGTTTTAAATCTGCCTAGCAACAAGAAAAAAAAATTCAAAATGCATCAAAAACAAATGTGCAAAAACGCACCACAAAACGCAATGCTGAAACGGATGAAACGCAAACTGCATAGGTGTGAACCTAGGGAATTCAGATCAGAGTCGACCAAACTGAAAGGATCAGCCAGGGTGGAATTGACTGTTTTGCATTGCTTGGCAGCACTGAGATACTTGGATAATGAATTGAATCATATTTCAATCCAGCAGATTATATGATGGAAACAAAGATTGTGATCAACAACCTCCGATCGCACATTATGATCATATCTTAGGTATCAATCCAACTCCACTTCCCCACGTGTCATATCGATTAAAAGGGTTGATAAATATAGATCGATATCCCTGTCAGCAGAGCTCAAATGGAAAAGCAATTGATGATTTCTAGAAGCATGTATGGCCACCATAAATTGCTGGAAGGGACATTATGGTAATTTGATTGTTTGTGGATTCAATCATTTTGATTAATTAGCATATTGATCAGATAATAAAATCAAAGCGGGAGGCTTACGAAGTCTCCAAGCACACTAGCGGGTTTTTTTCTGCTCCTAGAAGCTAAACAGTGTTATCATATTCATGTCCATACCAGGGGCGGACTGACCATTTGGAAACTCGGGCACTGCCCGAGGGCCCAGGGTCAGTAGGGGGCCCCATGAGATGCCCCTGGTACCTTTTTTCATAGGCTTTTTTTAGTTTGGGCAAGGACACAGGGGCCCCATGATCCCCTATTGCCCGGGGGCCCCATGAGTTGTCAGTCCGCCCCTGGTCCATACACACTGCTTTAGTCTAGGGTCACACCCGGTGCATTTTTTGGAAAGGGTCAGAGACTTTTTTAACAACCTTCCGCCCGCCCTATAGTACAATGACGGGCGCAAGGTGGTTCTCTCGTTCTGATAGGACGTCATTAGATGTCCTACCATTCTCACTGTGCATGCGCGGCTCAGGGAGCACGCAGCGCGGCGATCGCCGGTGCGCTGTGTCCCTCGGACACAGCGGATCACGGAAAGAGCCGAAGATGTCGGCTCGGTCATGTGATCAGCTGTGTCCAATCACAGCTGATCACATGTAAACACGGAAATGCCGGTTATCGGCACTTCTCTCCTCTCGATCTGTCACACTGACAGCTCAAGAGGAGAGCTGGTAATCGGCTTTCCGCGGAGGGGACATGTACACTGATCATCAGGGCACTGATGATCAGTGTGCCCTGATGATCAGTGTGGCCCCAGAAGTGCCACCTGTCAGTGCCCATCAGTGCCACATGCCAGTGCCCATCAATGCCACATATCAGTGCATACCAGTGCACATCAATGCCACATATCAGTGCTCCCATCTGAGCTCCCTTTCAATGTCACCCATCAGTGCCAGTCAGTGCCACCTATCAGTGCTGCCAATCAGTGCCGCCTATCAGTGCCAGTCAGTGCTGCCTATCAGTGCCATATATCAGTGTCATGTATCAGTGCTGCCTTTCAGTGCCCATCAGTGATGCCTGTCAATGCCCATCAGTGCAACCTACCAGTGCCTCCTCATCAGTGCCACCTATCAGTGTCCATCAGTGCAGCCTATCAGTGCCCATCACTGCAGCCTCAGTAGCGCACATCAGTGAATGAGAAAAATCACTTATTTACAAAATTGTATAACAAAAACTAAGAAAAAACATTTTTTTTTCAATATTTTCAGTGGTTTTTGGTTTAAGAAAAAATAAAAATCCCAGAGGTGATTAAATGCCACCAAAAGAAGGCTCTATCTGTCTCAAAAAAATGATAAAAATTTCATATGGGTACAGTGTTGCATGACCGCGCAATTGTCATTCAAAGTGTGACAGCGCTGAATGCTGAAAATTGGCCTGGACAGGAAGAGGGTATAAGTGCCCTGTAGGCTAGTGGTTAAATGCAAAACATTGCATTTTGGTTCAATAGACTTCAATGGAGATGCTGCAGAAATGCATGTAGTGCATTTTTATGCGTTTTGCATTTTAATCTGCCCAGCAACAAGTTGACAAAAACCCCACAAACATAAAAACGCATGTGCAAAACCACAAAACGCACCACATAACACTGCAGAAACGCATCAAACGCAAACTGCAGAGGTGTGAATCTAGCCTTAAGGTATTAGCAATTTTTTTTGAAAGAAAATGTTTTTGTAGAGTTCTTTTGAGTGTTTTTCTAACAGAAAAAAATGCTAAATGCTACTAAAACACTGCTTTTCAACTTTTTCTAGCTTTTTTTTCTGTAAAAACGCTTATTAACTACTTGCCAACCGCAGATAGCCGAATGACAGCTTCACTGCGGCTGGCCAATTCTGGGAGTGCGTCATATGACGTCCTCCCAGAACGTGCTCTCCTGTGCGCCCCCGGTGATCTCCGTGATCGCTCTGTCCTACGGACACAGCTGATCACGTGATGTGGTAAAAGGCCAATCACAGCGGCCTTTTACCACCTGATCAGCCGTGTCCAATGACACGCTGATCACCGGGAAATGCAATTGCCGGTTCTCGGCTGCACTTTCCTCACGCTATCAGAACGTGAGGAAAGTACTGCCGAGAACTGGCAGCTGTCAGAGCGGGGATTGGCTCAGATCATCAGGGCACTGATGATAAGTGCCCTGATGATCGGTGCCCAGCAGTGCCACGCACCAGTTCCACCCACCTGTGCCCAGCAGTGCTGCCCACCTGTGTCCAGCAGTGCAGGTAGGTGGCACTGCTGGGCACAGGTAGGTGGTACTTCTGGGCACAGGTGTGTGGCACAGGTGGGTACCTGTGCCACCCAGCAGTGCCACACACCTGTGCCCAGAAGTGCCACCTACCTGTGCCCAGCAGTGCCACCCACCAGTGCCACCCAACTGTGCCCACCAGTGCCACTCACCAGTGCCCATCAATGCAGCCCAACAGTGCTGCCAGTCAGTGCCACCAGTCAGTGCCCAGCGGTTGTGCCAGTCAGTGCCCAGCAGTTGCACAAGTCAATGCTTAGCAGTGCCGCCAGTCAGTGCCCAGCAGTGATGCCAGTCAGTGCCACCTATCAGTGCCGCCTATCCGTGCCACCTCATTAGTGCCACCTATCAGTGCCACCTCATTAGTGCTGCCTATCAGTGCTGCCTATCAGTGCCGCCTATTAGTGCTCATTAGTGCTGCCTCATCAACGCACATCAGTGAAGGAGAAAAATTACCTGTTTGAAAAATGTTATAATAGAAACAAAGAAACTTTTTTTTATCAAATTTTTTGCAATTTTTTTGTTTATAGTGCAAAAAGTAAAGTGTCCAGCGGCGATTAAATACCACCAAAGGAAAGCTCTATTTGTGGGAAAAAAATTATAAAAAATTCATATGGGTACGATCTTGCATGACCGCGCAATTGTCAATTAAACTGTGACAGCGCTGAAAGCTGAAAATTGGCCTGGTAAATAAGGGGGTATAAGTGCCTGGTAGGCAAGTGGTTAAACACTATCGCTCCTAAACTCCTCTGAATGCTACTAAAACTGATATTCGTAACATTTTTTCATCCAGTGGTTTTTGAGCTTTAAAAAACTGCTAGCATGTACTATTCAAAATTTGGATAAATTTTTCATTATTTGGAGATTCGGATGTCTCCTGCATGCTACATCTTTGGTGCGCTTTCATAAAGTGCACCAAACATGTGGGTCGCAATGGGGTTGATTTTCTAAAACTGGAGAGTGCAAAATCTGGTGCAGCTGTGCATAGAAACCAATCAGCTTCCAGGTTTTATTGTCAAAGTTTAATTGAACAAGCTGAAGTTAGAAGCTGATTGGCTGCCATGCACAGCTGGATCAGATTCTGCTATGCACCAGTTTTAGTAATCTCCCCCAAAGAGTACATGGCTACCATTAGGCTAGGTTCACACCTATGCAATTTGCGTTTGACCCACTTCTGCATTGCGTTTAGCGTTTTTGCCATGTTTTATTACTTTTTTTTTTTGTTGCTAGGCATATTTAAAAATGCTCTCCATTCTTTTCTGCAGTGTTTCCATTGAAGTCTATAGAACCAAAAACACAAATTTGCGTTATAGAAAGTCCCTGACCCTTTCCCAAAAACGTACCGAGTGAAAACACGGAGATGTGAACGTGTCCCATACGAAATCATGTTAGATGGACTGTAGTGCATTTCTGCAAAATGCTACGGAAAACGCTTAGCTGTGAACCTAGGGTAAGGGTGACCATATACTTTGCAATCTGATTGTCCAATCTCTGTAAAATCTTCTTTTAACTTAACAAAACGATGTAATATGAGCACAAATATAAACAATCCATTCAGTTTGTGTTCAATACACAGGCCCTTACATTCCATAGGTGTTGATAGATCTAAAGGAGATTGTACAATCAAATTTTTATAGTGTATGGTCAGCTTTAGCAAACAATGGATTCATCTTTCAAGTGAAAAAAACACTCTAGGGATCTCTTTATCAATGTTTTCACCCATTTTTCAAATGGAATCGTATGTGAAAAAGCGATGAACTTTAATAAACAGACCCCCTGGAATCTTGATCCCAGGCTGTTTTCTTCCAGTTTTTATGACCAAATACCGGCACGTTTCTCGGCTCCATGTGAACGATTGCTCACAAGGCACAGAAAAGTTCAACTGTTCCTATACTGATGAGTCAGCCCAGGCTCTGGCAAATCTGTTGGAAGCAGCTTTATTGAAAACAATGTTGATGAGTGGCTCTCTAATTAATTAGACCATTTAAAGGTCACATACAGAATGATGAGCTGTGATTATTTTAGTGTTTGTTTTGTAGAGAGATGAGCTTAGGCGTGTTTGGATCCCAGTCTGAACCTACCTGAGCGAGCCCTCCAGGAGGCTGTCACTGTCCTGGGCCAATCAAAAGCAGCCAACGCATTCCCCACGCCTCAGCTCCCCTTGTATACATGTGGCTGTGGGGTAGGGAATGCCCTGGCTGCAGATGATTGGCTCAGCACAGTGACAGTTACCTGGCAGGCTGGCTCAGGTGGGTTCGGACTAGGACACAAACATATCCAAGCTCATCTCTAGTTCTTTTCCAGTTCATTATTCATAATGGTGTTTACACATGTTAGATAGGCAACTATGGCAATGATTAGAGATGAGCGAATTATTAAAAAATTCGATTCGGCTGATTCGCCGAATTTCAGGAAGAAATTCGATTCGATGCGAATTTATTCGCTACGAAGTTAACTTATAAAAAGGGTTTCTAGGCTTCAGAGAGCCTTTAAATTAGTGCAGAACACTGTACCTTTAATTTAAATGCCCTTGGAGATGAGGAAGGAGAAGGAGAAGGATGAGAAGAAGGAGAAGGAGAAGGATGAGAAGGAGAAGGATGAGAAGAAGGAGAAGAAGGAGAAGGAGAAGGATGAGAAGAAGGAGAAGAAGGAGAAGGAGAAGGAGAAGGAGGAGAAGGAGAAGGATGAGAAGAAGGAGAAGGAGAAGGATGAGAAGATGGAGAAGGAGAAGGATGAGAAGAAGGAGAAGGAGAAGGATGAGAAGAAGGAGAAGGAGAAGGATGAGAAGAAGGAGAAGGAGAAGGATGAGAAGAAGGAGAAGGAGAAGGATGAGAAGAAGGAAAAGGATGAGAAGATGGAGAAGGAGAAGGATAAGGAGAAGGAGAAGGATGAGGAGAAGGAGAAGGATGAGAAGAAGGAGAAGGATGAGAAGAAGGAGAAGGATGAGAAGAAGGAGAAGAAGGATGAGAAGAAGGAGAAGGATGAGAAGAAGGAGAAGGAGAAGGATGAGAAGAAGGAGAAGGATGAGAAGATGGAGAAGGAGAAGGATGAGAAGAAGGAGAAGGAGAAGGATGAGAAGAAGGAGAAGGAGAAGGATGAGAAGAAGGAGAAGGATGAGAAGAAGGATGAGAAGAAGGAGAAGGATGAGAAGAAGGATGAGAAGAAGGAGAAGGATGAGAAGAAGAAGGATGAGAAGAAGGAGAAGGATGAGAAGAAGAAGAAGGATGAGAAGAAGGAGAAGGATGAGAAGAAGGAGAAGGATGAGAAGAAGAAGAAGGATGAGAAGAAGAAGAAGGATGAGAAGAAGAAGAAGGATGAGAAGAAGAAGAAGGATGAGAAGAAGAAGAAGGATGAGAAGAAGGAGAATTCCAAGCCGGCAAAAAGTGTATCTGCAGAGCTCCGCTATTTCTTAGCCTATTTCTGACAGTTCTGGGACATTCACTCCATACAGCGGTTGAAACATTGTATCTATTTGTTTCCATAAATGGATCCATTTATGGAAACAAATAGATACAATGTTTCAACCGCTGTATGGAGTGAATGTCACAGAACTGTCAGAAATAGCGGAGCTCTGCAGATACACTTTTTGCCGGCTTGGAATTATTCTTATTTTCATCCTACTTCTTCTTCTTCTTCATCCTCATCCTCATCCTCTTCTTCTGAGGATGAGGATGAGGATGAAGAAGAAGAAGAAGTAGGATGAAAATAAGATTAAGCCTTCTTCATCCTCATCCTCTTCTTCTTCTTCTGAGGATGAGGATGAGGATGAAGAAGAAGTAGGATGAAAATAAGAATAATTCCAAGCCGGCAAAAAGTGTATCTGCAGAGCTCCTCTAAGTGTATCTGCAGAATAGAGGAGCTCTGCAGATACACTTTTTGCCGGCTTGGAATTATTCTCATTTTCATCCTACTTCTTCTTCTTCTTCTTCTTCATCCTCATCCTCTTCTTCTTCTGAGGATGAGGATGAGGATGAAGAAGAAGAAGAAGAAGAAGAAGAAGTAGGATGAAAATAAGAATTCCAAACCGGCAAAAAGTGTATCTGCAGAGTTCCTCTATTTCTGACAGTTCTCTGACAGCTCCTTCACATGTACAGCGGTTGAAACATCTGTTTCTGAATAAAAACATCTGTATCCTAAATGGAAACAAATAGATACAATGTTTCAACCGCTGTACATGTGTTCCTTCTGTCAGAGAACTGTCAGAAATAGCGGAGCTCTCTGCAGGGACACTTTTGCCGGCTGATCGGGAAAAATCCGATTCGCGCACCCGAAGTAGGCAAATATTCGGATTTGACGCAAATCAAATTTTTCCTGAAATTCGTATCGAATTCCGGTTCGCCTGGTTCGATTCGCTCATCTCTAGCAATGATCCTGCCGCTGGAGCAGGGGCGGACTGACAACTCATGGGGTCCCCGGGCAATAGGGGATCATGGGGCCCCTGTGTCCTTGCCCACACTCACAAAAGCCTATAAAAAAGGTACCGGGGGCATCTCATGGGGCCCCCTACTGACCCCGGGCCCTCGGGCAGTGCCCGAGTCTCCAAATGGTCAGTTCGCCCCTGTGCTGGTGATTTTAATCGCTAAAGGCTGGATCGCTGAGAGGTTTCCTGATTGTGCCTAAGGAATTACTCCCTGTGTAAGCTGAAGCAGTGAGATGCCTATGCCATCACTAGCGATGGAGATTTAGCAGAATTCAGCCCAGCAACAGAGTGAAGGTTCCCTGGCTACAGAGCGAGCAATTCTATTGAGACAAACGGGCATCCTCTAGGTCAGTGGTCTCCAAACTGAGGCCCAGGGGCCAGATGCAACCCTTTGCTTGGTTTTATCCAGCCCTCGAGGCATTATTCCTCCCACTGCAAGCAACAGTGTGGAATAGTTTCTCCCACTGACATCGACAATGGGGCACTATTCCTCCTATTGACACCAATGATGGGGCACTATTCCTCCCATTGACACCAATGATGGGGCACGATTCCCCATTGATACCAATGATAAGGCACTATTCATTTCAATGATACTAAGGATGGGGCACTATTCCTCCCATTGATACCAATGATGGGGCACTATTTCTCCAATTGACACCAATGATCGGGCACTATTCCTCCCATTGATACCCATGATGGGGCACTATTTCTCCAATTGACACCAATGAAGGGGCACTATTCCTCCCATTGACACCAATGATGGTGCACTATTCCTCCATTGATACCAACGATGGGGCACTAATCCTTTAATTGATAATAATGATGGAGCACTATTCCTCCTATTGACACCAATGATGGGGCACTATTCCTCCCATTGACACCAATGATGGGGCACGATTCCCCATTGATACCAATGATAAGGCACTATTCATTTCAATGATACTAAGGATGGGGCACTATTCCTCCCATTGATACCAATGATGGGACACTATTTCTCCAATTGACACCAATGATGGGGCACTATTCCTCCCATTGATACCCATGATGGGGCACTATTTCTCCAATTGACACCAATGAAGGGGCACTATTCCTCCCATTGACACCAATGATGGTGCACTATTCCTCCATTGATACCAACGATGGGGCACTAATCCTTTAATTGATAATAATGATGGAGCACTATTTCTCCCATTGATACCAATGATGGGGCACTATTTCTCCCATTGATACCAATGATGGGGCACTATTTCTCCAGTTGATACCAATGATGGGGCACTTTTCCTCCCATTGACACTAACGATGGGGCACTTTTCCTCCCCCTAATACCAATGATGGGGCACTTTTCCTCCCCCTAATACCAATCATGGGGCATTGTATACTCCCACTGACGCCAGGACATTTTCTTCTCCCACTGGTCACAGTCCGGCCCCCCTAAAGTTTGAAGGACAGTAAACCAGCCCATTGTTTAGAAAGCTTGGAGACTCCTGCTCTAGGTGATCCTGCCACTGGCGGTTTGTCTCCAGTGATGCAATCGTTTGTGTCATCGGCCAAATGGTGGTCACACATGTAACAATCTTCTCAAACAATTTTTCAAAGGATTGGATATTATGAACGGATCTATGAATTATCAGAAAGATACATACATACATACATAAAACCATTTAATTTCATCTAAATTATTTTGATCAGTCTGCACAGAAAATTCAATATTAGGAAAGTAGATCATTTGATATGATCATTAAGCAGCTCAGACAAACTTTTCGATAATTTTTCCAATCAGACAGTAAATCTATGAACAATATGACCGTATATAAAATCTTCCACATAGGGCCACCATTACATTAAGGACTCTTACACACAGGACATAAAAAATGGCACTTCTACAGGCATCTGACTTTTTTCAGCCTCTAAATGCCCCTCTATATTAGCCCATGTGGCCATGCACACAAAGGGGTTTACAGGTGTATTAGAAGAGGGGTGTGTAGAAGCTAAAAAAACACCCCAAAATCACACATTCAGGAGAGTGGCAGTTGAGCAGAAAAAAATGCTTGGTGTGCCTAAGCACATGTAAACTTGCCTAGATGCATCTAAACACTAGGTTCATTTAGCGCTTGAGTGTTCATTCACTCCAATGACAAGAATAAATTCATGTTCTGTCCAATGAAATGAATGAATGCCCAAAGCTTTCAAAATGCGGCTTTAGGCACATTTTTTAAGGTGCTTTTTTTCCTGTCAGGAGCAAAGGTGTCCATGGGAGGGAACGTCCTGTGTGTGAGAGGCCTCAGAATGTACGGGTTGGGGTAAATTGTAAAGAGATCTTGGTTTGGATGGGGACACATTGGCTATAATGGAATTATATGTTCTACATGGGATTGTGTGGAATAGCAGTTGAATGTAAAGGGACATGTTTCCTTGCTGTCAGATGACAGTGTGTCTTATAACCAGGGGCGGACTGACAACTCATGGGGCCCTCGGGCTATAGGGGATCATGGGGCCCCTGTGTCCTTGCCCAAACTAAAAAAAAGTCTATGAAAAAGGTACCAGGGGCATCTCATGGGGCCCCCTACTGACCCCGGGCCCTCGGGCAGTGCCTGAGTTTCCAAATGGTCGGTCCACCCCTGCTTATAACTGTGAACTCTTGCTTGAATTGATTGGTCTGACTGGAATCTTTGGGGAGATCTTACAGTCTTTCAGGCTCCATTTATACTTGTGTGACTTGTAATGAAACAAAAAGTAGCATCAGAAGTCACAGCCCATTGTTTTCAATGGCACTCATTCAGATTGGTGTGACTTAGAAAAGGTACCTGCGCTACTTTGATGCGACTTTTGATGCAACTCAGTGCTAGAAAATATAAAGTCGTATTCAAAGTCGTATCAAAGTCAGACTCCAAAGTTGCACTGGAAATGGTCCACCTTTGGAGTCGCACAAATTTGAATGGAGTCTTAAGCACAATTCTAAATGTACTCATAATATAATTGCTTGAAGCCTAATGAGACCACAATCTTTCAGTCTGTGGGTTCCAACAGATATCCCAAGCTGATATAAAAAAAATGTCTGATGGGGGTTTAATATTTATTGCATTGCCCTAGATAAAAGCAGCACTCAGGGTGTAGGCACATTACCTGCTCACTGCGGGAGCATACACTCAGTAATACATTCATGCACTGGGCTTTGACACATTTAGGCTCCATGCACAACTAGCTTAATAAAACGCTAGTGCTCTTGGCAGAAATAAGCGATGATTTTGAGCATTTTTATACTAGGAGTGTTTAGCACTGTGTTGTGTTTTTTTTTTTTTTTCTTCCAGAAAACCACTCTCAAAAATGCAAAATAGAGGGTTTGTTTTCTGCCTCTAAATGCTAAGCTTAACCACTAGCCTACCGAACACTTATACCCCCTTTCTGCCCAGGCCAGTTTTCAGCTTTCAGCGCTGTGGCACTTTGAATGACAATTGTGCGGTCATGCAACACTGTACCCATATGAAATTTTTCTAATTTTTTTCACACACATAGAGCTTTCTTTTTGTGGTATTTAATCACCACTGGTTGTTTTATTTTTTGCACTATAAACAAAACATTTTTTGCAAACAAATACTTTTTCTCCTTCACTGATGTGCATTGATGAGGCTGCACTGATAGGCAGCACAGATGGACACTGATAGAAAGCACTGATGGGCACTGACATGGTGGCATGGTTAGGCAACACTGATGGGCACTGTTAGGCTGCACTGATGAGGTGGCACTGATGAGGCGGCACTGGTGGGCATTGATGAGGAGGCACTGATGATGCTGCACTGATATGCAGCAATAATGGGCACTGATAGGTGGCGCTGATTGGTGGCACTGCTGGGCACAACTGCTGGGCACTGGTGGGAGGCACTGCTGGGTACTGATCATCGGGGCATTGATCATTGGTGCCCTGATGATTGGTGCAGATATCCTCTGTGTCATTTGCCAGTCATCAGCAGTGCTGCTGCTAACTGGCAACTGTATTTACATTGTGATCTGCTGTGTCATTTGAAACAACTGATCACATGGTAAAAGGCTGCTGTGATTGGCCTTTTACCTCACCATGTAATCAGCTGTGTCTGTAGGACACAGCGATCATGGCGAATGCCAGGTGTGTGCCTCTGGGGGCGCACGGGAGGGCGTGTTTTGGGAAGACATCATATTACGCCCTCCCAGAACTGGACAAGTAGTTCAAATACTGTACGCCTCTGAACGACCTGTTGTGCATGGACAACTAATGTGAATGAAATGATTCTGCATCATGCCCCAATGTAATGAGAAGACATACACTGACCACCAACGTAATTGAGACCTTTAGTCTTGTTCACATTTGTGCATGTTAGTTGCTTCTACAAGCAAACTGCTAAACTCCTCCAGGAGCAGCATTTTTTATTAAGCCAGTGCGCATGGACTCCAGGCAAAAAAACGTTCAGTTAAAGTAGAACTAAACCCTCCTATCCTTCTCAGTCAGGGAAGCTGCCATCTTAGCCGTTGTTTGATCTGCAGCTGCCGTGGTTCTACACGTGATCAGTTATGACACCAGCCATCTCATGGTTTGACAGTTGAGATCACAAGCAAATGTGACAGTTAGCATTCCCGGCATTCCAGGATTGTAACTGTTTTTTGCAAATGTTAAATTTATGGGGTGAGTTCCACTTTAAATATATTTCCCAATAGCAACAAAGGATTTAAACCTACTTTGTGTACACCAAACACCTTTACAAACCCAGATATTTACAAGTAGAACATGTTTATTGAAGACTAATATAGGCAAATACAAACCGTACAGCATGCTGTTCACATAGTCAACAGGGAAGACAAGTATAAATCCAGATATTACCTTGAAAAGTAGTATTGATGTCATTACTATGCTGTAAATTGGCTACACAAGGAGCAGACCTGTGGGAGTATGGGAGTAACCAGGAAGGCCCAGCCCACTACAAGATGCACACAGGAGGGGGAGGATACAAGACCAGTCACTCTGCACAATAAGAAAGATCAGCAGTGACTGGTCTTTATTACAGGAAGTATGCACAGTGCATTTCATGTTCGATTTCTACACAGGTCTGGGAGAAATGCACAAAGGACACCAAGGGGTCTCTTTATTAAAATAAAATTGCAAAACAATTCACCCAGTGAAAGTACATGAACATTTGTATTGTGTAAATGGGGCAATAAAACCCTGAAAAGAAAACAAATGTTTTTAGGCTATTTCCTGTGGTGGGCAAATGTTTTTTATTGACTTAAAACAAAAATACAGCATTTAGTTACTAAATGGTGCTAAGTAGCATAGAAAATCCCTAGGATACTTAGGGGTAGATTTACTAAAACTGGATTACTTAAAATCTGGTACAGTTGTACATGGTAGCCAATCAGCTTCTAACTTCAGCTTTTTTTTCTATAATAACATCTATACTTACCTGCTCTGTGCAGTGATTTTGCACAGAAAATACCCGATGCTCTTCTTTTAGGGTCCCCTCTGGTGCTCTCGGATCCTCCTCCTCAAGCAGCGCCCCAAGGGAAAGCTGCTGGCCCTGGGGGCACCTCTGCGTACTCATCTTCCAGCTGCTGCTCTATGCACTCATAAGACACATAGAGCAGTGGCTCGGCTCCACCCCCTCTCTCTCCTCATTGGCTCACTGGCTGTGATTGACAGCAACGGGAGCCAACGGGCTCCCATTGCTGCCACAGCCAATGAGGAGGAAGAGTCCCCAGACAGCAGAGGCAGTCAAGAACATTTCTGGATTGGAGGGGGCTCAGGTAAGGATTGGGGGGGCTGGAGTGCTGGACTGTCTATAAGGAGGGGCAGAAGGGGCAACTGCCCTAGGACCAGTCATTTCTGTGGGGCCCAAAGCAGCTACCCCATACTTGTCAATTATCCATTGAAGTCTTCGTACTGCGCTATGTCCTAATATCTCAGTGTGAAGTGCTGTCTCGTATGCTGCCCAGCTCTGCCCTATGTTCATGTACAGATGACTCATGTGTGCAGACCATGTTCCAGCCACCACCTCCTCTGCTGAATGCTGCCCACTGGGGTGGTAAAGGGGCATGCTTGTAGTCCCTGCCTGTAACTGTGGTCACTGAGCCTTCCATCAGCTTATTCTGCAAATGTAAGCAAAGTGGGGGGGGGGGGGGAGAGTGTATGCAGGCAGGCAGAAAAGGAATTACAGTTTGGGGTGCACAGGTGAGGAAGGAGGGGATGTACAGCGGTAAGTAAGCTGAGTGCAAAGTTCAGCAGAGGAGGTAGAGTATGTAGAGTTAGTGATGGTGGGGGTTGGAGTGGAGAGGATGGGGAAAGCTTGGGGTGCAGAGTTTAGCAGGGAAATTTAGGATGCAGAGGTGTGCTGACAGAGTGGATAAAGATGTATGTTACATGTAGGGCAGCCCATGCTAGAAATGCAGAAAAAAAGTCTCTGACCCTTTTTTGAAATCTCACTGAGCAATACAGTGCCACACCACAGTGAATTTTGGTGCATGTGAAAACACGCACATCAGCAGATGTGTGAGGGTGTCATTAACAATTAATGGCACTGTTGTGTGTCTGCTAAATGGTAGCACGTTTCTGTGGTGTCAGGAAAGCAATTTTGCATGTTTTCCTGACATGCACAAATGTGAACAAGACTAAAGGTCTCAATTACGTTGATGGTCAGTGTATATCTTCTCATTACATTGGGGCATGGTGCAGAATCATTTCATTCACACTAGTTGTCAGTGTGAGTGCCCCCCTTTCATTGGCGGTCACTATAAATCCCTCCTTACATTGGTGGTCACTATGACTGTTCCTATTACATTAGTGGTCAGTGGAATAATGTGCAGTAACCTCTAGCAACCAAGCAGTGAGCAGTCATGATATGCAGTTACCTCTAACAGCCAATCAGTGAGCAGTAATGAAGTGCAGTAACCTCTAGTAGCCAATCAGTGAGCAGTAAGGATGTGCAGTAACCTCTAGCAACCAAGCAGAAAGCATTAATGTTGTGCAGTAACTTCTAGCAACCAATCAGCAAGCAGAAATCATGTGCTGTGACCTCTAGCAAATAATTAGTGAGCCATAAAGTGTGCTGTAGCCTCTATCAATCAGTCAGTGATCAGTAATGATATGCTGTAACATCCAGCAACCAATCACAATCACTGCCTGATCTACTGCAGTAAACTGATTTTGAGTCTAACTGCTACTTATTGTATGTCTCAGAGCAGGTGGAGAGCAAAATTGTACAGGGGGCCCAAAAAATGTTTGGCCAGGGTCCACTCAATATTAAAGATGGTCCTGTTGGGGGGGGAGGGGGGTGCTGCTCACAGAAGGTTTTTTTTACCTTCATGCATTGAAGTATGACATGTATTTGATAAGTATTGCATGACTGTAAAAGACCATGAGCCTTTAGAAGCACTTTAAGCTTTGGCAATAAAACCTGGAAGCTGATTGGTTTCTATAGAGAGTTGCACCAGATTTTGCATTTTTCAGTTATAGTAAATAACCCCCTTAGTGTCGTCTAGTGGCCAACTGTGGTATTTTTAATTTAAATAAATGAAATGCATTCGACCAGCACAGGTAATAATTATGTTTTTGTCCTATTCACACACATTGAATGTACACTACTTTCACTGGGTAAATTGCTATGCATTCTTTTTTATAAATAGAAGTACAAGATTCAGATATGAAGACACGTGCCTCTTGAATTTAGATCATCTGCAATGATATGCAATTGCAGTTTTCTTGGACTTATTAAACTTCAGGAATGAAAATGTGTGAAATGTTTCCTTGCATATGATGCCTGAGGTCCATAGTCAGCAGACACTGGATCCTAACATTTCATATCTTCCAACAGGTGCATCACACATGGATGAAGGCAACAGGAATGATATGGAGGTGGATGAACATCTTCCTCCTACTATAGAAGAGGAAACAGAGGTGGACTCTCCCAGTGCTGCATCGAAGGGAGATGCAGAACAACAGCTAAACCCACCTTTAGTATCCATTAACAGCAAAGGTAAGCTGTATCTCATATTCATAGTCTATGATACAAAAGTGCAATAACCAGGGCCGTGGATAAGGGGCTATCACCAGTCTTCTTGCAGAGAGAGCCATACAGGGAAATGGTTACAGTAATTGCCCCACCCTGGTGCACCTATCATCCTCCCTGTACATCATACATTTCCCTCTGCTGCCCCCACCCCTGTAATGTTGTCAGTTTCCCTCCTCTCATTTCCACGGGCAGCTGCAAGCATACAGTAGGACCCTTCAGAATGGACAGTGGGAAAAAGGTTCAGTAAATATGTCACATTTACCAGCCCCCTTCCTTTCCTGAATGAACACAATGAGTGATTGGTACCAACTGTGTTCATTCATAATTGAAGCATAGTAAACTGTGTTTTTTTTGTGGGAATGGGGGGGGGGAGCTTGTCAGGTTGGCTGTATGGGGCCCCATGGTTTGGGGGGACCTGTCAGATTGGCTGTATGAGGCCCTGTGGTTTCTAACAGCAGCCCTGGCAATAACACAATTGCCACATCTTCAGATCCATACCTAGCCACACCTAACACCTCCTGTCCTGCTGTTCACATATTCCTGCACAACAAACACCTCCATTCAGATACGGTGGCATTTATAGAGAACAGATATATTTGGGAGTAATGTACAGAAAATATATGTATTTGTAAGCTCCAAGGAGCAGGGCCCTCCTAACCCTCTTGTATTGAACTGTATTGTTGCTGTATTGTCTCCCTTTATATTGTAAACGCTGAGCAAACTGTTGGCGCTATATAAATCCTGTATAATAATAATAATAATAATGTATTTATTTATGTTTATTACTGCTGAACTACTTTATTTCTCCACACAATGTGTATAAATGAACTCAAAGCAGCTTGATGCAAACCAGACCAAGAGGTAGTGGTGGAGGGACAATGGGCACAGATCTTCACAGGTTACCAACTATGAACTAAGTTATTACATGAGCCAAAATAGGCTGTATCTGGCAGCTCAGCGCAAAGATGGGGAGTGGGGCAATCTCAGGGTAATAAGTACCAAAATAGAGAGCACCAAAAAAAAATCCTTAGGGGTCCAAAGTCAACTGGTCACAGCAAGCAGGGCACGGACAGCCAATGCATTTCAATCCCCCTTCATTAGGGATGGAGGAAAAATAACAAATTGGTGATAAAGCAGAATCGCTAAAAATACACATGTATAAAAGAGAAATAAACAAGTAATAAGGAATGTCCATTGAAGAGAAAAACAAGCTAGAACTAACAAACTCAGGAGAAACAAAAAGTATTAAAAAGTATATATATCTCCAGAGCCAGAGTGCAATACTGCCTAAAGTGGAACTTCACCCAAACGTTCCGCTTTAAGTCCCCCCCCCCACCTAATTTGCCATATAATTTTTTTTGGAGGGGGGAGTGGGTACCTAGTTTTGACAGGTAATCTTTCCCATTTCCTCTTGGATCGCTTAAGTGACCTGAGAAGAAATCCGGCTCCTTCTCTCTTCATCCGCAGCATTCTGGGACAAGTCACAGGTTCCAGAAGGCTGCAAGACCATTCACAAAGCCATAGTGTGGCTTGAGCATGCATAGTAGGAAGCCAGCTGTGAAGCTGCAAGCTTCCCACACTAAAGATGTCGGTGCCAGGAACCCGAAGACTAAGAAAGAACCGGCCTGGGTGAGGATGGGGAGGGATCCCTGGACAGGTAAGCTGGGACACAGCTGTGAATGTTTATATTTGTCCTCATCTAACATCGTTTTGTTAAGTTAAAAGAAGATTTTATAGAGATTGGACAATCAGATTGCAATTTATATGGTCAACTTAATGGTAGCCATGTACTCTTTGGGGGAAATTAACTTAAACAGGTGCATAACCGAATCTGGTCCAGTTGTGTATGGTAACCAATCAGCTTCTAACTTCAGCTTGTTCAATTAAACTTCGACAGAAAAACCTGCAAGCTGATTGGTTTCTATGCAGAGCTGCATCAGATTTTGCACACTCCACTTTTAGTAAATGCACAGCGTATTCCTGTATGATTGGTAGTGTGAACCGACCCTGAAAGACAAATATAAGGGATGCTGTCCAAGAACAATCACAAAGATCACAGTGTTACAAATAGTAACCGAACATGCCTCAGCTGGTGTGTGTCAGGATGCAGGACAGCCAAATGGATACAAATGTTTCCACTGCAAGAAATATAAAAACATTTGTATAGCAGTAGAAACATTTGGATCCATTTAGCCCTGAGAATGACATTACCTGTGAGAACATACAGTTTAATGTGGCAGTAAAGGCCCCTATAGTTATTTGTGCCTATAGGTAAGCGTACAATCAGGCTTACCTGTCGGCAGGGGCGGACTGACCATTTGGAAACTCGGGCACTGCCCGAGGGCCCGGGGTCAGTAGGGGGCCCCATGAGATGCCCCTGGTACCTTTTTGATTGGCTTTTTTGAGTTTGGGCAAGGACACAGGGCCCCATGATCCCCTATTGCCCGGGGGCCCCATGAATTGTCAGTCCACCCCTGCCTGTCGGTGTAATGAATATCTTATAAATGTGTACCGTTTAGCAATAGCCAAAGACATGACTTGCACATGCGCAGTGACCCTCTGCATTCAGGGCACACAGTATGCTACAGGCCGCGAAACTGGAAGGAAGACCAGGTGAAGATGGAAGCACTGGGGGATCCCTGACAGCTCTGCGTTGGAGGGCTGTGTGTGCAGGTAAGTGTGTCATATTGTGCCAGTATGCAGCGCATACTAGCACATTATGGGATAAACCAGCAGGGACTTTTTTTGGCAGTTTACTACTGCTTTAATCTGTGTTTTAAAGTATATGTAAACCCTCAACTTGTAATACAACCTATACAGTTTAAAACAGAAATGAAAGGCAAAACATTTATAAATATATAAATGTATATATATAATATATATAAATGTATATATATATAAAATAATCACATTCCCTCTGTTCTCAGCTGCATAGAGAGGTAAGGGTGGAGAAATAGCAGTACACTAATCTTCCAAGTAAACAGCTGTGCAGAGAGGGGGGTGTCAGGATAAGTTTGATCATTGGAGGAGAGGAGGCTGAGGTCTCAGCACAGCTAGAGAACTAACGACGCTGTGTTCCCATGCCTAGTGTGGTCAGTTTATATAAAAAAAAAAAATAGAAAAGCAGAGGGACTGACACGAACACCAGGGATTTCACACAAAGAAAGTAACACAAAGAGAACAGCATACTTTTCATACAAGTCCACGGTACAGCAGGCATATATCAAGAATATGAAATGTTGGGTTTACATATTTTTTAAGGCTGGGAACACTCACAAAATCATGTTTGTTCCAGATCCACAGGCAAACACTGCTTTTTAGGGGTGCCATTATTTCATAATGACACCCCCACACATTCACAAATTTTAAAACGTCATCCCCGGTCAACTCATGATCTGTGCGTGTTTCCCACACTGCATTCAAATTGCAATGCCCATGCGATCTGCAGTGGGTGTCAGTGTAATGTTAATGACACCCAAAATGCTGTGAAATTGCCTGCACTGGATCGTGTGATTCCATTGCAGTGCGTTTCAAAAAGTAGTGCATGCACTACTTTTGGTGTGGTGCAATTTCAGCCCATTAAAATGAATGGGCTCAAATTGCACTACACTGAACTGCATGTGAATAATACAGGAATGCAGGGTGTGGGATGAGGTGATTCATAATTTGAACCGAGGCTTAGGGACTTCTTTCCCTGCAGTCAGCTGTAATTTAATTCAGCAACTACATTAGCAACTAAAAGGGAAACCAAAGCAACTCAGACAGCCTTGAAGAATATGGAAACCCTCAACTTGTAAAACAACCCATTCAGTTTAAAATAGAAATGAAAGGTAAAACAGATATAAAAAGAAAACCTACCTTTTTTCCCCTCTTTTTTTTGTGATCACATTCCTTCTGTTCTTAGCTGCATAAGACCTGGGGAAGGAGAAACAGCAGCATACCAATCTTCCCAGTGAATAGCTGTGTGTGCTTGGGGGGGGAGGGGATGGGAGTGTCAGCTGTAGTCTGTAGTCTGGTCATTGGAGGAGAGCACACTTGATTTCCAGCACAGCTAGAAAAGTGTGTCTGTGTCTCTCTTTCTCGCCATGGGGGATGGTGGCTGGTGTATGGGGGGCAGTGGTAGTGGAAGGCTCGGGTTGAGGGCAGGGGTGTTCTTGGTCAATGTCAATGTCTTTGTGTGGGGGGGGGCTACAATTTTTGTTGCCTAGGGCAGCATAAAACCTAAATACACCACTGGCTGTAGGTAAAATGAATATCTCCTAAATGTGTACCGTTTAGGAGATACAGTTGTGCTCAAAAGTTTGCATACCCTGGCAGAAATTGTGAAATTTTGGCATTGATATTGAAAATATGACTGATCATGTTAGCTCTTACCCATAGCTAGATGACACAGGCATGCAAGTTCATGTAACGTGTTACTCAAAATTAGACATGTGCGATGCATTTAGTTACTATTCAAAATCTGGACAAAATTTTCATTATTTGAAGATTCGGATGTCTCCTGCATGCTTCATCTTTGGTGCACTTTCATTAAGTGCACCAAACATGTGGGTCACAATGGGGTTGATTTACTAAAACTGGAGAGTGCAAAATCTGGTGCAGCTGTGCATAGAAACCAATCAGCTTTCAGGTTTTATTGTCAAAGCTTAATTGAACAAGCTGACGTTAGAAGTCGATTGGTTACCATGCGCAGCTGCACCAGATTTTGCAGTCTCCAGTTTTAGTAAATAAACCCCTCTATGGGAAAGTGCAGCTAACCAGCTCCTTGCACGCGAGTAAGTTGTGCTGCACCGCAGCAGTGTGAAAGTGCTGTAATTCTTTTATTTCCTATGACCATAAGTGCCACCTTGTGGCCATAATGCAATATTTTCCTGAAACATCTCAATCAGGAATATATTGCATTATGGCCCCTAAAAAGAGCTGACGATTGAGACATCTGCACAGCTATTTATTTTTCTTTGTACACTATAAAGCGTTGATATTTTTTGTTTTGTCCAGTTATTGGGTACATCACTGACATAAGTTACCTGGCTATGCTGATGATGTGTCACTGACCCATTTGGTGCCATACCATCTGCTTGTCATGTTTAGAGGTCAGCTAGCAAAGCACTAACAAGTTTGCTATTTTTTTTCACAATTTCATATTTTTCAGTATTTTGGCTTTTAGGAAGAATAGTCATCGTGTAATGAGTGTATTGCAGTGTATACCATACGATAACAGTTTGGGAAGTGCTGCTATTGGCTTGTAAAGGTAGCCATATGGTCACATTTACTGCCATGTGTGCTGTAGTAAAGCTTTCCATTTTATTCATCCAAACAAGCATCCACATAAATTGCAACTGCCACTGTTTATGTGTAACAGCCGTGTACGGATATTAGTAACGCATCCCTATGTGTGAGTCCTTTGAATATCCAAATTGCTGGATTTGATAAGGATGAAGTGCCAACCACCAATTGAAAAACAATTATTATTATTATTTTTCTTTTTAGTGCAAAACAACCAATTTCCCTAATGGGACAGAGATGTCAAAAACAATGACAATGTTTTTAAACTTGCTTATTCTATCCAAAATGGAAAAAAAAAAGTTTGGCTTTAGATCTTCTTCAAGTTCAAGATCTTCAAGTCTGGTTATAGACATTCATTACAGAATTGTATAAACCTCCTTGGTTACCATGACAACTAAAGGCATACACAAAATCTAAGGCACATACTGAGGATCAGGGATAGGCAACCCTAAAGAGGTGGAGATCTACCAGAACAACATGGGAGGAGGCAAAGATCACCGGGCAGAGTGTCACCTCCTCACACCTGATTTAAACCTCTAACTGCCATACTTATCGCAACATATCCCCTCCTCATCACCTGTCCAACACACTTGGATTGCTTTTCAGAGGAGAAGCAGTGCCTGCTGCACTTGCAGGTGTGGTGCACTTTCTGAAAGCGCACCCAAACACAGGAGTTTTTGTGCACTTTCAGAAAGTGTACCAAATGAGCAGGATATAATAGAAGTCTATGGCTAAGCACAGCAAACCTACAAGAATCAGCAGCCCTATACTATTATGTCCAGTGTATTGCTTCTCATTGACCTGAACATCTCTTCTTTCCTGCTGCTGGCACCATTCTGGAGACTGCTAGCCAGGATTAGAGGTGGAGTGCAGCTGGTATCAATCCGCATGGGACAGGAGCCAGCACTACAGAGGAGGCATTGGTTTAGCAGCTCTTGCTCCCAAATACAGCTCCAGCTGCATTGCACTCTGTTTGATGCTCTGGGATAGCGGTCAGCAAGCTTAGATCGTGATCTACCAGTCACGATCTACTGGTCGCTGGCCCCTGCTGTAGATCAACATTAACCACCTCCCGTCCGACCGTTGTATATAAATGGCCGGAAGGTGGCACTGCAGGGTCGGGTGGCCGTTTATAAACTCCCTGGGAGTGCGTAGCACCGCGATCCGGTGCCCGCTGTGTACTCCGGACACAGTGGAACACCGATCATCGGACGGGACCTCTGTACGAGGTCCCGATCATGTGATCACTGATTGGACAATCAGTGATCACATGCAAAGTAGTAAGCAAGATGTCACTTGTGACATCATTGCTTACTACGTGTGAAATCTGTGAATGATCACAGAGGTCACATGGTACAAGGCTATTCACCACAACCTTGTACCATGTGACAAGCTGTGACCAATCACAGCTCACTCAGTAGTTCTCAATGGCTGCAAGAATGCAGACAGAGAGAAAGAGAAATGATTGCTTTTACATCCAATATGGGTGTAAAAGCAATCAGTGTAAAAAAATAAAAAAATCTTCATCACCCCCCACAAGTAGTACAGTGTCACCATGGTGACACTGTACTGCTAGGGTGACAGTATGTACAAAAACAAAAAAAACCCATAAATAATAATAAAAAAATAAAATAAAAATGTAAAAAAAAGTTTTTTTTTTTTTTACTAAAAAGATAACGGAATAAATTTTGGCCAAGATTTATGATGAAATATTATTTATTTGCAAAATTTTATAAGAAAAACACTTTTTTCAAAATGTTTGGACTTTTTCATTTACATAGCAAAAAAAAAATCCCAGCAGTGAATAAATACCAGCAAAATAAAGCTTTATCTGTCTAAAAAAATGGTAAAAAATTCATATGGGTACAGTGTTGCATGACCGCGCAATTGTCATTCAAAGTGTGATAGCACTAAAAGCTGAAAATTGGCCTGGACAGGAAGTGGTTAAGAATAGATAATTGCTGTGAAACACAGATCCCCATTCTAGCTACGTCATTTTGGATTGATGCGCACACAGTGATGCTGTATTTTGGATTGATGCGCACACAGTGATGCTGTATTTTGGATTGATGCGCACACAGCGATGCTGTATTTTGGATTGATGCGTACACAGGGATGCTGTATTTTGGATTGATGCGTACACAGGGATGCTGTATTTTGGATTGATGCGCACACAGCGATGCTGTATTTTGGATTGATGCGCACACAGTGATGCTGTATTTTGGATTGATGCGTACACAGGGATGCTGTATTTTGGATTGATGTGTACACAGTGATGCTGTATTTTGGATTGATGCGCACACAGCGATGCTGTATTTTGGATTGATGCGCACACAGTGATGCTGTATTTTGGATTGATGCGTACACAGGGATGCTGTATTTTGGATTGATGCGTACACAGTGATGCTGTATTTTGGATTGATGCGTACACAGGGATGCTGTATTTTGGATTGATGCGTACACAGGGATGCTGTATTTTGGATTGATGCGCACACAGTGATGCTGTATTTTGGATTGATGCGTACACAGTGATGCTGTATTTTGGATTGATGCGCACACAGTGATGCTGTATTTTGGATTGATGCGCACACAGTGATGCTGTATTTTGGATTGATGCGCACACAGTGATGCTGTATTTTGGATTGATGCGTACACAGTGATGCTGTATTTTGGATTGATGCGTACACAGTGATGCTGTATTTTGGATTGATGCGCACACAGTGATGCTGTATTTTGGATTGATGCGCACACAGTGATGCTGTATTTTGGATTGATGCGCACACAGTGATGCTGTATTTTGGATTGATGCGTACACAGTGATGCTGTATTTTGGATTGATGCGCACACAGCGATGCTGTATTTTGGATTGATGCGCACACAGCGATGCTGTATTTTGGATTGATGCGTACACAGCGATGCTGTATTTTGGATTGATGCGCACACAGCGATGCTGTATTTTGGATTGATGCGTACACAGGGATGCTGTATTTTGGATTGATGCGTACACAGGGATGCTGTATTTTGGATTGATGCGCACACAGCGATGCTGTATTTTGGATTGATGCGTACACAGCGATGCTGTATTTTGGATTGATGCGCACACAGCGATGCTGTATTTTGGATTGATGCGCACACAGTGATGCTGTATTTTGGATTGATGCGCACACAGCGATGCTGTATTTTGGATTGATGCGCACACAGCGATGCTGTATTTTGGATTGATGATGTACATACAGTAGCTATGTGCTGCTACTTACATAAAGCGGCGTGTGCGCACAGACGTAATGTTTTGAATGCAGGTAGTGTGTGTTCAGGACATTAGATCTGTGCGCATGCTCCACTTTATGCAAATAGTGGCTCATAGGTAGATTTGCACATCCTGCAGGGTGAGACTAGTAAGAAAAAAAAGATTTCTAGATTTTCAGGTGAGTTGACATGGTTGCCCTATCCTGGTATGTTAGTTTTCTGATCTATGTCTATATTGTCCCACAGAAATAAAGAATAACTGAGGGCAAACGTTTTTCTTAGTTTTAGATACTGGAGAGGCATTACAACATCTGTCAGGTTTTGATGCTGTCTCTTTTATGGGGATCCCCCCATTTGTCCTGGTCCTGGTGACCATTATCACCAAAAGTGAAAGAAAGCTCCAAATATTGGGTTGTCACCAGAACAGGAATAGAGGGAAAATCTTTCAGTGGGGACACAAGTTCTGGTGGCTGTCAGGGATTTCCTCTCAATTTCTGTTGTGACTATGGGAGAGGAAGTGAAGGGAAATCTCCTCCCTCAATAGGACAAAAACGCGACTGGTTATAACCCTCCCTTACTTTATCAAAAATGAAAAAAAAAAAGTTTTGCCTTTAGTTCTGCTTTAGGACTCGTTTATACTGCAATTCCTGATTTCATTGTGCAGTTCCGCGTGCACGTTTACATGTATTTGTAATATTCAGGTTTTGTTTTGCTTTTTACTGAGTTGCATTTACATTTGTTTGTGGTGAATTCTGATATATTTACATGCAGAAAAATGCAGCATGCATTGAAATTAGTTTTCTTTATTTTTGTTCATTTTTATTTTGAAACAACATAAGAGGATATAATGAGACATTACATTGTAGATGTAAAAACCTTTTACCCTTTTGCTGTCAGGTGGGAGACTAAATGGTTCAAAACCTCTCCAGGTATGCTGTACCTTTTAAAAAAAACACATTTAGGGCCAGTTCACACTAAAGATACGCAGTCCAGGTGGGTTCCGGATGCATTTCTGCATGATCGTTTTTGACGCATTCCAGTGTGTTTTTTATGCATTCCAGTTCATTTTTTTCCCCTCTCTTTTTCTTCAATTTAAATAGAGATATGTGCATTTTTGATGGCTTTTGGTGCGTTCCAGTGCATTCAGGTGCATTTTTTATGCGTTTTTACTGTGTTCCAGTACAGTTTTGTGCAGAAAAAATGCAGCATGTTCTACTTTTTTTCCTGCACCTGGAACGCACTGCAACTGCAAGCACTGATGTGAACTATGACATTGACAACCATATAACCTATTTTCTGTGTGTTGTGTGCATGTAGTGTGAACTGGCTCTTAAAGGATATGTTTTTAAGATGGAACATGTAACATATTCCCATAGTTGCAGCCACCGCTCCTCCTCCCTCTGCCAGATAATATGGGGAGAAGTCTTCCTGTACTATCTGTCAAATGTGAAAACAGTGCGGCTGTGCGAGGCTCCACCCACACAGCCGCATCATTCATTCACGGACTTCTGTAAATGAATGAACTTCAAGTCCTGACTGCCTTAGCAGCTTTGGGCTGGTAGTTTTCAATGCTCCACAGCGCTGTGGTAGTTCATCGAAGCTTCCTGTCAGAATATCTGCTTGGCTGTACACAGGGGCGGACTGACCACTTGGAAACTCTGGCGATGCCCGAGGGCCCGGGGTCAGTATGGGGCCCCATGAGATGCCCCTGGTACCTTTTTCATAGGCTTTTTTGAGTTTGGGCAAGGACACAGGGGCCGCATGATCCCCTATTACCCGGGGGCCCCATGAGTTGTCAGTCCGCCCCTGGCTGTACATCCCTGTATGGCAAGCAGATATACTGACAGGTCTGCAGGAGACCTGCATGGCATCAACGATCTACTGCTGTGCATTTATTATTTTTGTCTAAAAGGTGAACTTATCCTTTAAAACACCACAATGGTGTGAACTGAAATACATTTATTTTTCTTGCGTATTCATTCGTACTGTGTTTATGTTCATCTGCATTTGGTATAAGTGAGCCCTGAAGGAGAATTGCTTTTAACCATTTCAATACCGGGAAATTTTCCCCCTTCCTGCCCAGGCCAGTTTTCACGTTTCAGCGCTCTCACACTTTGAATGACAATTGCGCGGTCATACAACATTGTACCCAAACTAAAATTTTATCATTTTCTTCACACAACTAGAGCTTTCTTTTGGTGGTATTTAATCACCGCTGGGGTTTTTATTTTTTGCTAAATTAACAAAAAAAGACCAAAATTTTTGAAAAAAACCCCACGTTTTTCTTTGTTTCTGTTATAAAAGTTTACAAATAAATAATTGTTCTTCATAATTTAGGCCGAGATGTATTCTGCTACATGTCTTTAGTGAAAATAACCCAAATTAGGATGTATTATTTAGTTTGTAGGAAAGTTATAGAGTTCACAAACTATGGTATAGATCTGAATATTGATCAATCCTGAAGTACTGATGGCCAATCTAATTTCTTGAGGTCCAAGAATGTCAGAATAGTACAGATATCCCCAAATGACCCCTTTTTGCAGAGTAGACAGTCCGACGTACTTTATAAGAGGAATGGCGAGTTTTTTGAAGTTGTGTTTTTTTTGTCATAATTTTTCGGAAAATGAAATTATTTTCACAATTTTTTTTTTTTTACATACTGTTACCAGTGCAGTACAGCGTCATCACATAACTGGCATGGCGGTGAACAGGGACACTGACTGGTGACAGTATGAAAAAAAAAAAAAATATATATTTTTTATTTTTTTTTATTTTTTTATTATTTTTAATTTTTTTATTAAATTTTTTTTAAGATTTTGTTTTCATATTTTACTATGACCAAAGTAGTACAATGTTACCATAGTAACATTGTACTACTCTGGGGAAGTGATCAGTATTTTTTTTTTTTTACACAATTTGCTTGTAGGAAAGAATTACTTTGCTATAAGCAAGCATTTACCTGGATTAAATCGATTCATTCAGGTTTTTTTTTTTTTTTGTGCTTAGCTGTGATTTGGCCACAGCTAATCACATGACATGTGCATGTGACCTGCTGTGACCATTCACAGCTAGGCACTAGTATACAATGGATGGCATGAATGAAGCCATCCATTGTATACAACTGTCATGTGACCTGCTGTGATTGGTCACAGCAGGTCACATGGTACCGGCAACAGGGGCCGGTACTCAGATCTGTCATCGGCCGTGTCCGAGGTACACGGCTGGTGACAGATCGCGCCGCAACTGCAACCGCGCGAACTGCGCATGTGCGGGAGCACGCCAAATGGCGTGCACCCGGAAAGCTGAAGCATTTTTGCCGCTGCCAAACAGCTATAGGCCGGGTGGCTAATGGTTAATAAGGAAACACACATATATATTTTTTTTTAGTATTAGGCCTCATGCACACAGGTTAAAAAAATAAGCAGCATTTTTGGCAGAAAAAAAAACTCCCATCTCTAATATTACAGTATGTATGCACATTTACAGTATGTACATGTGGCGTTTGAGCGTAAATGCATTCTACATGCGAGAATATTCATTTATTTTGACCGCTGAAAAATATTTATGCTCGTATATGTGTATTTATGCATGTTTACATGAGTTTACGCATGTTTGTGCATTTTTGCTGCTCAAAAGCTCCTCTCAGAATATGCCTTTGGAACATTTTTTTCCCCCTGTAAAAGCTCCTCTTTGAATACTACTGGAAATACCTGCAGTATGTACTGTAGGCTAACATAGAGGTGCTTTTATAGGCAGCAGAAAAAAAAGAAGAAGCTGAATGCTGTATAAACTGTGTTTTTAAGCTCTGTGTGCACAAAGCCTTAGGCTACATTTCCATGGATGTAACAATTACTGATCTTATTACGCATGGTGTTTTCTAGCACAAAAGGTCCGGTGTAATGATCAGCAAATACTTGCATGAAATTGTCCTTTTTTTTCCAATGCTTGCATTAGGCATACATGTGTACATATGTCTTAAGGTGCAGATTTTTGGATTTTGCATTACAGATCTGAACACAGTGCATATTTACACACCTGTGTGAATGTTTCCATTGAAAACAATGCAGCTGCACTCAGATCTGCAAATGTGTTTTTCTACAGCACCGTGAATGAAGCCTTAAAGGGTAAATCCCCTTTTGTTGGAACAAAATAGCAAATAAAAACTGTGACACAAGTCATATTGTATTTGTTTAATTGTAATGTTTTAAAAATGACCTTTCTTTTTCAATCTGCAACGCTGTCATTATGCAATATGGCAACATGGAGGCATCCTGTACACAGACGGTGTAGAGAATGCCCCCTGATATGTCATTTCCTGCTTGTGTGATCGGTTCACTGATTTCCAGATGTCTGTCCTAAGGTACAAGTCAGATTTTGGGCATCCCCTACAACAAAAAAAAAAATTAAATTTTTGGTGAGATGCTCCCAAAGGGAAATCACATCTAAAGGGATGCAGATCTTGTAACTTTCCTCATTAGAACTCTGCAAGTGCAGCAGCTGACTGATAATTAGACACTCACTCACATTCACGTTGCCCATGGACACAGACAAACAGCTATTTCTTTTGAATAACAAAGATAGAAATCTGCAACAAAGGTTGTTGCAGATCTCTAGTTTCTATCTATCTCAGAGGGCAATGTTTTTTTTCTCAATAAAAGTGGAGCTACTCTTTAAAGCAGAGTTCCACTCACACTGTAAAAAAATAAAAGTCAGCAGCTACAAAAACTATAGCTGCTGACTTTTAAAAAACAGCCACTCACCTGTCCCACGATCCGCGGTGCCCCCTCCGCAGCCCGTTTCACCGACCATCCTGTATTCCAGGAGGCCGGCATCTTAAGTGTGGGGACCCGGCTGTGACAGCTTGTGGCTTCACAGCTGGGTACCCACTGCACATGCACAAGTAGCGCTGCACTGCCTGAATGGTCCTGTAGTCTTCTGGGACCTGTCACGTGTCCCACAAGACTACGGGGAGGGAGGGTAGGAGGACAACTTCTGCCTCTGATCGCCTAGACGATCACAGCGGAAGTGGGAGTGGGTACCTGTCAATTTTGGGTACCCGCTCCCCAAAGGTGCCAATCCTTAACGGGGAGCAGGGGAGTCTTTAAAGTGGAACGTCCCCTTTTGGGTGGAACTCCGTTTTAAAATGAAAAACCAATCTCATCACTGTACTTTTTACTTTTTAATATTAATATACAGGCTGTATAACTTTTTTTTTTTTTGTTCCTTCTAGAAGAGGGAAAAGGTCAGAGACGAAGGGGTGCTGTAAAGAGGCCTAGCATAGTGCCGGGATCAGCTAATACCGTGTCGTCTCCTACTTCAATAATCCCAGTAAGTCTTCAGAGAAGCCTTCCCCACCCTCACCTAATTGCCGATCTCCTCCGCTCTTCCCACCACTCCATCCCCCACAGCTATTTCCTCCTGTACCACTCTCCCCTCCCTCCTAGATTATAAGCTCCAAGGAGCAGGGCCCTCAAATCCCTCGTGTATTATTGTATTATTACTGTACTGTCTCGTGTACTGTCTCCCATTATAATGTACAGCGCTGAGCAAACTGTTGGCGCTATATAAATACTGTGTAATAATAATAATAAAAAAGTAGCCATAGATTTCTGTATATCCTGCAAAGCCTGGTATTTGTATATGTGTTTCAACAATACCATAAAAATTTACAATTGGTAAAATTAGACTAAGATTGCTGCCTGTAAATGTTTTCTTCTATCAAATGGGATTAAATGATTTTCATTTTACAGCCCACAGGGAAAAAGAATAATGTGCTCTCTAATGAAGCCAGGAAAGAAATGGCAAAACTTGCTAAAGTTACAAAGGACGAACGGAGAGCTCAGCTGGATGCGAGGCACAAGTATTTGGTCTCTAAATTGGCTGATGGACTGGGAATTGGGGAAAATGAAGTGGAGGACTTTCTGATTTCTGATGACAAGGTGAAATACCAATCCTGCTCTGCCATCTAGTGGTGAAAACATAGTACTGTTATCATAAACAGAAGCTAAGTGAATTTTTGTAACAATGATCACAGTTTACCGGAAAAACATTTTCTTATTTGTCATTCACACTTTTAGGGCCCATTCTCACCAGGTGCAGTGGGATGCATATTTGACTGCACTCCAGCTGCATAGACAGTCCAAGATTCAGTTTATGCTATGGGTATAATCAGGGGCGGACTGACTATTTGGAAACTCGGGCGCTGCCCGAGGGCCCGGGGTCAGTAGGGGGCTCCATGAGATGCCCCCGGTACCTTTTTCATAGGCTTTTTTGAGTTTGTGCAAGGACACAGGGGCCCCATGATCCCCTATTGCGCGGGGGCCCCATGAGTTGTCAGTCCGCCCCTGGGTATAATTCACACTACTGCAGTGAAAAAAGTACAGCAAGCTGCATTTTTTTGCACTGCAAGTGCATGGAACCACACACTAATGCATGTAAATGCATGAATATGTACAAAAAAAGCCCAAAGAAGATGGAAGTGATCTCAAAGAAAATGCAAACTTAGGAAAAATGCACCGCAAATGCATGGAAATGTTCATCAAAAGGGTGCCAAATGCATGTCACTGCACATGCAAAAACAAACAGTAACCTTGCAGTTTCTTATGTGAATGTGCCCCTCTAAGGGCTTGTGAAAACCATGTGCAGTGGTCCAAAACAGATCTACACAGGACACTGCAAGACACATAGAAAACAATGGCTTTCTATGTGCCTTGTTTACACCACAATGTTGCATAAATGAGCATTATAATGCGCCCTGCCTGCATTTTAACGCATTGCACCACTCATGAATTCAAATAAACACAACGCAACTGAAAGTAAAGATGAAAAAAAAAATGTTTTTTGTATTTGGACTCTTCTGGCTCCTGTCACTTCACAACAGATGATATGTAAATGCATGCCAACGTGCATAAAAGTGCAACATAAGGTGCATGAAAATGCTTGATAAATGCACATCAAAACATATGCATTTTCAATGTGTTGTGGTAAATATGGCATGGGAGGACCCTTAAGGTTCATTCACACCAGCAGCCACACATCACACGGTTTATTTTTTTTTTCTTGTTCTTTAACTTGTGAAATGTCACAAATGCATTTAACTTCATTAAGTTCTATTGGGCGCAGTGCAGCGGATTGCGTTGTACCATGCTTGGCTAAATGTAAAGATCTATGATGATGGATGGACAAGGCTTGGCTCACATTATGCAGAGCCATCTTTTTTTAGTAGTTTGGTCTGTCTGTCCAGTGAATACACAAGTGAAATGCAGTATACAGATCAATACTTATGGCTGCTAGAATTTAAAAGATAGCTTTTGAACCTCCATCCTATGTAAAAATGCAGTGTTATTTGTAAGGAAATTGCAAAAATGTATTTCTTTTACACCCCAGCTTCCACTCATGGTGCTGGAACATAATGTTGGATTGTAAGATTTGGGATCCTCTGCTTCTTTCGAATCTCACTGAGAGAGGGTCATTGCCCTTGCCTAGAGGCACAATGGGAAGAAGACAGAGTTTAAGAAATGTTTGCTTTTTCTTTGAATATGTGATGTAGTTTTTATACATGAAACCCTGAGATCTAACAGTTAAGCAGACCTTGTATTTTGATTCAAAGTCATCATTTACAGTAGATGGCAGTTCACAACCCAGTGATATGATCTACATCTGTAAAGTTCAATCAAAAAAATCACGGGATAAACTGACCAATTACACATATTTTACAGCTAAATGTCAACAAACAGTTTTTCTTTTTTTTTTTGGTCCTCAGAAGAGTTTCATTATTTTAGAATTGCAGTGTCTCTGTTTCATGACTTAGGTGAACACACTGAATAAACTTTAATGTTTTCATTTTCAGTTCAGTTTAATAGCTGATTTCTTTGCTGCCAATGGATCAAAAAAGCTTATCTTCTTTTACCAAGAAGTTGCTCAGGTATGTGTCCATTTTTTGTTTGTTAATGCATATTATAAACAGTATTGCCCAGTAGTCATTTTACCTTGCCATTTAAATATGTTTTCTTATTGCCTCTTCTAGCCAAGCAAGGCAAATATTCCTGTGTGGGCAGACCCAGCAAACCTAAATTCCTCCTATCCTCATGTCCACAAGAAATTATTTATCACAATGGATTCCAGTGAGGTAAACTTCCTTCTTTATAGAGTAGGCCAAGTCTGATTTTGTTGCTCGATTTTGCTTCTTCCTATATAAAGTCCAAAGTGTGTGTGTGTGTGTGTGTGTGTGTGTGTCTGTGCCTTTATGTATTGCCATGCATAATCTGAAGTGGAAGCTACACTGGATTTGTTGGCTAGAAGTCTTGCAAATTTATTTAAAGTGGTTGTAAAGGCTCAAGGTTTTTTTACCTTCATGCATTCTATGCATGAAGATAAAAAACCTTCTGTGTGCAACAGCCCTCCCCCCCCCCAGTCATCCAATACATACCTGAGCCCTCTCTCAATCCAGCGATGTGCACGAGAGCCTCTGCTGTCCCGGGTCTCTCCCTCCACATTGGCCTCATTGAGACTTTGGACTGTCATGGAATTTGTTTTCTTAGAGTGTAGAAGACTGAAGACTTTGTAACACTCATATCCATTACAGGGTACCTACCAGGGGCGGACTGACAACTCATGGGGCCCCCTGGCAATAGGGGATCATGGGGCCCCTGTGTCCTTGCCCAAACTCAAAAAAGCCTATGAAAAAGGTACCAGGGGCATCTCATGGGGCTCCCTACTGACCCCGGGCCCTCGGGCGGTGCCCGAGTTTCCAAATGGTCAGTCCACCCCTGGTACCTTCATCTTCTCTGACTTAGCTTAGGATTGGATCTCAGCTTCTCTGTCTTTGCTTAGTAGTGGGTCTTAGCTTAGCAATGGGTATCAGCATCCACTCCAGAAGTACACAGCTACTACAAAAGGTTACTCTGTCCAGCTTTCCAGATCATGGCCTGAAGGCCACAGCCTGCAAGAGAGTTTAACACTCTATAGGCCCAAGTAAGCTCTGGGGCATTCCAGCAGGTCAACAGCCTGCTCACAGGGAAACAACCCCTCAGTTGTTTTGTAAGACATCGATAGTCCAACCTATTGATGGCAAACCCACCAAGGGTTGACTAGTTAACAAGAAAGACAAAACTCTATATCCACAGATCTTTGGAGTGCACAGTCTGTCAATGTAACACAGAAAGTGCTATTAGTACATCGCAAAATGCTTGAAATATAATCAAAACACTATCACAGCAAGGCTCATAAGGAACGCTTGCCTACCCAAGCATACTGTTTTTCTGAAAATAATCTGATTTAATTTTTTCTGTGTATGCTTAAAGTATAGCTAAACACAAAACTTTTTTTTTAGCTTTGGACAGAGTGGAGAGGGATTAAAACACCTGCTTGTCCTGCTTACTGTTAAAAATTTTACAATTAAAGAAAAAAAAAATTTCACATTTTGGGTTGTCCCCAGAACAGTAATAAAGAGGAATTATTCCAGTGGGGACACTGGCTCTGGTGATATCTGGGGGGGCGTCAGTGGATTCCTTTAATTTGCAGGGATTCTCTCTCAAGTCTTGTTTTGGCTATGAGACAGGAAGTGAAGGTAAATCTCCACAATGAGACACAGATGACAAAAACATTGACAGAGGTTTTAACCCTCCCTTACTCTAGCCAAAATAAAAAAAAAAGTCTTGCCCACAGTACTTTTATATATTGGATACTATACACCTGACAATTACAGTGCTGAGTGAATTTTTTTCAGTATTTGTAAGTTGTTCAGTTTTCCTCGCCTTTTACTTTACTTGACCCTTGTGTGTGTAAAATGCTGCAGAATATGCTGTGTCTGTATAATTTATTTAAATTGAAAGAAAATAAATCTTGAGAATAGATACCTTTTTTTCTTGCTGATGGTCAATAATAGAAAAAAAGTCAACCTAAATCAGTCTTTCTTCCAGGGCATGTGAAACATTAAGGCGTAGTGAGGGGCTTGAACTCATCACCACTACAGTGATTTGACCACTGAGCACACCATACTGCGGGAGGTGATTAATGTCTACATGCATTTTTAATTGAAGTATCTTTTTTTTTTTCAGGGACTGACAGGGACCTGCCTTTTCTTTTTGCGTACAACAGATAAAGCAATTACAACAGCCAACGTTGTTCAGGTGAGCCACAACACTTTAATATTTATCAGGATTTGTGTTTATGGAGTATCCTTTTGCTAGTTGATATCTACTATTATCTAATAACCAGGGGCGGACTGACCATTTGGAAACTCGGGCACTGCCCGAGGGCCTGGGGTCAGTAGGGGGCCCCATGAGATGCCCCTGGTACCTTTTTCATAGGCTTTTTTGAGTTTGGGCAAGGACACAGGGACCCCATGATCCCCTATTGCCCGGGGGCCCCATGAGTTGTTAGTCCGCCCCTGCTAATAACTATTAACTAAAAACAATATTTTCCATAACTGTAGTTCCACTCAATCTACTAGGCATCTGTGGTGTTACACCATCCTTTACCTTCTGCAAATGTTTCACCGTAACATTAGTAATAAGATAATAGGGACTTACAGACAAAAAGTCAGAATTCAGGCTATACAGTTGAATTACTATATATACCTTTTAATCCCATAACTTTATCTCTTACAGGAGGTCAATTTCAGCATGTTTGAATGTACAAATGGGAACATTCTCCAAGGACTTGAGATTTTACTTGCTCAGGTTTTGGTGCCAGCTCTTAAATGTCAAGAGGTATGTTTGTATTCCATCACCTGCAAAGTTAGGTCTTTCTGTCATAACTATATCATAGCAGTATATATACTATATATGTTGGAATGAGAAGGGGGAACTGAATAACATTGAAAACATTTTCACTTTAGAGTATTGTAATTGCTTATTTACACTAATCACTGTTCATGCTTCTTATCCATCCTAAAAAAAGACACAGAGAAAAGAAAAATTAAGAGAAAAAAGTTCACTATAACAACAATGATTAAATTAGGGATGAAAAAAAGGTTGTTTTGTTGTTTGTTAATGGATCTACTTAGATATAGCAAAATGCTACTAATTTAACAGCTCACTTTTGAGACAAATACATTCTTGAGGCATATTTATGAAGGAAGACATGTTTTCAAAAAGTGATGCATTTGCATGCATTTCAAAAATGGTGACCAACTAATTAACTTCTGCTTTGTCAAGATTATTGTAGAACAACTGTTTGCAATAGGGGTTTAAATCCGCCAAAAAAAAAAGAAGAACAGCCCTATAAAAGATAACATTACAAAAAGCTTTTGGCGCTATACTTGCCTTCAGTCGGGAACTGATCCCTGCAGTACTTATTTTCTACAAGAAGATGTCCTCAGTCCTGGGTTGAATGTCAGCCAAAATCATTGAACGAACATCCTTTGAGCCCAGGCCATCATGGGCCTGTCCCCAGCTTGTGAAGCTTACAATCTAAGGTTCCTATCCTACACACACACACTCTCACACACACACCTGCTAGCATATTTTTGGCAACCGGAGTACCTGGAGAAAACCCACAAAAGCACAGGGAGCATATTCAAACTCCATGCAGATTGTGTCCTGATTGGGATTCCTACTGGGGTCATCAGTGCTTCAACGCAGAAGTGCAGAGCTCATCTTTCTGTCACTTTGCTTACTCTTCCTAAGGCTAGGTTCACACCTATGCAGTTTGCATTTGACCCGTTTCTGCATTGCATTTTGCGGTGCGTTTTGTGGTTTTGCACCTGCATTTGTGATGCGTTTTTGATGCATTTTGCATTTTTTTATTGTTGCTAGGCAGATTTTAAATGAAAAATGCATAAAAAACACATAAAAAATGCACTACATGCTTTTCTGCAAAGTTTCCATTGAACTCTATAGAACCAAAAACTCAACTTTTTGCATTCAAAAAAGTCCCTGACCCTTTCCAAAAAATGCATCAGGTGAAAACGCAGAGATGTGAACGTGTCCCATAGGAAATCATGTTAAATGGACTGCAGTGCATTTCTGCAAAATGAAAAAAACGCTGCGGAAAATGCTTCGGTGTGAACTAAGGTCACAGCATGCTCTTTATCAGCACATGAACTGTATGGCACTCTATTATGCTGTGCAGTAGACTGAAAGAGGCCAAGACCAAATTTAATTCTGGTACTTACATTGCTTGCAGTAACAAGAATAAATACTGATCTATAAATTCAAATGAGCTGCTTTTTTCCATTGACTCAGGGTTTACCTTTATGTTTCTCATCCTATTTTTTACTTCATTTTTTACTAATTCAGAACTGGGGAGCTGTCAAAGATGGTCTACAAAATTCACAGATACAGGAGTTCTTGGACTCGCTGGACAAGTTTGTTGCCACATTGTCTTCTGCAAAAAACAACCTGGATGGGAAAATTGAGCTAAAGAAAGTAGACAATGGCAATTTCCTTGATAGCTTGCAAAATCCTTCAGACTTCATAGCAGCAGGTTTGTGACATTGGTATTTATTGGTATAAAACTGAAAAACAATATTTCAGTCTGTTTGTTTTGCTGCATTTGTTTTTTTGTTTTTTTTCATTTTTCTGTAGCAGCAGAAATCTGACAGTTCTTTTGCAGTAGCAAGGTATGAGCAAATGTTTCCCTGGTAGATGATCATAGAGTAAAAATATGAAAAGTAGTATACATTTACTTTGAATTACTTTGATTTCCCCAGAGCCGCTTTGATTGCGGCTCTTCCACAGTCTTCTCCAGCACTGTTTTGATGACCTAACACAGTCGGCTGTTTGGTTGTATGAAAGTAGCAATATCTGATTATTTTAGAGTTAGTTGCTCATCAAAGAATACATCAGTGAATACATATTTTTTTTTATTTTTATCTGACAGAAACCTTTAGGTTCCATAGCAGAAATATGATATGCTGATGGCACCTTTTGTTAGTTATTTCAATGACTGTAGTTCCTAGTGGAAATGAAAGGCAATGTTAATCCTTAGTGTATACAGCTTCTACACCAATCCACATGAATGATTATCATTCGTTATTTTATCTAGTCTCAAAAATGAAAACTTGGCTATCAAACAATATTTTTCCAGGAGGCAACAGTGAAGTGATTGAGAAGTTGGAGGGGATGCTGAATGTGTGGATGAAGCAGATTGAACAAGTTCTTGCAGAAAGCGAGCAAATGAGGAAAGAAGCAGATGACATCGGCCCCTCTGCTGAATTGGAACACTGGAAGTCACGCATGTCTTCTTTTAATAGGTATTAAAACTGCTTTTCCTAAAAATAAATTTCATGCAAATATGTTTTTCTGCTGTCTTATAAAGAGTTTCTAGTAGGGTTAAATATGGCCAACTATTTGCCTAAATTCTTAGTGAGAAATTTCAGTGTACTTCCTAACATGTGAGATGGAGGAGTTCCTGTTTCTACCCTAATAGATTATCTTCAGTGTGAGATCATCTAAAGATGGCCATGTACAGCATGTTTCTTTAGAATTTTGCTATATCTCTACCATCTCCTTAGCCAGGGGCGGACTGACAACTCATGGGGCCCCCGGGCAATAGGAGATCATGGGGCCCCTGTGTCCTCGGCCACACTCAAACCACACCCAAAAAAGCCTATGAAAGGTACCAGGGGCATCTCATGGGGCCCCCTACTGACCCTGGGCCCTCGGGCAGTGCCCGAGTTCCCAAATGGTCAGTCCGCCCCTGTGCTTAGCTTTATGCACATCCTTGCTCCTTCATAGAAGCAAAAAGTGTTAATTCTCCATTTATGGAACAAGGATGTAGATAGCACAAATACAAATTTTAATGGAGCCATTTATGCTCTCATTTATATTTTCTTTTAACTTGTTAACTGGTTTAGGTTTTATTGCCAAAGCTTAATTGCTGATTGGTTACTATGCACAGCTTCGCCAGATGCTGAGGTCACCAGTTTTAGTAAATCCCCCTCATGCCTTCCATAATATAGAACTTGCAAAACATTGTTGCATTAAAAAACGACCTACGGATTTGTAACCTGTACTGGTGGTTAATGCTCTCCAAAATAAAGCCCCTTTCACAAGAAGGGTTTGATCGGGTCCACCTGTCTGTTTTTTAGACAGACCTGACCGGACCCACCATTCACCCCTATGGAGTGGGTGTAAACGGACACCCACCTACCTCCAATCTGATCTGGAAAAAAACGTTAGGGGATCCACCCCCCCTCTGTCTAGAAGGATTGGAATGGAGGGCTGTCAGGTGTAAATGGACAGCAGAGTCTGTTTATACCCTCCAGTCCATAGAGCAGAGTGGGCTGTCATTCTCCCACTCTGATCAGCAGTGGATCAGCAGACAGATTCCCTGCTGATCAAAGCGGAGTCTGCCCCATGTGGAAGGGGCCTTAACTGGATGGCAAAATCAGGAAATATTTGTCAAAATGTGTAAGGGCTGTTTCACACCAGCTGCTGCATTGCAGCACAGCGACTAAAGTGCAGTGCAATGCAACTGACATCGGCACAGTGAAGATGCAGTGAACTTGGCAGATTGCACTGATTCCTTTTTTTTAACGAACGTTATTGAAATGTCACACTGGCACATAGGAGACAAGGCATATTTCCTTGTCTGTGTGGTAGGGCTGCACTGGAATAGCCACCCAACGCAGTTCCACCGCATCTAGTGTGAACGTACCCTAACAATAGAAGACGGTAATTGTAATTCATAGTACCCATGAAGATGTCACCTCACATAGTCACAGAAAGATTGCATCCAGTGGTATTTAGTTGCAGCTATAGAGCATAGCCCAACGATGCTGTTTGTTATATATCAACGGTAAACCTACCTTTATTTTTAGCTGTAATGGAATGTATTTTAATTTCCAGTCTTTTAGATGAAATTAAAAGCCCAAAAGTGAAAAAAGTTCTAAGCATCCTTCAAGCAGCAAAATCCAGGATATTAAAGCAATGGAAGGAACTGGTATGTACTGACTTTCATGGTTTCATGTTTTATGCAGACATGCTACACTTGGAAGACATTGTTGACTATAACTAATAAAAAGGCACAGTATTATTCGATATATGTTTCTTAGTTGACCTACAATACCACCATGCTTATATTCACATTTTAATGAGATTTTGTCTTCCCATAAAGTGGGTTTCCTAAAAATAGGCTTTATTTGGCTACGTATTTGGAAGCTGATAGAGGGTTGGGGCCAGAAGGGACAGATTTCTGCACAGCCAATTCCAGTCATGTCCTAGGTTACAGGGAAGGCACAGAACCCTTCTACACATGCTGCTGACTGTTAGGAACACATTCCCTGCATAATAAAAGGTTTCAGCCTTCTGTTATTTTTGGTTGCCAGAATATTGTACTGTTTACTTACAGTTCATTGTCTCTGGGGCCATAAACCTAGAACCACACTGCCAGATTCTGTCTCGCTGTGTTTGGGGTACTCAGTGGGCATCCTGTCTCTTTCAACTTGTCCACACCTACCCTAGTGGGTCTGTAACATCTGACCTTGTATATGAATGTACGTGCATATTGACTGTAATGTATATGTAAAAAATAAATGTTTTGAAAGTTTTATTGTTTGGTGCTATAAAATCATAGAGAGTAATGTGACTGATCCTCACTTCTATACCACTATATTTAATAAATGCTTTCCTAAACTTTTATTACACTTGAATCACTGCCAGTCAATAAAATTGCAATAGCCAGTGTCATAGTTGAAATACCTCCCTAGGAAATGAATTCATGTCTTCAGGCTAAACTGCATAACTGCATCCAAATTTATTACACCAGAAAGACAACTTTACCACTGTGTTGTAGTATCAGACAGTTTTATTACCACTTTGTATTTATATAATTTGTCATATTTTATGGTATAAGTTAAGCAGAAAACAACAGTAAGTGCAACAGCACTTTTTTGCTCAAAACTAGCAGTACAGATGGTATATTTATATCTATTTATATTTTCTTTTTTATGCTATTAACAGGACTGTAATGTTACAAATGCAGCCAATGAAGCAAAAGACAATGTCAAATATTTGTACACTCTGGACAGGTTCTTTGGTCCTCTTGGGAAAGCCTCACCAGTAAGTAAAAGAAGTGACTCAACTTTAGCTCTAATATAGTTTAGGAAGCTGAGAGAGAACATCCGACTTCCTTTTAATGGGGTTCCATGTTGGAGTTTCCGCCTATTGGATTCTCTTGGTCTTGAATCTGTGATGGATTCTTTGACTTGACCTCTTGGGAAAGCCTCACCAGTAAGTAAAAGCAGTGACTCAACTTTAGCTCTAATATAGTTTAGGAAGCTGAGAGAGAACATCCGACTTCCTTTTAATGGGGTTCCATGTTGGAGTTTCCGCCTATTGGACTCTCTTGGTCTTGAATCTGTGATGGATTCTTTGACTTGACCTCTTGGGAAAGCCTCACCAGTAAGTAAAAGCAGTGACTCAACTTTAGCTCTAATATAGTTTAGGAAGCTGAGAGAAAACACCCGACTTCCTTTTAATGGGGTTCCATGTTGGAGTTTCCGCCTATTGGACTCTCTTGGTCTTGAATCTGTGATGGATTCTTTGACTTGAGCACTAGAGTCATCTGAACCTTGTAGGCCCTTTCTTGGTTAAGGAGAAAATTCATATGGTATGTGCATGTGAATTATATTGTTTATGTTACAAGAACTGTATGTACTATGTTTTTATATGAAAACAGCAGATGGGTATTGAGTGACATAGGCTGCTGGAGAATAGTAAGGGGAAAATGAAGGCTTGGGACATTAAACCTTTAGAACACCCCAAATAGAATTTTCCAGCTAAGGGAAGAATCCCTTTTAATGTAAATTTGAAAAATCACAGTGTTTTGAAACAATGTACAAAATTATCTTGCTTTATAAATAAATTATATGATTTATAATTCTGGAATTATGGTAGAAAGCTGCATAGAGTTGTGATGTTTCACCATTGCTGTGTTACCATGCCTATTGTGATTTTAGTATTACATTGTAGTTTATTTTGGCATGTCAAATGAGAATGTGATATTTTGTCTAATTAGCGAACTGTTATATGTCCAGTCACTTTTGGTCACAGCTTCTCTTTCATATATTCCCTGAACCTGGAAAATATGTTCCTACCTCAAAAAGAGTGGCACTTTCATGCATGGTAAAATTATGCAGGTTATCTTTTAATTTTTTTCTTTTTACTTTCTAGGCTACAATGGTAGAACATATACCAAGCCTGATGAATAACATTCGTATGATCTATAGTACATCACAGTATTACAATACTTCGGAGCACATGACCTCCCTTTTCCTAAAAGTCACCAATCAAATTGTCAGCACATGCAAGAGTTACCTCAACCAAGGAGTTGTAAAAATCTGGGATCTTGAGAGGTATATCATAAAAAAGTTACCTACAATTATTATTTCTCTTACAGTTCTACAGAATACAGTATATACAGATTATACAATATGCAATATTTTATTTGGAATAATCCCTACTGTACTTTGCACAGGGTGGGAAAGGATAAGATCACCACCCTCTTTTTCTTGCAGTGTACCCTGACTTCATGTCTTCTTGAAACCCACAATAAGATGGTGAACTGATTTTTCAGTTTCCCTTTCTTCAGTGCATCCAACAATTATCCCTATGAAGTATCCATTATGGCCAGAGGCAATTGGGTTAATTCACTAAAGACAAATAGACTATACACTTCACAATGGAATTTTCCCCAGAGTTTAATGACTAAGATGAAGCTGTACTTCCATCATTCAATTATATACAAGCAAATATTTTTTTTTCCTTGCATTAATTGGGTATTCTTTGCAGATTGTAATTTCACCTAATTCACTAAACTCTGTGGGAAATTACATTGCAATGTGAACAGCCTATACCTGTAGTAACTCATCCCAGTGCTTTTAGTCCCTAGTGGATTTTCCAAAGGCATACATGGAGTATGCGCTACATAGAGCAGTGGTCTCCAAACTATGGCCCGGGGCCGGATGCGGCCCTCTGCTTGCCCTTATCTCTCCCTTAGGGCACTATATCTCCCACTGATACAAGACACTATTCTTCCCACTGACACCAACCATGGGGCATAATTCCTGCTACTGACATCAAAAACAATCACTATTCCTCTCACTGAAACAAACCATGGGGCCCTGTCCCTCCCACTGACACCAACAACGGGGCACTATTCTTCCCACTGACACCAACGGTGGGGCACTATTTCTCCAACTTACAGCAATAATAGCATGCTATTCCTTCCCTAATGCCAAAGATGCATTGTTTACTCCCAATGACGCAGGACAATTTCTACTCCCAATGGCTAGTTCCCCTTAAGTCTGAAAGCCAGTAAACTGTCCCTTTCTTTAGAAAGTTTGGAGACCCCTGGCATAGAGAGTAAACAGGAACTGAACAGCAATAACTGAAAACCTGCCAATGTGTTTTGATACTGCAGAAAAACACACCAACATTTAGAATAATCCCATATAATGTCAATCAGACTGCCTACAGTAGGGGACAGCTGAGATACAAGGACATTCAATTAAAAACACAATGATTAAGTAGTTAGCACTTCAGCCTAGCAGCACTAGGGCTGGTGGTTCAAATCCCAACCATGGCACTACCTGCATAGAGTTTGCATGTTCTTTCTGTGCCTGAGTTGGTTCCCCCTGGGTACTCCGGTTTCCTCCCACACTCCAGAGACATATTGATAGATTAATTGGCTCATGGCTAAATTGGCCCTAGTATGTATATGTATGAATGTGAGTTAGGGACCTAAGATTGTAAGCCCCTTGAGGGCAGGGACTGAATGTACAATACATGTAAATCACTGGGCAAGTTGATGCCACTATGTAAGTACCTGTAATAAATAAATAAAGACAACTCGAAGGAAGCTTCCCAATTGGTTGCAGCAATGTACATTACAGCTTAAGATGTTTAAACATTAGGATGAGCATAAGCAAATGTTATAAAAAAACTCTGAGATACTTAAGAGATATCTTGTCGTAAGCAAATCATTATTGAGATTACGCAATCAGTAGATATTGTATTGTCATATATTAAATAGATACACATGTTAGTACAAACAAATCTGTAAAATGTACATGTATCCCCCTCCTAGGTAGCTAGGGAGAGCTAAACCCCAGTGGTTAGATAGGGGCTGAGCAGCAGCCCAGGTGTAATAGAGTGGGGTAAAATTATGGTCAAGGCTGAGAGGCTCTGCAGGCCAGCCCCTCTTGAATTTCCCCCTGCTCTAGGGCTTTGGAGGAAGGTCCTAGAGGCAGTGGGTCGATCTGAGTAGTTGGCCATTACTCTTGAGGGAACCTGTCCTATCCCCAACAGGAGGTTGGAAATGGGCCAGGACAACCCTTAAAGGCAAAAGAGCCTACTCAGCAGCAGGAGAGTTTGGGTGAAGGGTAGTGAGTAAGGTGTGAGGCTGTGAGGAGGCCCAGTGGGATGTGGCCTACTTACAGGCCTGGAAAGGAAGAACGCTCAGAGCTCACTGGCCCCCTGAGAGAGGACCACCTTGATTGCAGGGAAGGAGCGGCCGAGCTGATAGGCCTTGTAGCAACCACCAACCCACCAGCGGTACAGGAGAGGATCCGAGTGAGTACACCTGCACCCCCCTGGGCGGATAGGGAAGGGAGCACTCTGGTAGCAAACCAGATTAGCCACCTACCAGTGACTGTTCATCTCTTAAAATGACAGGAACCGGATCCCCTGTTCAGGGACACCTCCAGATTTCTGGGTAAAGAGGAGAAGTTCTTCTAGGGTCTGGGGTGGTACATTAAGGAGACACTGGCTAGCTCTCCAACAGAGACTGTTGCTGTAAATAATTCCAGGAAGTTGTTCTCAGTTCACCAGTACCCTTGGGCATCTTGTAAACCCCTAGCTCCATCCCAGTTCAAACCCCCTAAATAAAACAACAAAACCAATGCTCAAGGACTGATTTCTGCCTCTGGATGCAAGCTTTTGTGAAGACGTGTGAAGCCTGGCTGTGCAGGACTATAGGGGGACTCAAATTCTCTAGTGCCTCCTAAGGGGGTAGTGCTACATACATAGAAAATTATACAAAAATATAAATTATAATAGACTATGTAATATAATTAGTACCATGCCATCATTGCAAAGGACAATGAAGAAACCTGTAAGAATCTCGTAAACATATGTACAGTAAATGCCCATAAATGAACTATAATAAAACAGTATAATCATATTACAAAGGGTAATTGTACTTTTGCTACTTTAACAAAAATGGTTTTTCACACCATTCTTGATGGCGTAAACACATTCATCAATTTATTCATGTTATAGAACAGATGTCACTACAGATGTTTCATTTGGCATTGCATATAGCAGGACTATTGTAGATATTAGTGATTCAAAGTTGATCAATTAAGTTGATGGCATTGTCTCTTGTAAACGACTGTCAATAATGAACCTTACAAAATGACATGTAGAAGCATGAATGTGAGGAAGTAATTACTGCAGCAACTGTTTCAGAGGCTATGCCCATCAATAACTCGGATTTCTACCCTATCTGTTAGGCGTTTGGTAGCTGATAGATCTGAAGAACAAAACAAGTATTTCCTAATTTTCAAATTAACAACTATGAAGTGTGAGGACTTGTGTAAAGAACCCATTAAATTTATTTCTAGATAGGTAGTCCCTCACTTCACATTGTTGGTAAATTTAAAGGAGATTGTACAATTACATCACCTGTCATATTTGCCATAAACTGTATCTGTTAACTGTTGTCTGGAAGTGGTGCTTGGACCACAAGACCAGAATTACAAATGATCTGACAAGTAAAGCAGTTCATGAACAAATATTTTAGCTATTAGCGGTTGATGTTTTCTACTAGAATGCTATTCAATATGAATTTTATATTATCTCCTAATGATTTTGTAGCATGATTATACTATAATCTGTTTATTTTTTTCTATTGTATTATTTTATGTACTGTATATATTTACTGATACTTGTAATTCCAAGCAAACTTCTAAATACATAGAGGAAATACATATAGGAGAGTTGTTTTACCTACCAAAGTGAATGTTTTTTCCATAAATCCAGTCCCGAGATTTGCACAACCCTGCCAGAGATCACAGCCAGCAAGAAGACACCACTTTGTTACAGTCAAGGAATACACTGGTGTCCTCTTCTCCACTCCCAGACTGCTGACTGAATAGTAAAGGAGCAGCAGCAGACTTTTGAGGTCACCACTCTGCTTTCTCCTCCTATCAATGTATTCCTTGTTAGCACATTTGCATGCAGTTCACCTGATTTGGCTATTGGTGCTGCACCTCCCTCTCCAGGTCTCAGTGCAGGGCATTGCAAGAGACTGACAAATCAAACACAATGAATGACTTATCAATTAATAAATAGCTGAATTAATTTGTGTATGTATAAGTGCCTGGAGTTCAGCTTTATTTTACTTGCTGATTTGTGTTTTGGTGGTTGCATTGAAAGACAGCATACACCTATATTTTTAAAATTACTTTGTATTTTAATAAAGTTTATTTTTAGAGTATTATACATTTGATATCTTGCATTTATATAGTTTTTAAGTATTGCAATCTGTAATATTGTATTAGTGTTGTATTGTATTAGACTTTCGGCAGTGGTTTCCCACATACATTCTAGAAGCCAGGGGACAGAAATTTATGTTAAAATGACCATTTTTATCTATAGTAAAAATACTTTTAAAATGTGATTTTTTTAAATTATTTTTTTGACAATTATCAGTGATGATTATGCTTTGGTAAAATACATTAAGGAATTAATATACAGGTAATCACATTTCTTTCCTAGAGAGGAGCTTTTGAAAAGAATTCAAGAATGCGTCTACTTGAATGAGCAGTATCAGGCTTCTTTCCATAAGGTTAAAGAGAAACTTAAAGAAACCCCACATGAAAGGCAGTTTGAGTTCAGGTAAGTCCAACTCTAGGTATGTATGCGTATCTGTCTATACCTGTTTATGTGAGGCTCCTATTCTAATGCAAACTATTCCACTCATTACTATGTTAAGAATACATGGGATATTTGAAATATTTAGTGTATCTCCAGTTCTTTAACTGGCTTGTATTGTTATTCAAGAATTGGCTCCTGCCAAGCTGTTCAGCTGCAGTGGTAATACAAGTACTGGTATGTGGGAGGCATTCAGGAAAAAACGGTTATTAGTTACTGAGGATCAGTGATGAATGAACCAGCAAAGTTTGGTTTGTAGGAACCCAGTAAAAAGTCAGTCAATCCAGACATAATGAAGTGAAGCACACAAATTGTGGAGTAGTACAATGTACTATGTTTGTTTGCAAATAGCAGCCAGGGATCTGTCATTTAACCGCTAATTGACAGATCCCTGCTCACCCTCTGTTTCTAAACAAATAAGCCCCCTCTTGTAAGGAACCCTCCCAATGTTGATGATATGTGGCCTGGTATGGTTCAGAACAGGGGCTGTATGCACCTCCCCTTTTGCCTGGCCACTCAGGTTGTATGCATGAATAAGGGTCTTTTATGAATATTTATGGGAGCCCCATGCCATTTTTTTTATAGTAGTGGCCTTTTAAGCAAAAACATAAACAAAAAATAAATGTGGGCAAGGCATCATCTGCAAGGTATCATCTCCTAGATTGTAAGCTCGAAAGAGCAGGGCCCTCAATCCCCTCATGTTTTGCATTGTATTGGTATTGTTCTGTCACATGTTCTGTCCCCCTTTGTAATGTACAGCGCTGAGCGAACTATTGGCGCTTTATAAATACTGTATAATAATAATAATAATCTCCCCAATGTTAAGGGCACAAGGGCCTCATCCACAAATCATGTCCCCCAAAAGGGATGTGGGGGGACTTATCAGAATCTTGAAGCCCCTTTAGAATAGGAGGGCTCAGTAATTTAGCCCCACAGGTGAATGAGTATGCGTCCCTTGTTACTCATTCATAAAAAAATGAAGAGGTAAAGAAAACACACTGGAAAAAAAACATGTCCTTCAATGTAAATGCAAGATCATTCATGTCATCCAGCGATGTAGATCCATGTAAAAAATGACCTGCTAGAAGAAAGATATACCTGTGCTTAAATCCCATTAGTTTCTACATGTATATATGCTAGCAGCTGCTAAGGGATGTGACCACATGTAAACAATACAAATTCTGGATGAACCCTCTGCACACTTCTACGTGCCCTCTCTAGGAAATTTTGCAGTAAAAAAAAAATGTGGATTTTTATTTTACATACATTGCAAGACATGTTTAAGCTGCGTCAAAGGAATCCCCCTCTGGCCAGTGTTATTCTGCTCTGCAAAATCCAAATGCTACATTGGATACAGCACCAATATGGTGCAGTTAGACACAAATTGTAGGAGAGTTACAAGTCCCAGATCTGGTTACTGACCTGCAATGCAACGTATACCTGTACTCAAATCCCAATAGCTTCTACATGTATATAATCTAGCAGGTGCTAAAGGGATGTAACCACATGTTAACCATTAGCCGCCCGGCCTATAGCCGTTTGGCGGCCGCAAAAATGCTGTAGCTTTCCGGGGTATACGCCATTTGGCGTCCTCCCGCACATGCGCAGTTCACGCGGTTGCAGAGCCGCGCAGCGGCGCGATCTGTCACCGGCCATGTACCTCGGACACGGCCGATGACAGATCTGAGTACCGGCCCCCGTTGCCGGTACCATGTGACCTGCTGTGACCAATCACAGCAGGTCACATGACAGTTGTATACAATGGATGGCTTCATTCATGCCATCCATTGTATACTAGTGCCTAGCTGTGAATGGTCACAGCAGGTCACATGCACATGTCATGTGATTAGCTGTGGCCAAATCACAGCTAAGCACAAAAAAAAAACCAAAAAAAAAAAACCAAAAAAAAAAAACCTGAATGAATCGATGTCATTCAGGTAAATGCTTGCTTATAGCAAAGTAATTCTTTGCTATAAGCAAATTGTGTAAAAAAAAAAAAATACTGATCACTTCCCCAAAGTAGTACAATGTTACTATGGTAACATTGTACTACTTTGGTCATAGTAAAATATGTAAAAAAAATCTTAAAAAAAATAAAAACAAAATGTAAAAAAAAAAAAAAAAAATATATATATATATATATATATATATATATTTTTTTTTTTCATACTGTCATCAGTCAGTGTCCCTGTTCACCACCATGCCAGTTATATGATGACGCTGTACTGCACTGGTGACAGTATGTAAAAAAAAAATAGTGAAAATAATTTTTTTAATGTTTTCATTTTCTGACTTCAAAAAACTCGCCATGCCTCTTATGAAGTACGTCGGACTGTCTACTTTGCAAAAAGGGGTCATTTGGGGATATCTGTACTGTTCTGACATTCTTGGACCTCAAGAAATTAGATTGGCTGTCAGTACTTCAGGATTGATCAATATTCAGATCTATACCATAGTTTGTGAACTCTATAACTTTCCTACAAACTAAATAATACATCCTAATGTGGGTTATTTTCACCAAAGACATGTAGCAGAATACATCTTGGCCTTATTTTTTAATTATTTATTTGCAAACTTTTATAACAGAAACAAAGAAAAACGTGTTTTTTTTTCAACATTTTTGGTCTTTTTTTGTTAATTTAGCAAAAAATAAAAACCCCAGCGGTGATTAAATACCACCAAAAGAAAGCTCTAGTTGTGTGAAGAAAATGATAAAATTTTAGTTTGGGTACAACGTTGTATGACCGCGCAATTGTCATTCAAAGTGTGAGAGTGCTGAAACCTGAAAAATGGCCTGGGCAGGAAGGGGGTAAAATTGAAATGGTTAATACTAAAAATTCTGGATGAACCCTCTGCACACTGCAGTGCACCCTCTCTAGCACATTTTGCAATAAAACAATGGCCACATAATGACGCACTGACACAATGACCCATCACTGCTACTTCCTTTATAAATGAAGATCCTTGGCCAACTGCTGAATGTCAGCAAAGTGGCCAGGGATGCTGAGCGAGCCCATATTTAGTCAATAACCACTCAGGATCCCCAACCCCATCTGTTTACAAACACCATCTGTCTGAGGAACTGTCATTTTGCAAGATTTCTGGCTGATGTTTGTTTACAAATATCAGCCACCGATTTTGGTGGATAAACTGGCAAAATTGCAAACAGCCTAGGTTTAGGTCAAACTCACATCCACAAGATAATAAGGCTTTAAAAACATAAATATATTGAAGTGGTTTAAGATCAGTTTAAGCACATTTATAAAATCATTAAAATGTTATATAAACAGCAAAATGTTTATCTCAGTAGCTTTCCTTTTTCCCTCTCCAAGTCTGCTTGACATCTACAACTGAAGCTAGTGGAATTGACATTTTCTTCAGTGTAAACATAACTTCATAAAGCAGATGCATTTTCTACCTGGATTGTGTTTCTGGTGCCATAAATTGTGAACTATTTTTTCTGCATTACTGCCACTTGCGTTTATTAATTTGCAGAAGTAGCATAATGATTACTGTAGCCTCCGTGTCCTTATTTTGCCCATACTCTTTCAAAGGAAGGCATTTTAACACCTATTAAATTAAATTTAAAAATGATTTATATATTCACAAAAGAAAAAGGTATTAAATAAATGGGATTTCAATAATCCAATTTCAAGACTGAAAATGCTATTAAATTCCTAATTGCATAAAATTACATTTTAATGTGCCTATAAATTTTCTCCTTTTCTTTCCTTACTATTGTATCCTCAGTGAAAATTATATATTTGGGAAACTGGACACTTTTTGTAAGCGGCTTGAGAAGATATCAGACATGAGCAATGTATTGGAAAGTCTGGCGGATCTTCAGAATATTAGAATTGAAGGAATTGAAAAGATCAATATTCGCTACCAAACAATTGTTAGCAACACCAAATCAAAGACGTATGATGTCCTGGATCATCGTAAGCAAGAAGTATGTGAAACTATTTCTTATAGTGGAAATAATGGTGCTATTTAGAACAATATGGCAAGAAATAGCTAATAGTAGCCTTCTCATATTGACATGTGATTCTCATCTATTCATAAACTGAACCATGCACGCAATCACCACGAAACATTTGGGTACCAAGTCGGGAAGCATTATCTATTTGTAGGTGGGTTCTAGTCAGGGGCATATTTACCACAAGGCATTTGCCTAGGGCTGCATTTTTTCAGGGGGGGCAGCAGCATTTTTCATGGGGGCAGGGGCATTTTTCTGGGGGACAGTTCAGCCCCCCGATAGAAGGGATGGAAGAAAGGACACACGCAGTATGGGGACCAGGTGGGATCTGAGAGGGGCTGCTTGATGGTGTATGAAGAGCCTGACTCTTGTTCTTGGGGATGTCCAGAGCTGTGTAGGTGAGTGTCTTCTCTCTTGCTGGGGTGAGGTGGGGGGTTGCCAGTGTATGGGGGATGGTGGTAGTGGAAGGCTCTCTTGGGCGGGGTGTTGTTGGTCAATGTCAGGCTCTTTTTGTGGGGGAGGGGGGTGTTTGTCAGTGTCAGGGTCTCTCCGAGGGGGAAGGGGGGACAATTTTAACCTAAATACACCACTGGGTCTAGTGTACATAGCACTTATGTTCCTGTTTCAGGCCCTGCCAGTGGGCTTCAGACCTAGATGTTGCTGGTGTGGACCCCTACTCTCAGAGGGAGTAATATGGGATTAGTCACTAACAGTTCAAATGTACATATTCGCCAGTACTTCAACCAACATCTGAAAACTTTATTGAAGACCAATCACATCACTAGGGCCATTATGCAACATTTCAGAGCCATGCAGGACCCCTACATCAGGCATGTGATGGGACATAAATGTAATTAATTCAGGATAATAGTTTTAAGCTTATGCCCACTTCAGTGTAAATCTCAATCCTGTGTCCCTGTGCTGAGCGCATCTAGAGAACAGGTATGATATGGTGTTCCCCAGCCAGGGAAGACTGTCTACGTTCCCATAACTATGAACTATTAACTCGTCCCTTCCTAGAACAGTCCCTTCCCATTACCCTGTTCTCTTCCTATACATACGCTAGGGCAGTGGTCGGCAAGCCGCGGCTCGCGAGCCACATGCGGCTCTTTACAAACTTAAATGCGGCTCTTCTGTGTGCCAGGCGCCCGCTCCCCTCCCTCCTCTCGGGCGGCCGCCCCCTCCCCTCCCTCCTCTCGGGCGGCCGCCCCCTCCCCTCCCTCCTCTCGGGCGGCCGCCCCAAAAGTCAGGACTCTGCAGCTGTCAGGATGTAGGCAGGGCAGCCAGGATGTAGGCGGGGCAGCGTGACGAACTCCTCTCACAGTCCACCCTGAAGACCAGAACGGCGCGGGAACACGGCGAGAGGAACGCGCGGAGCAAAGGTAAGTGAATTGACACAGGGGGGACTTACTATATGGGGGAATGAATTACTATGGGGGATGAATTACTATAGGGGGGATGAATTACTATAGGGGGGATGAATTACTATGGGGGATGAATTACTATAGGGGGGATGAATTACTATGGGGGATGAATTACTATAGGGGGGATGAATTACTATAGGGGATGAATTACTATATGGGGGATGAATTACTATATGGGGGATGAATTACTATAGGGGGGATGAATTACTATAGGGGGGATGAATTACTATGGGGGATGAATTACTATATGGGGGATGAATTACTATGGGGGATGAATTACTATATGGGGGATGAATTACTATGGGGGATTAATTACTATATGGGGGACTTACTATATGGGGAATGAATTACTATATGGGGGATGAATTACTATGGGGGATGAATTACTATAGGGGGGATGAATTACTATGGGGGATGAATTACTATATGGGGGATGAATTACTATGGGGGATGAATTACTATATGGGGGATGAATTACTATATGGGGGATGAATTACTATGGGGGATGAATTACTATAGGGGGGATGAATTACTATATGGGGGACTTACTATATGGGGAATGAATTACTATATGGGGGATGAATTACTATATGGGGGACTTACTATATGGGGGATGAATTACTATGGGGGATGAATTACTATATGGGGGATGAATTACTATATGGGGGATGAATTACTATAGGGGGGATGAATTACTATATGGGGGATGAATTACTATATGGGGGACTTACTATATGGGGAATGAATTACTATATGGGGGATGAATTACTATATGGGGGACTTACTATATGGGGGATGAATTACTATGGGGGATGAATTACTATATGGGGGATGAATTACTATGGGGGATGAATTACTATATGGGGGATGAATTACTATGGGGGATGAATTACTATATGGGGGATGAATTACTATATGGAGGATGAATTACTATATGGGGAATGAATTACTATATGGGGGATGAATTACTATATGGGGGACTTACTATATGGGGAATGAATTACTATATGGGGGATGAATTACTATATGAGGGATGAATTACTATAGGGGGGATGAATTACTATAGGGGGATGAATTACTATGGGGGATGAATTACTATATGGGGGATGAATTACTATATGGGGGACTTACTATATGGGGAATGAATTACTATATGGGGGATGAATTACTATGGGGGATGAATTACTATATGGGGGATGAATTACTATGGGGGATGAATTACTATATGGGGGACTTACTATATGGGGGATGAATTACTATATGAGGGATGAATTACTATGGGGGATGAATTACTATATGGGGGACTTACTATATGGGGGATGAATTACTATGGGGGATGAATTACTATATGGGGGATGAATTACTATGGGGGATGAATTACTATATGGGGGATGAATTACTATGGGGGATGAATTACTATATGGGGGATGAATTACTATATGGAGGATGAATTACTATATGGGGAATGAATTACTATATGGGGGATGAATTACTATATGGGGGACTTACTATATGGGGAATGAATTACTATATGGGGGATGAATTACTATATGAGGGATGAATTACTATAGGGGGGATGAATTACTATAGGGGGGATGAATTACTATGGGGGATGAATTACTATATGGGGGATGAATTACTATATGGGGGACTTACTATATGGGGAATGAATTACTATATGGGGGATGAATTACTATGGGGGATGAATTACTATATGGGGGATGAATTACTATGGGGGATGAATTACTATATGGGGGACTTACTATATGAGGGATGAATTACTATGGGGGATGAATTACTATATGGGGGACTTACTATATGGGGAATGAATTACTATATGGGGGATGAATTACTATGGGGGATGAATTACTATATGGGGGATGAATTACTATGGGGGATGAATTAATATGGGGGATGAATTACTATAGGGGGGATGAATTACTATGGGGGATTAATTACTATATGGGGGATGAATTACTATGGGGGATGAATTACTATGGGGGATGAATTACTATATGGGGGATGAATTACTATGGGGGATGAATTACTATGGGGGATTAATTACTATATAGGGGATGAATTACTATATGGGGGATGAATTACTATATGGGGGATGAATTACTATATGGGGGATGAATTACTATAGGGGGGATGAACTACTATATGGGGGATGAATTACTATATGTGGGATGAATTACTATAGGGGGGATGAATTAATATGGGGAATGAATTACTATAGGGGGATGAATTACTATAGGGGGGATGAATTACTATATGGGGGATGAATTACTATAGGGGGGATGAATTACTATAGGGGGGATGAATTAATATGGGGAATGAATTACTATAGGGGGGATGAATTACTATAAGGGGGATGAATTACTATATGGGGGATGAATTACTATGGGGGATGAATTACTATTTGGGGGATGAATTACTATAGGGGGCATGAATTACTATATGGGGGATGAATTACTATGGGGGATGAATTACTATATGGGGGATGAATTACTATAGGGGGCATGAATTAATATGGGGAATGAATTACTATATGGGGGATGAATTACTATATGGGGGATGAATTAATATGGGGAATGATTTACTATAGGGGGGATGAATTACTATAGGGGGGATGAATTATTATATGGGGGATGAATTACTATATGGGGGATTAATTACTATGGGGGATGAATTACTCTATGGGGGATGAATTACTATATGGGGGATGAATTACTATGGGGGATGAATTACTATATGGGGGATGAATTACTATGGGGGGTGAATTACTATGTGGGGGATGAATTACTATGGGGGATGAATTACTATGGGGGATGAATTACTATATGGGGGATGAATTACTATGGGGGATGAATTACTATGGGGGATGAATTACTATATGGGGGATGAATTACTATGGGGGATGAATTACTATATGGGGGATGAATTACTATATGGGGGATGAATTACTATGGGGGATGAATTACTATATGGGGGATGAATTACTATGGGGGATGAATTACTATATGGGGAATGAATTACTATGGGGGATTAATTACTATATGGGGGATGAATTACTATGGGGATGAATTACTATATGGGGGATGAATTACTATGGGGGATGAATTACTATATGGGAGATGTATTTTCAGTTTTAAAAATGTGGCTCTCAAAATAAATTTCAATCGTGGTTTTGGCGAGATTTGGCTCAGTTGAAAAAAAAGGTTGCCCACCACAGCACTAGGGGAAAGGTGATGCCTACAGAACAAACATGCAAATGCACCCCGACCCTCAAACCCGCAACAAGCATTACCAATAAACTTCCTGGAGCCTCTTAACACCATCCTACAAATTTACTTTGTAAAATGTATGCTGCTTCTTCATATTTTGGGAATAGATGAGAAGACAATAAAGCACCCAGTTTTTTGCCCACAGGTATAAATGTTTGCTTCTGTAGCATTAGATCTGCCTCCAGATGGTGGGATTGTTAATAAACTACTATAAAAGCCAACAAATGTGACAGATGACATTTTTATTTATTTATTTTCAGTTTGATAAAGACTATGTTGAATTCAAGAATCAGATAGAAGGTCTTTACCAATCACTTCAAGCATTTGTGGATTCTTGGTTTGAAAAACCTTTGACTGTAAGTATACTATTTATTAGTGTGCACATAAAAACAAAGCATACTCTTTAAACAAATACAGCACATTTATCAAAACTCTCTTATTGTTTGCAGTTTTTTGTAATTTGTGCCTTGTTGTTTTTCTGATGCAATTTAGAGAAAGTTTGTATTCTGTAGGCAGTTTTTGCAAAAAAAATGGTAAATGAAAATATTTACATGTGTTTAAAAAGTGCCCTCTAACATGTATAAGTTTTGTGACAGTTCTGAGGTTGAATTTCATCACTAAAATATGCTCTCAGTTGTGACACAATACAGCATAATCTCAACTGTCACTTTGGTCACAAAACTTTGAGGTGTCCAAAATGTCCAATTATGTCCACAAGGTGGCACTTCTGGTCATAGGAAATAAAAGAATTAGAGACCTTTCACAGTGCCGCTGTGCAGTGCCGCACGTTTGGAGCAGGTTAGCTGGGCTTTTCCCATAGAGTTGTATTGGTTTTGATTCACTAAAACTGGAGTGTGAAAAATTTGGTGCAGCTGTGCATGGCAGCCAATCAGCTTTTAACTAATATTATAAGCATTTTTTTTAAAATAACCAACATGTCATACTTATCTGCTTTGTGTAATGGTTTTGCACACAGCAGCCCTGATCCTCTTCTTCTCAGGTCCCCTGCCGGGGCTCTTGGCTACTCCCTCTTAACTAGTGTCCCTAATAGCAAGCCGTTTGCTATGGGGACACTGGTGCATACTCGCTCCTGAGCCCTTCTCTATGCATCCATAAGACACATAGAGCTGCGGTTCGGCCCTGCCCTCTGCTCTATCCTCATTGGCTCACTAGCCGTGATTGACAGCTAATGGCCCCCACTGCTGTGTGTCAGTCAATTTGGAGAAAGAGACCTCCTGTGCACATTGTTGAATCAAGAGGGGGCTCAGGTGAGTATTGTGGGGGCTGTGGGGAGAGCTGCACACAGAAGGTTCTTTACCTTCATGCATAGAATGCATGATGGTAAAAAAAAAATCTGCCTTTACAACCACTTTAATGTGTCACATATTGAAATAATGACACGTCACGTCACACGTCAACAGCACTCCATTGCAAATGTGTATACACAATTTTATTGGTGCAATGTCACATCAGTCAAGTAATCCATGCAGGGTCAAATCCAACACAACAAACACTTTACTCCTGCGCTAGGAAAGGACTCAGTAGACCCAATAGGAATGTTCTGGAATTTTCTGGAATATGCACTGCTTGCTGCCCTCAACAGACCGGGGTGGTCCGAATACACTGGATACAAATGGAGAAACAGAAAAAGGGTGCACCGACCTAGTGCATTATCGTTTAAAATAATTTATTAAAGAAACAAAAATAGGTATCATACTCACAATGGACCGGAGTTGGCCCTAAGGAAGAGGTTGTGTCCTCGAAACGCGTTAGAAAGTTGGTCATCCAGGGTTCCATCGCATGGACTCAGATGTTGTTTGGATCATACACCTTGTTCAGTTTGACATGCCTGTGTTATTATGTCCATTGTGAGTATGATACCTATTTTTGTTTCTTTAATAAATTATTTTAAACGATAATGCACTAGGTCGGTGCGCCCTTTTTCTGTTTCTCCATTTGAATCCATGCAGGGTACCTTCCTCAGAACCACCCGTTGGCCATTGTTTTGCCTTGAGGGAAGGACCCTGTGCACACCACATGTGCACATCTGTTATCAAATTGGAACACTTGAAACAGTGCAGACCTCATCCTCTGATTTGTGTCACATAGTGACACTTCGTTCATGTCACTGTACAGCAGCGCAGTGTGTTGTGCCGATGTGCAGTGACATGTGGTGCCATCCAGACTAGTGCTGAAAAATACAGGCATTCTGCACTTTTTTACACTGCAATGCACCACACTTAACACCAGCATTATGGTGTGAATGGGGCACATGGAAAACAATTGTTTCCTATGTGCAGCAAGCCCTTAGTGTTCCAAAATAAATACATTTTCTTACCCCTTGGCTAGGTTGCATTACTAATTAGCCCTTGTAGACGTGACAAATTTGCTCTGGTAGACATGTGACAAACATGAAAATATTACTCCACGATCCTATATTTCAGATTTTCATTCCAAGTACTCTCACCTCCTATCTTTGGTGTGTGGCTAACTGGTACAACAAGTTAGATCCTACAGATGGAAACAAAATAACCATTTGATTCTAGTACTTGATTTAAGTATAAATGATCACAGGGCTTTTTAACATTTCTTCTGTTTTGTTTTTGAATGATATCTAGAAATGCTCTAACTTACAAGCTTTTCAAATGAAATGGTAATTTGTTCTGTTTCTAATTAGACTGAGCAGATGGTAAATCTGCTGCTTAAGTTTGAAAGAATTGGAAAGAACCATCTTGACTTTGGGGAAAAATATATGGTAGTACTGCAGAGATACAGTCGAGACTTGGATATGGTGCGAAAACTTTATCAGAAGCATAAAGACAGTCCTCCAACACCTCGAAATGTACCCCCGGTGAGTACATATAATGCATAAGTAATGTACAAATATTTAATAATTTCCATGGCATAATACACATTTATAAGTTGACATCATACTACTTTTAATTGTTTCAAGATGTGGCTTTGGAAGATAAAAATGTTTATATTTTTTATCTTGATGTCTGTAGATAACAGGGAAAATCATGTGGGCTCGACAACTATACAGAAAAATTGACCAACCAATGAGATTCCTTAAAACAAAAATGGAGCTTTTGCAGGTTTGTATACTTTTTATTGGTACATGGAAAGTGCAGAACTGTACATTATTTGCAGTATACCATAAAGCAAAGCTTTGTCTTGTATTTAGAATCAAAACCAGGTTTAAAGATCCAAGTTGCCTTTGGGTTTTTTTTTTCTTTGTAAAGTCTTCTTTTGTATCTTTATAAATCAGCAAAAGCTGGAATTTTATTTTACTGGAATTAATCTAAATTAAATAATAAGGTTCTGCTATTATGCTATAGGGTATGAGATACAACCTTAAGGAAACAAAAAGTTGGCTATCTGCACTGATCCAAACAGAAGTCATGTATTGCTGCAATTTACTGACCATGATTGAGGCCACAATACAGATATTAAACAATCAACAAGTGGTTGCCTATAGGCTCAACATACTAGCTGCAATGACTATTATTTTGTTGATATCATTATTAAGATAGATCTTTCTGCCAAATATCATGAGCACTGGGCTAGTACCTGTGAATAATGAGGAGGGAACTGGGAGCAGGATTTGAATCATCAAGCAGGAGTGGAATAGGCTAACACTCCAGAATTAGACCTCCACTATGGCTCAAGGAAGGGGCAGTAATTCCTTGTTGGCTATTGAAATGTATTCAGTACTTTAGCTTTTTCAATTTGCATATCAAGTACCAGTATTGCATGCACATAGTAAAATACAACTTTAAATATATAAAATAAATGATCTATTTTACCTCTATAGGGACAAGAAATGAAAAAGATCATTCGAAGCTACAACAAAATGGCCTCTGTCCTTGTTGAGTTTGAGCTATTGTATTACAGAGGCTGGTGTAAATGTGCAGAACTGGCCAAAACTGGTCTGCATGCATCATTGTTGGTCAGGCACCCAGAAACCAAGGTATTTAATATTATACACTTTTTATATTATACAGTATATCCAAAGTATCAGAATTCTATAAAGTGGTTGTAAACCTCAGACATGAAATATGAACAAAGCATATCACTCCATAATGTGTACTTGTCTCAATACAGGGCACTAAGTGTCATTTCTGTCTGCATCTTCATTCCTCTGTTATCAGCATGAATCACTTCTAACAAGTTTTCCTGACACCAAGAGAAAAATGGTGACGAGGAGGGACCTCCAGCACACAGCCTATGATTGACAGCCTCAGCTCTGTTCCTGTGTGAAGGGGGTGTGTCCCTTCCCTCCAATCAGCTCTCTCCTCACTGAACTTTGCAGTGTGTAATTTCAACTCTCCACCCCTTGTTTTCTGAACTCTCAGAAAAGCTTTATAAATTCTGGACTTTGGATGGATGTAGAGAAGAGAAGACTGCAGATAGACAGATACAACTTATGTGGGGAGGATTTGTTTCATCTCTGTGTATCACCTGAGGCCAGTCACTTCACTATATATATATATATATATATATATGGAAGGATTTACAACCACTTTAAGCAGTTTTTTCTCTTGATAAATCAAGACATCTTGGGAGTGTGAAAGTGATTTAAAGGGACTGTGTTAAAGACCTTTAGTTCATTCATATCTGTTTCTCTTTCCAAACAAATCCGTATGATTGCAAAAGGAGCTTGAATGCACCTGTCAATGAATCCTAATTAATCACAGAAGCATCTCAAACTGATATCAAAAGCAAGATGCATTTGTCTATTGACATAGGTCTCATATCTCATTTTATGCTCCCAATGCAATTAACAGTTTACAACTTTCAGCAAGCTAATAGAAAACCCCTGCTTTTGTTTCCTCCTTGAATTGGAATAGCAAGGTCTAAGTGCTATGTTCCTTCTCTACCGAAAAAAAATTGCTTGGATAAAAACCTACTGAAACAAAATATGAAATTGTGAAAAGTAATACCAATGCCTATATGTTATCCCAGTACTCGGTACTATACTATACCACAGCAGTACTATGATACTTTGTTTACAGCTCAGTTTTGAACATAGAAACTTAACAAGTGCATATGCAATTTTTTTTTATTAATCAGTTTGTGTAGTATTTTAGTATATGTTTATTGCTTATGTTCAATGTCTAAAGTGACTGTTTTTATATGTAGGAGTTATTTGTTAATTTGGATCCAACAATCCTAGAAGTGCTTTATGAAACAAAGTACTTACATAAAATGGGTTTTGATGTGCCAGATGTCATACACAGCATTGCCACTAGAGAGCAGCAAATTAAAGTCCAACAAATTAAGTAAGTATTTGTTTTTCCTAACTTCTTGAAAACACTTTTTCTTACTTGGTAACATGTTATACTAAAATGCAAGCTTGCGTGGACCATGACATTTATCATTTAAGTTTATAGATTGTTATCATTAGGCTAGTAGTGGTCATGACAATATGAAATGTTACATAGAACATAGTGTATGTAACAGATGCTCCCTAGAGAGTTCCTAAAATGCAAGAGGAGAACAAAAATGAATTTGAAGTCAGCTATTTAAACATTCCACAGTTTGTCATTTCAAATTTTAAGCAATTTACAGGGAAAGGCTGCAGTGTCAAATGCAAACAGAGCACAGAATTTCATCTAGTAGTCAGCAAAATAAAACTGCCTGTTGGTGATTTCTAAGTAGATGACAATACACAGTCTACTGGAGAAAACATTTCCTGAATGAATATAATGCACACCAGGGATTTTCATGAATATTTATGGTATATTGCCATTTCTGGAGGTGAAACATATATTTTTGACATTAGACTAATGTAAAATTTAAAGCCGAGTAAGGCATCTGTAGGAATCTTAAACAGAGCTACTTACTGTATATACACAAGCACTAGTTGCTTTTGACAGAACACAGAGATATACGAGTTAAAATGTCTAAACCTTTCTAGCACACTATGCTATGAAGAATCCACTTTAACATACACTATCTTGCCAAAAGTTTTGGGACTCCTACCCAGGAGCGCACTGACAACTCATGGGGCCCCCAGGCAATAGGGGATCATGGGGCCCCTGTGCCCTTGCCCAAACTCAAAAAAGCCTATGAAAAGGTGCCCGAGTCTCCAAATGGTCAGTCCGCCCCTGCTCCTACCTTTACACACTCATGAACTTTGGGTCCATAGGGTTCAATAATGAGTTGACCCACCCTTTGCAGCTGTAACAGCTTCACCTCTTCTGGGAAGGCTGTCCACAAGGTTTAGGAGGGTGTCTATGGGAATGTTTGACCATTCTTCCAGAAGCGCATTTGTGAGGTCAGGCACTGATATCGGATTAGAAGGCCTGGCTCACAGTCTCTGCTCTAATTTATCACAAAGGTGTTCTATCAGGTTGAGGTCAGGACTCTGTGCAGGCCAGTCAAGTTCCTCCACCCCAAACTCACTCATTCATGTCTTTATGCACCTTGCTTTGTGCACTGGTACGCAGTCATGTTGGAACAAGAAGGGCCCATCCCAAAACTGTTTGAACAAAGTTGGGAGCATGAAATTGTCTAAAATGTCTTGGTATGCTGATGCTTAAGTGTTCCCTTTACTGGAACTAAGAAGCCAAGCCCAACCTCTAAAAAACAATCCCACACCGTAATCCCCCTCCACCAAACTTTACACTTGGCACAATGCAGTCAGGCAAGTACCGTTCTCCTGGCCAAACCCAGACACGTCCATTGGATTGTCAGACAGAGAAGCATGAGTTGTCACTCCAGAGAACGCGTTTCCTCTGTTCTAGAGTCCAGTGGTGGCATGCTTTACACCACTGCACCTGATGTAAGCCTTGGATGATGTAAGGCTTGGATGCAGTCACTCGGCTATGGAAACCCATTCCATGAAGCTCTCTATGCACAGTTGTGCTAATCTGAAGGCCACTTGAAGTTTGGAGGTCTTTAGCCATTGACTCTGCAAACAGCGACTTCTGCGCACTGTGCACTTCAGCATGGGCTGACCCCGCTCAGTCATTTTACATGGCCTACCTCTTTGTGGCTGAGTTGCTGTTGTTTCATCTATGTGTATCTTCTGAAGCTAGTCACTTTAATGGTTATATGTAAGGGTTTACAACCACCTAAATAATTTATTAGTTCCAAAGCAAAATACAGATCACAGCAGAAGCAGCAGATAAAGATAGTGTTTTAACCCTTTCACCCCTCCCCCCTTTCTCCTACACATCTATGGAAGCTCGGCTGCCAGTATCTCCAGATGTGGAAGTACTTCTTGAGGGCGAAATGCAGGAAGTTGCTGCTTAAGGACTCTGACTTCTTGCATAGGGTTGCAGATTTCCTGGATGTCCCCTATTCTGTCAGCATTATTCGGAGCCTGGCTACTACATGGCCTAATACTGCTGGGATATAGATAATCAGGAAGCTGTCCTCCAAGATTTGTGTGCCTTGTGTATCCAGAACACTTAACCCTCCTCCCTGCATTTTGTTCAAGACCAGAAATAAATATTAAAAAGACCCCCAGATTGAGCCTTCATTTTGTTAGTCTGGGATCGGAAACGGGGCCTGTGAACAGGTGAGGGGGACCCAGTATATTTCAGTGACCCCTTTAGGGTTTATCGCTGCACAAAGATGGCACAATCAGCTGGGAATGTGTGGGGAGCTTTGCACAGCACAGACTACAGTAAGAAAACTCCTGCTGCTGTTAAGGACCCTGTATGATGTTTTGGGTTTTCTTTTTCTACAGATTATTTATATATTTCAGGTACTTATACAGCGCCATCCATTTACGCAGCACTTTACACATATATATACTGTACATTCACATCGGTCCCTAACCCTCAAGGGGCGTACAATCTAAAGTCCCTAACTTACATTCATACATACACATACTAGGACCAATTTAGACAGGAGCCAATTAACCTACCAGCATGTCTTTGGAGTGTGGGAGGAAACTGGAGTACCCGGAGGAAACCTACACAGGCACAGGGAGAACATGCAAACTCCAGGCAGGTGATGCCTTGGTTGGGATTCAAACCAACGACCCTAATACTGCCAGGCAGACGTGCTAACCATTTAGCCACTGTGCTGCCCAGATTATAATGCAGACGTTTAGGTAAATTGAATGAATCAGTTGACTTAAGCACATTTCTGTGTTTACTGTATAGTATTAGTTGCTTGGAAAACTTAGTTAGGTTAGGTTTTAGCCAGTCATAACCATAGTAATGTGCTACAATGAAATAATACTGACTTTCTCTGTTTACACACATCTGGTAACCATCAAGCAGGGGCAGACTGACCATTTGGAAACTCGGGCACTGCCCGAGAACCCGGGCTCAGTAGCCCCATGAGATGCCCCTGGTACCTTTTGTCATAGGCTTTTTTGAGTTTGGGCAAGGACACAGGGGCCCCATGATCCTTTATTGCCCGGGGGCCCCATGAGTTGTCAGTCTGCCCCTGCCATCAAGGGAAATCAAGCAGTTTTTTTGCCTGCTTTTTAAATACACAACTTTTGGTTATCTTTAAGACAGTCTTTTTGTATCTTTTCTAATGCTACGCAATGGCATCCTGGGCTAATTTCCATATATTTGGTTGAACAATCATTGTATCTGACAATTACCTATGGCTAATATTATCTTTATTTTGTGATCAGGTTTTTACAGATTGTTTCACAGGTCTGGTGTTATTAAGAAATATAAGAATGGAATTTCCACATTTGGTTAGGGGCTCACAGTTGGTTTTTAGCCATTTCACCTCCATCACATTATCTTCACAGAAAGAAAAGGCGAGTTGCTGAGAGCACATTACTTTTCTATAGCAAGATGGATTTGCTGTACAAACTTCTGCTTAGCGGAGGCAGGGAAAATGTATCTGCTTCTTTGTTTTCTGTTCATCTTGTTATCAGTGAGGACAGGAAATCCTTTATTTAAGTACTGCTGTGCACTTATACCTCTGAGCTGTCTAATACCATATTTTCTAAAAAGACACTTGTATGAAGGTACCTTTTTCTCAACTGTTCTCCCCCCTTCCTCAGGCGCTACTAAATAGAATAACTTTTATATTCCAAGTATTTGTAAGTGACAAGACCGTGTGGTGTATATACAGTTGCAAGAAAAAGTATGTGAACCCCTTGGGATTACGTGGAGTTTTGCATGAATTGGGCATAAAATGTGCTCTGAACGTCATCTAAGTCACAACAATAGAAGAACACAGTCTGCTGAACATAATACTACACAAACATTAGATGTTGCCATGGTTTTATTGCACATAACATGTAAACCTTCACAGTGCAGGGAGGAAAAAGTATGTAAACCTTTGGACTTAATAACTGGTTGACCCTCCTTTGGCAGCAATAACCTCAACCAAACGTTTCCTGTAGTTGCAGATCAGACCTGCACAATGATCTGGAGTAATTTTGGACCACTCCTCTTCACAAAACTGTTTCAGTGTAGCAATATTCTTGGGATGTCTGGTGTGAATCGCTCTTTTAAGGTCATGCCACAGCATTTCAATCTGGTTGAGGTCAGGACTCTGACTGGGCCACTCCAGAAGGCGTATCCTGTGCTGTTGCAGCCATTGTTTTGTTGAATTACTTGTATGCTTTGGGTCATTGTCCTGTTGCATCACCCATCCTCTGCGGAGCTTCAGTTGGCGGACAGATGGTTGTACGTTTTCCTGCAAAATGTCTTGATAAACTCTGGAATTCATTTTCTCATCAATGACAACAATCCGTCCAGGCCCTGAGGCAGCAAAGCAGCCCCAAACCATGATGCTCCCTCCGCCATGTTTTACAGTGGGGATGAGGTTTTGATGTTGGTGTGCTGTGCCTTTTTTTCTGCACACATAGTGTTGTGTGTTCTTCCCAAACAACTCAATCTTGGTTTCATCTGTCCACAGTATATTTTGCCAGTAGTGCTGTGGAACATCCAGGTGCTCTTTTGCAAACTTCAAACGTGCTGCAATATTCTTTTTGGACAGCAATGGCTTCCTCCGTGGTGTCCTCCCATGTACTCCATTCTTGTTTAATGTTTTCCTTATTGTAGATGTGTCAACAAAAATGTTAGCATGTGCCAGAGATTTCTGTAGATCTTTAGCTGACACTCTGGGATTCTTCTTTATCTCATGCAGCATTCTGCGCTGTGCTCTTGCAGTCATTTTTACAGGACGACCACGCCTAGGGAGAGTAGCAACAGTGCAAAACTTTCTCCATTTGTAGACAGTCTGTCTTACCGTGGACACATGAACATCAAGGCTTTTGGAGATACTTTTTGTCTCCTGGCTCCAATTAGCTCTGGGAGAAGTCATTAAGCTAGGGCCTCACATACTTTTTCCTCCCTGCACTGTGAATGTTTACATGTTATGTGCAATTAAACCATGGCAACATCTAATGTTTGTGTAGTATTATGTTCAGCAGACTGTGTTCTTCCATTGTTGTGACTTAGATGACGTTCAGAGCACATTTTATGCCCAATTCATGCAAAACTCCACGTGATCCCAAGGGGTTCACATACTTTTTCTTGCAACTGTATTATTTATTGTCTTCATTGAAAGCATAACATGACAGGAGCTGTGCTATCCCTGACCAGTGCTAACCTTTATGCCAGATTGCACAAGATGAAAGGATAAACTCTTTTAACATCAAACTTGTTTTCTCAATTAGTAAAAAAGAGGAGAAGAGCCATGTGCATACATGTGTAGATGCCTTCTGGGTTCTTCAGGGGTGCCTGAAAAATTGCCCCAAATTTCCCACAATTGTGTACATGCCAGTGGGTGGATCAAGTCTGTACTGATGCCTTGGTTTTGTTGAGCAACATTACAAATTAGGGCACTGTGTGGGCCAGCCGCTAGTGTTCTAAGAGCCGCTGATGTTGTCGGTTGATAACAAGGATGTCGGGCACCTGCACAGCATCCTTGTTTAATCCCCTACCCCTCTCTTTAAGCACTGGGGCCATGTTAGCTGCAAGGGGAAGAGAGAATGAGGGAGAAGAAACGCTGGGATGCTAGTCATTACAAGTGTGCAAAGATCTGTATACTTTGTAAGAACAAATCACCTCTAATGCTGGGTGTCCTACATGTGTGGATATGTAAAACTATTAGTTTACATTTTAGAATGGGGTGCAGAATTTTAAAGGGTGTCTTGGCTGGAAAATGGTTGAGAAACACTGGTCTAAAAACCATTAATAACCATAAATAAAGGAACTGTTAAAATGTAGTTACGATTATAGAATTTCATGTTGTGCTTCTCAGATTCCTAAGAAATTTATGTTGCTAGTTTAATAAATAGATTTGGCTAGAGTAGAGAAGGGCTAAAATGTCTATTGTCTCTGTTCAGTTTGGGAGATTTGTTTTCACTTCCTGTGCTGGAGATGCATCAGGAAGTGAAAGCACATCTGTAGAAAGTGAGTCAGATTTCCTTCTTAGACAGTTGTCACCAGAACAGGTGTCCCCGTTGGAAGATTTCTCCTCTCCTCCTGTTTTGGTGACAACTGTAAAATTTTGGATTTTACTTTCTGTAATATTGTTCTTCAGGACAAACAGGGTGGCTCTACCCAGCAGGAAACAAACAGCGTTAAGCCCTTGGCGGCAGTTCTAATCCAACGTGTATCTAAAGCTAAAAAAAAAAGTTTTGGCAGTTTAGAAGTTTTAATATTACTTGTTTAAAATTGCATTTGACAACTTAAAAGAGGAACTTCATTCACTCTTATGATTTTTTTTATCCCAACTTACTCGATATGCACATTTGTCCTGGATTCAGATACTTACCTGCCACGCAGACCCAGGATTTTACTGCTGTAAAGTAAGATTAAAAGGCAGTGATTAAACAATATAGGTGTCAAGGTCCTACCTTTTCCCAGAGGTTATGTTACTCCATGTGCTGGCATCCATCTTGGATTTCTGCTGAGCATGGTGGGAAGCTTTTATGCCTTCAGGTCTCTGAGGTCCATCCCCCAGAGGGGTGTGGCTGAGTACATATAAGCCTGTGATCCGCACATGCTCTTTGCACTTGTGTCTTGTGTCTTTGTCTTGCTACAGCTCTGTGTATACTGTCGTGACTCTTCTGGTATCTGACTCGGCTTGTGACTAAGACCATTCTCTGTGGTTTCCTTCGATCTGACCTTCCGTTGCTGAACCCGGCCCGTGACCTGTGATTCTCTGTCTACTGTTCTGTACCGTTTTTGTCCCGTTGTTGTCGACCCGGCCTGCCTGACTACGCTATTGTCATTCTTACCAGCTACACGCCATTGGCGGCGGCCATTACCGCAGCCGGGGTGTCTCGGGGGCCACGACCTGGTTCCTGGCTGCGTCAAGTCCATCCCCACCATCAGGGGCCCTGGTGAAGGGCAGCCTGGGACTTAGACTCTGCGCCCTGAGGGACTTCGGTCTGTTGGTGGTGGTTGTCGTCAGCCAGTGCGTTACCCTGCCACTAGGCCTACCTGTCCGTTCCACAGCCCTGCCCTGACATTAGGTGCCAGAGTGATAATAGCATGTCCTTGGACACTTTACTGTCAAACAGGAAACTGATAATCCATAATTTGCAACAATCAATACAATTTGCAACTATCAATATTTTTTTGCAATGTTTACAGTTTATGGTGTCCCAAAGGGGTTGATTTACTCAAATTGGAGAGTGCAAAATCTGATGCAGCTCTGCATAGTAACCAATCAGCTTTCAGGTTTTTTATCAAAATTTATTTGAACAAGCTGAAGTTAGCAGCTGATTGGCCACCACACAGCTGCACCAGATTTTGCACTCTCCAGTTTTAGTAAATCAACCCATGTTGTCCAGTGTGCTTTGTTACTTGTTTACATCTAGGGAAACATTTCACAAAAACTGTTGCGTTCTACTGAGATGATGGTCTTAAGTCTACTTGATGCTTACCTACAAGTTAATTATTCAGTTGATAAAAATTATTCTAATAATATGTGTATAATATAGTTGTACATAAAAAGCCTTACCGCTTCTCCCTAAGAGGTACAGTAAAAAGTAGAGCTGCTGATTTTAGTGACGTACCAGACACCACTTGATGTTGATTATACTTGACGTGAGCAACCAAGGGGAAGAAAGCTGCAGACTTTCAGTAAAAACTCTGACCTGTACTTACCAGGTTTACAAATATTATTGAAGAAAAAACGACTTCCATAAGTGTTGCAATTAATTTCAGGTCACTGGGCTGAACAGCGCTCTGTCTTCTCTGCTGGCCTCCATTGGGGACGAGCACAGTAACATCTCATCTGGATAACTTGGCTTGTTCTAGCAGTTGACAGGAAGCCAGGAGCACAGCACTGTCTGTGAATCTGTCAGTTCCAGTTGTGACTTTGGAGGCTCTTGTTAGGAGAGCAAACTTGAAGAAAAGAGAGTTCTTTTTGGCCTTTCAAGCAATAATGAGCCCTCTGAGCTGAGCTTAGGGCAGTCACCACAGGGCCAGGCTGATGTTAATTGTACATAAAAATCAGATTTATCATTATTATTATTTTTTTTAAACACAAGGGCTAAAGTTAGAGAAATGCTTTCAGATAATTGTGCTATTGTACCACGTATGATGTTGAGCTCACATGTTGTTATGTTGTATGTATGTATGTCTGTAGACTACAAGAGATAATGAAACTTAGAAACAATATAAATAAAGAAATTGGTTCATCAAATTACAAATTTGCTACACAGCATAAGTTGCAAAAACTGCACTGTAATGCACTACAAGTATTTTATTTAAATGTTTTATAAACTAAAGCTATACTTGCTGGCACGGGCGGACTGACCATTTGGAAACTCGGGCACTGCCCAAGGGCCCGGGGTCAGTAGGGGGCCCCATGAGATGCCCCTGGTACCTTTTTCATAGGCTTTTTTGAGTTTGGGCAAGGACACAGGGGCCCCATGATCCCCTATTGCCCGGGGGCCCCATGAGTTGTCAGTCCGCCCCTGCACTCGGACATTGTTACTGCTGCTCATGTGTCTTTTTCTTCCTCTGTGCGTTATCTATAGTCATTTTGTCACAGAACTCACGTTTGTATGGGGGGCTTCATAGGGCTCAATTAAAGTGTTACAATACCCACAACAGTAAAATCAGTCTGTCTATGCAGGAAAGCATGTTTGTTATATTTACTGTGGAAGGGATTAATCCTCCGCTTTGTGTGAAAAGGCTGTTTGACCCTGTCTTCTCTTAGTTTGGTGTATATTGCTAGAGGGTTTTTTTTTCTTGAGAAAGTGCATGTGATCAGCACAGGGCCAATTAACACTGTCCAGACAGAGGGTCAGGGGTTATGCAGTTGCATAGGACAGTCAGAGCAGAATGAAAACTCCTCCTGCAGGTTTAGCAGTGCTCTGCTGGACATTGATAGCAGTCACAAGACTGCTCTAACTGCTGATGAGAAAAGGTATTTAGCAGTTTGTATTTACTAAAATAATTGCATTTCCATGTTGTGTGTACTGTGGAAGACCAGATCCCCTATTGCCCGGGGGCCCCATGAGTTGTCAGTCCGCCCGTGCTTGCTGGGCTTCATAGACATATTCCTGAAATGTCTCTTATAATTATGCCATTGATCCTTATTAGATTTTGTTCCCACACATGCTGAATTCTGCATGTGTGTATGTTTTTAGAGTAGAAGAGATAATACGATCATAAGATAATAAGAAACAATATAAACAGTACATACAATTACACAACTAAGTATTTTCTACACAACATCAGTTGACTAGAAACACAGTAGAAAGCACTACAAACATTTAATTTTTTTAAAAATAAACTGTGCTGCATAGACAGATACCAAACTTTGTTCCTTTTTTCTTGTTAGATGCTGTGTCCACATATGCTGTTAGCCTGCATATGAGTTTGCTTTGTAATCTAGAAATAGTGTAGATAGGCAAATCAGTACTTGCTATACTTGATGTGTTGCACAGACAGGTACCAAACTGTGTCCCATGTTCTTGAAACTTGCCTCTGGGTTTCCCTTTTCATAGTACAATGGTTTTATCATTTTGTTCCTATCTCTCAGTGGAAGCTTACCAGCTCTGAATCACTGAAAGATGTATTAAATGTTTCCTAAAAAAAAAACATTTCTTGTTGCCTATAACAACCACTGAGCTCCCAACTGCCATTTTTGCAGTACAGAGTAAAGTAGGACATAGATGAGTCAAAAACCGAATGAAGATTTCTGGTCATTCACTTTTCACATCATTAGTGTGCCTGCTGCGATACACAATTTTCATGTCACAATAAAAAGTGCCTGATCCAACATGCTGGATTTTGTTTAGAGAAACAAAACAAATTATGGCACAATCATATGCGCCATTTTTGTTTTTCGCTTGACAGAACGTTCAGTTTTTTACTTGTCTATGGCTGACCTTAGAATTAAAACAAGGTGCCATAGTCAAGTGTCAGGATTGGAGACCAGTAGCTATAGCAGTAGAAAGGCTCCAACCCACCAGCTGGATATGTACACAAACAAATCACCTGTCAGGGATCGCGGCTCAATGGTCCGCGATCGCGGCTCCGTCCCTCGCGCATGCGCATTGGCGGCAGATCGCGCCGGGACGAGTGCAGGGCGCACTATTTAAAGATGCCCTGCACTGTCACAGATTGCCGCAAGGTCTTCCTGTGATCCTGAGTTCCTGCACCTATCTTGTGACCCTGATTGACCCTGACTATTCTGCCTGCTCCTGCGTTTGACCCGGATTGTCCTGACTACTCTGCCTGCTCCTGCGTTTGACTCGGATTGTCCTGACTATTCTGCCTGCTCCTGCGTTTGACCCGGATTGCCCTGACCATTCTACGGATTGACTTCCCTGCTGACCCTGCGTGTGACCCGACTACTCTCGCCTACCGATTCTGTACCCCGCTTACCCTCACGGGCCCACGATCCGTTACTACCCTGCTGGGGCCGCCATCCTCTTCATATCTGGCTCTCCCGGTACCTGTCCCCAAAGGTCTCCTCAGCCACTGGCGGGCCTGCTCGGAGGTCGTGACCTGGCCCGGGACTGTTTCAAGTCCATCCCCACCATCAGGGGCTCTGGTGAAAGCACAGCCCGGGCTTAGACCCCACGCTCTGAGTAGGTCTGTCAGTTGGCAGCCTGAGGCACCCCCTGGCGGATCATAACAGTACCTTGCGGCCATGACAGAGCCAGGAAGTGGACCGGCGTCCCTAGAGGATATTTGTCAGCACCTGGCCACCTTGACCCAGGCTTTTCAGAACTTCCACAGTCGCTGCGCCCGACTGGAGGACCGCATGGAGTCATTAGCCCCCCTGACTCCCCCTGCTCAGAGTCCTCCACCTGCAGGACCTCCCGCTAACCCGGTATCCGGAGCGGTTGCCACATCCCTAGCTCCTGAACCCCGCGTTCCTCTGCCGGAACGATTCCGTGGTGACCGGAGCCGCTTCCGAGCCTTCCGGAACGCCTGCACCCTATACTTTGACTTACAACCCCGCACGTTCACCACTGAGACCGTCAAGGTGGGGTTTATAGTCTCCCTCCTTCAGGATGAGCCCCAGGATTGGGCTCACCGTCTGATGGAGAAGCACGACCCCCATCTTGACTCCGTGACCGAGTTCTTTCGGGCCATGGCCGTCTTGTATGACGACCCTCAGCGAGCTGCTTCCGCAGAGCCGCCGGACAGCCGAAGAATACGCGTCCGATTTTAGGCGTTGCATGGGAGACACCAGATGGAACGATGCGGCCTTATGTCACCAGTTCCGCATCGGGCTGTCTGAGTCTCTCAAGGACGAACTAGCGCGAGTAGGCCTACCTGACTCCCTGGAAAAACTGATTGAGTTGGCCATTCAAATTGACCGTAGACTAAGGGAACGTCGGCTGGAAAAGAGCAGTCAGGGTCAAAAGGTGGCATGGATTCCTTCCAGAGATACAGCTCCAACCCCAGGGAACCATCCGCGAAGCACGGAAACAGGGGACAACCCGGAACCCATGCAGCTGGGATTGGCCCGTTCCCACTTATCGGTCGAGGAACGTCAAAGGAGACTATCACAGAACCTATGTCTGTACTGCGGGGAAGCTGGTCATCAGGTGCGCTCCTGTCCTGCTAAAATGAGTAAGTCCACGCCCGTTTCTTTTACTCTACCCGCAGGAAGGGATGATCAGTCGAGTTACCTGGCCATTCCTGTGTCTTTACAGCTCCCCGGAGGAACATTGTCGGTGACCGCAATCGTTGACTCAGGAGCCTGTAGTTGCTTCATCGATCTGACTTTTGCCCACTGGCAAAAAATCCCTCTCCAGACCAAAGAAAGGGGGTTCAACATCTTCTTGGCAGATGGGTCCCGTATAAAATCAGGGGTGGTGGACCAGGAGACACCACCCATTTTCACCACAATGGCAGACCATCACCAGGAGTTCCTCCATTTGGATGCCATCGCATCCCCCCTTTTTCCAGTCATTCTGGGCCTCCCTTGGCTGAGGGCCCATAACCCCCAGATTGACTGGGAAAAGGGAACAGTTCAATTTTGCTCACCCTATTGTTTGAGTCACTGCCACGTCACAGGATCCGTGGTTCCCCGGTTCCTCCTGTGCTTGGATGGCGACACCGATCTATCCCAGGTTATTCCCCCGGCCTACCATGACTTCTTAGACGTCTTTAGTAAGCGAGGAGCTGACGTTCTCCCTCCGCACCGTTCCTACGACTGCCCCATAGACCTCCTACCCGGATCTGAAATCTCATTCGGCCGTATCTTTCCCTTGTCCGAAGCAGAATCAGGAGTACTGAGGGAATACATTGATGAGAACCTTCGGAAGGGATTTATTCGTCCATCCACATCCCCAGCCGGGGCCGGGTTATTCTTCGTAGAGAAGAAGGACAAATCGTTACGGCCCTGCATAGACTACCGTGACCTGAACAAAATAACGGTAAAGAATCGTTATCCTTTACCCCTAGTCCCCGAGCTCCTCCAGAGATTGAGATCGGCAACGATATTCACTAAATTAGACCTGCGGGGGGCCTATAACCTTGTCCGTATCAGGGAGGGGGATGAGTGGAAGACGGCTTTCCGTACGAGATTCGGTCACTACGAGTACTTGGTGATGCCGTTCGGGCTCTGTAATGCACCGGCGACCTTTCAGCACTTTATCAACGATGTTTTTCGTGACCTTCTTGATATTTTTGTGGTGGTTTATTTGGATGACATCTTAATTTTTTCCCCTTCACTGGAGGTTCATCGGGGTCACGTGATACGGGTATTAGAACGGTTGCGTCAACACGGGCTATACGCAAAGGCAGAAAAGTGCTGTTTCGAACAGCACGAAACGACATTCTTGGGACTGGTTCTCTCTTCCGCGGGGGTCGCGATGGATCCCCAGAAAGTCACGGCGATCTTAGATTGGCCAATACCCGCCGACAAAAAGGGGGTACAGCGTTTCATCGGTTTTTCCAACTTTTACAGGAAGTTTATTAGGAACTTCTCCGGTCTGGTCTCCCCGATCACGCAACTGACGAAACAAGGGGTCCGCTTTAAGTGGACTCCCGAAGCGCAGACAGCCTTCGAAAAGCTCAAAGAATTGTTCACCTCTGCTCCCATTCTCTGCCATCCAGATGCTTCTCTCCCATATGTGTTGGAAGTGGACGCCTCCGAAAATGCGGTAGGGGCGGTTTTGTCCCAAAGGAATGGTACCAAGGAACTTCTGCACCCTGTGGCGTTCTTCTCCAGGAAGTTGACTCCAGCGGAACGTAACTACGACATTGGAGATCGGGAGCTCCTGGCCATTAAAACTGCTCTTGAAGAATGGAGGTATTTACTGGAAGGAGCCACACACCCAATCCTAATATTCACAGATCACAAAAACCTTGAATATTTGAGAACGGCAAAACGACTGAGACCTCGCCAAGCGAGATGGGCTCTTTTCTTCTCTCGATTCTCATTCCATATAACGTACCGACCCGGTACTAAGAACACTAAACCAGACGCTCTGTCCCGCATGTTTGAGGACCCCGACGACGCTGTGGTACCTGACACCATCTTACCTTCTGGGAGTTTCCTCGCTCTACAAACGGAACTTCGCTCCCGGCTTCTCGATGCTTCTGTAGGACTACCAGTTCCGTCTGAATCACCCCTCCAGAGCCACGGTGGGCTATTTTGGAAGGAAGACCGGATCATGGTCCCAGAAGAAGTGCGAACCTTGGTCCTAGGGCACTGCCACGACCATCCTATGGCGGGCCACTTCGGGGTAACGAAGACTCTGGATCTGCTACGGCGCTCGTTCTGGTGGCCAGACATGATCAAGGATTGTGAGCAGTACGTCCGAACGTGTTCCACCTGTCAAAGGAACAAGCCCTCCAGGAGCAGGGCATGGGGATTGTTACGTCCATTACCCATACCCAAGCGGGCCTGGCAAATGATAGCCATGGATTTCGTGGTCGAACTTCCACCATCCCAGGGCTACACTGCAATAATGGTGATCGTCGACCGCTTCTCAAAGATGGCACATTTCGTGCCCCTGGAGAAGACCCCATCAGCACCGGAAACGGCACGGATCTTCATCAAGGAAGTGGTTAGGCTTCATGGTGTTCCCGAAGATATAGTATCAGATCGGGGTGTCCAATTCACCTCCAGGTTCTGGAACGCCTTATGTAAATCGCTGGGAATCAAGCTGTCGCTTTCATCCGCCTACCATCCACAGACCAACGGCCAAACTGAGAGGACAAACCAGACGCTGGAACAGTACTTACGGTGCTACACATCCTACCTTCAGGACGACTGGCTGTCGTTGCTGCCTTCCGCGGAATTCGCGTACAACAACTCGAGTCACTCAGCCACGGGTCAATCCCCGTTCTTTTCCAATTATGGGTATCATCCCACATTCCTCCCTGATCTGATGCCTGAGAATCCGGTACCAGCATCTCAAGACATCTTGAACTTCTTTTCTGTCAATAACAAGACAATTCAGGAAGCCATCGCTAAAGCCCAAGAGGACGGTAAAAGGGCATTCGACCGAAAGAGAAGAGGAGAATTACTGCTTCATCCAGGGGATCAGGTTTGGCTAGCAACAACCAACTTGAAAATGCTATGTCCTTCAAGGAAGCTGGGACCCAAGTACATCGGCCCCTTTCCGGTAAAGCGAGTAGTTAACGAGGTGGCCTACGAACTCGAGCTTCCGCAGACCTTCAAGATACATCCTGTCTTCCATGTATCTCTCCTGAAGCCATCCAGACCGGATCCCTTCCCGGACCGTGAATCCAGACCTCCCGAGGCAGTCACTATAGGTGACCAGGAGGAATATGAAGTGGAGACTATCCTCAGTTGCCGAAGGAGGGGGGGCCAGACACAGTTCCTGATAAAATGGAAGGGGTATGGCCCTGAGGAGAACTCATGGGAACCCGCCCAGAACGTCCACGCGCCCAGGCTCATCCAGGAGTTTTTTCGTGCTCACCCGCGGTGGAGAGATCAGTGGGGCTCCCGGAGGGTGCCCATTGGGGGGGGGCAATGTCAGGGATCGCGGCTCCATGGTCCGCGATCGCGGCTCCGTCCCTCGTGCATGCGCATTGGCGGCAGATCGCGCCGGGACACAGGCACTAGGTCCCGGCGAGCCGCGGCTGACAGGACGCCGCGCATGCGCAGTAGAAGCCGCGGGCGCGCCTCAGGCGTCCAATGACAGCCGGGGGCGCGTCCTAGCCGGCCAATGACAGTGCAGGGCGCACTATTTAAAGATGCCCTGCACTGTCACAGATTGCCGCAAGGTCTTCCTGTGATCCTGAGTTCCTGCACCTATCTTGCGACCCTGATTGACCCTGACTATTCTGCCTGCTCCTGCGTTTGACCCGGATTGTCCTGACTACTCTGCCTGCTCCTGCGTTTGACCCGGATTGTCCTGACTATTCTGCCTGCTCCTGCGTTTGACCCGGATTGCCCTGACCATTCTACGGATTGACTTCCCTGCTGACCCTGCGTGTGACCCGACTACTCTCGCCTACCGATTCTGTACCCCGCTTACCCTCACGGGCCCACGATCCGTTACTACCCTGCTGGGGCCGCCATCCTCTTCATATCTGGCTCTCCCGGTACCTGTCCCCAAAGGTCTCCTCAGCCACTGGCGGGCCTGCTCGGAGGTCGTGACCTGGCCCGGGACTGTTTCAAGTCCATCCCCACCATCAGGGGCTCTGGTGAAAGCACAGCCCGGGCTTAGACCCCACGCTCTGAGTAGGTCTGTCAGTTGGCAGCCTGAGGCACCCCCTGGCGGATCATAACATCACCCTAGTGGATGACGTGGGCTCACCCAAGATGTGGGGTCAAAGCACTAACCTGTATTCACTAGAGCTCCTCATGGTGTAGATGGATTTTGCTGCATGTTAGTATCAGGTCACAGTCCTCAGGATTTCCCTACCACGAGGTGAGCAAGATGGGGTCCAGTAGCAGATATAGCAGGTAGGGATCAAGCAGAAATGTAGTCCGTAAACAAGCCAAAGGACAGTAACGAATGGTTGCAGGTTGGGATCAAATGGAAGCGTAATTGAGGAACAAGTCAAAGGTCAGTGACGAATGGTAGTGGAGATGAGGACAGTTGCAGGTACGCAAAGGAGTTAGATATTGGCTGGAGAGAGCACAATAATTTGTCAAACAGGAAATGCAAAGAAATGGTTTAAATAGAAAGTTCATGGGAGGAGCAAGGAGTTCAAGGCTCACTAGAAACAAGGTTCAAGGGCAGATTATCCAATGGTTCAGACAGGATTCTGTCCAGAATCTCAGGTGGCTCAGCATTTGCAATGGCCCTAGTTCATATTAGTGCAGTCTGTTTCTGGTGCAACAAAAAAGTAGAACATGCTGCATTTTTTCTGCACAGAGCCATACTGGAAATTAGCAAACAGCATCAAAACTGCACCGGAATGGAGTGTGTTGTGAACTGTAAGCAAAAAAGTATCCTAAATGCATTTGGAATGCATCCAGAGTGCGTTTTTTGAGTGTGAACTGGCCCTTAATATACTAACAGAATCTACATGCATGATTAACATTCTGTAGCAATTGCTTCAGTGCAGAGCACAAGCACACATCTTTTAATTAAGCCATCTTCTTTCTACTCCAGGGGTGTCAAACTGGTGTTCCTCCAGCTAGTGAAACTACATCATGCCTCTGCTTTTGGGAGTCATGCTTGTAATAGTCAATCTTGCAATGCCTTATGATACTTGTAGTTTGACAACAGCTGGAGGGCCGCCAGTTTGACACCTGTGCTCTACTCCATTCCTCTCCTTGGGAGCACCACAGAGTTGATACCACTTCCCCATGTACTGAATACATAGTCTACTGCATTAGGCTTCCATTCCAGGTCATAGGACCGGCAGCTGAGGTTCAGGGGGATCAAGGTGCTTCCAATAGTATACCTGTCTCTCCCTAATGTCTCACCTATAGCTCTGCCCAGGGCATGCTCCCTGATGACTCTATCCTCAGATTTCACTGTCAATCACATTTAGACGACTCTGTCCAGGCTTCTCAGGCCATATGCTCCACTCTACAGGACCTGCAGAAGGGCAGGGGTAAACAAGGTGACTACAGCTAGTCCTCACATGATCTGTGCCACTTCTCCTGGGGATTCAGCCCTGCATAGGGCCCCTTTAGTTCAGCTCAGTAAAGGATCACATCTTTGCAGCTCTGGGGTGTCCTGTTCCCATACCCTGGACTTTCTAGGGGCCCCTCCCATACGGGCATTTATATGGGCATTAACTCCACCCATTACATGACAAGAGGAGGGATTTTTCTATAAGGGGAGCTAACACCTGCTTATAAATTTCCCCTTACCATACTGTAAAGGCAACAGAGCCATCTAGAGGCAGGCAGCTAACTGCACCTGCCAGCATGATGATAGATTTTTAGGCCTCTTGCCCATTTCTGTAATAGTTTGCTGATGTTTTCATGCAGCATCTTGTTGACAGAAGATCTTGCTGGCAGAATGATCTTTAGTAAGAAACACAAGTCATGTTCTGTAAAGACCTGGTGTATACACACATACAACATGCATACACATTGTGGCAGGGCGAGACCATGCCATCGTGTGATTAGGCGGTTTAGGCCAGATTTAGGAGGCAATGAGCACATTATTGAGCCAGGTGTATGCTTGCTTCATAGTGGAGCTGGAATCAGTGCTCTGGGCCCCCACCCTCCCGAGGGGGTCAGTGACTGCAAGGGAGCAGTGAGAGGTGTGCATGTCTACACTGACCTGTCCAGGTTTGAGGCAGGAGCCTGTGAGTATGGAAGACAGTCCATGCATCACTGCATTACAAATCTTTACACAGCTGCATGCATTTCCCCATAGGCAACAATGCACCTATGTTCGGATTTGTAAAAAAGAAATAAAAAATGCTACACAGCTACAAAGATGGCATTCCCCACGTATGCAAGAAGCTATACTGTTCATTAAAAGTTACCACTTCTGTTTACAATCAAAACTGCTTTTTTTCAGGTTACAAGACATGCTGATGGACTATCAGGCATTTACTAATAAAATCCCTGCCCTTCTGAAACCTCTCATGTCACCTTTTATCACCCAAATTGAGGAGGTGCTGTCACCAGGCCTCACACAGCTTTCCTGGACCTCCCTTAACATTGATAAATGTGAGTATACTGAGCTTGTTTGCAGACAACACTTTGCATTTCACAACCTGTAGCCATTTTGTAAATATCAATTTTCTGATTAATCAATAGCCATTTCAAAGTTAACAGAGCTGTAGGCACGCAAGTGGGATTAAAGTATCAGAAAAGAATAACATAACCCACACGTGGTTGTATTTTTTTTCCTTCCCTGAGGTACTTTTTCAAATGTCACCTGGCTGTGCCACTATGTTCCTGTTCTCTCTGTGCCCCCTATGCTACTGGGAACTATGGAGTCTCGTGTGAATCTCCATAATGTCCATGCTACCACTCTGTACTACAAATCTATGTGCAGTCAGAACTCCACAACAGAAAAATACCAGAGGACGCCTCTCCTCTCCTCCACAGTGGTGATTGACAGCGGCTTTGTATCACTCTCCATGCTGGCTGTGTGCGTGGAACCCTAAACAGCTGTATGTAGAGTACATAGACTCCATAGGATCTGGGGGCACACGGAGCACAGAGATAGAGAAACATAGTGGCACAGCCAAGTGACAATTGAAAAAGGAAGCTCCAGAAAGGAAATTTAAAAACAATCCAGCCATGTAGGCATCAAAGCTAGAGCTTACTAAGAGAGGAAAGGGAATCTGGTTAGGGATGTATATCAATGGTCTCCAAACTGCAGCCCAAGGGCCGAATATGGCCCTTGGGGTAATAGTCCTCCCACTGATATGAGGCACTATTTATTCCACCGACACCAACAGTGGAGCATAATTCCTGCCACTGAAACTAATAGGGGGGTGGGGCACTATTGCTCCCACTGATATCAACAACGGGGCACCATTCCTTCAACTACTATCAATGATGGGGCACTATTCCTTCCACTGATATCAATAATGGGGCATCATTCCTCCCACTGACACCAATGATGAGGCACTATCCCTCCCACTGATACCAATGGTGGGCCACTATTCCTTCTCCTACTGACCACAGGTCTATGTAACTGACTACCAACCCTGTGGCAATATTTATTCTCACTGATGTTGGGCCCAGGACAGTTTCTATCCCCACTGGCCACAATCTGCCCCCCCCTAATATCTGAAGGACAGTAAACTGGCCCTTTGTTTGTAAAGTTTGGAGACCACTGATGTATAGCATAATGGGAAAAGTGAGCTATAGCAGGAGACTTTATTACACTGCCTTGAAAAATCAAATGCCCGTGTCTCTTTAAAGGCATAGTAAACATTCCTAATTTCACCTCTGCATTGATCATGTAGTTTCATGGTGTCATTTGTTGCCCTGTATGCATAGCCTATAGAACAGTAAATCTTCACATTCCTGTGCTGTCAGTTTCAGTTTTTTGTTGAAACATGTGGCATGCGGATTGACCCTGCACAATAGGTGCTCAACCTGTGGTCCTCCAGCTGTTGTGGAAGTCCCATGAAGCACTGCAAGGCTGACTCCCAAAGGCAGAGGCATGGCACTTCCTGTGAATAAACAACATATCACACAATCACTGGGTCTCTCAATCTAGTACTTTTGCAGGTGAGCGCTACACAGTAATTAGACCTGACTCAGACACAAGCAGGCAGATCATTCACAGACAGAGAGCTCACTCTTGCAGCTAGATGATGTGTTTTAACACACTAGCACTTGCAAATTTGTGCTGCAACATAGACAAAATGGTGACGGAAGCATTGGATGTTCTGTGTCCTGGAACAGGAAGTTGTTCTGTTCCCTTGGCACATATGGACTGGCTGGCTAAAGTAATACATGGACAAAGGGGAATTGATCAGCTGTTACACTCTAAACTGCAGCCACAATATGTAAGCCCATCATTACAAGGTAGGCTAAAAAAGCAACAAAGGGAATATAACTACACCAATACCTAGTTAAGTGCCTGGTCACACAGTGTGCGATCGTGCGATTTGCTGCAGCACGATTTCTAAAGTTATTCTTGTAATATTTTTTCTGCAGTTTTTGTTGTGATTTCACATACATAGAATATAATGAAATTCACACTGCAAATTTCAAGAAATCGTTGCAAATCTTCACAAGTAGCAATAAAGTTTTCAGAAATCGCACCTTAAATCGCTCTGAAATTGCACACAAATCGCACGATTTTAAATTGCAGCAGCGTGACTGGTGAATAATGAAAAAAAAAGTGTACAATGCCTTTAACAATGGTGCTTTATAGATTATGCCATTTATTTTAATACATCTTTCTTTTATTTCAGACATTGCCAGTGTTTACAGTTCGCTGAGAGACATAGAGCAGATATGTAAGGAAGCTTCAGATATATTGGAGTGCCGAATTGAAAAATTACTGTTAGACATATCAGAAACAGCACTGGTGGATTTGCCTGAAGATGATGCCATTACTGTACCGGGTTTTCTGGAAAGGACAGAAAAAGTTATTGCTGCAGCAGCAGAGACATTGGCTATGTGGGTATTCTGATGTTTTGGGTTATTGGGGAGAATTAACAGGGAGTGGTGCAGGCCAAAAACCTGAGCTACTCTTCTAAATAAACAGCACAGATGCTGCTACTAATTACCAAAAGCAGTCAAGCCCCTTTTTCTAATTAGTTTCCTGTCCGATGCCATGTCTATGGCAGACACAGCATAGAGAGCAGTATGGCTGTAGCTGAAAGCTCAGGATTCAAGCTTTATAATCACTGCACAAGCAGATAGAGCAGTGGTTCTCAACCTTCCTAATGCCGCGACCCTTTAATACAGTTCCTCATGTTGTGGTGACCCCCCCCCCAACCATAACATTATTTTCGTTGTTACTTCATAACTGTAATTTTGCTACTATTATGAATCGTAATGTAAATATCTGATATGCAGGATGTATTTTCATGATTTTACATTTACCCAGTAATTATAATTCATGAAATGTCGTTTTACCTCCAATACTTCTGCTTTCAACACAGTAGCTGCTTTTAACAGAGTAGCTGCTTTCAACACAGCAGCTGCTTTCTACACAGCAGCTGCTCTTTACACGTGTGACTGGTCCACACAGGGGCGGACTGACAACTCATGGGGCCCCCGGGCAATAGGGGATCATGGGGCCCCTGTGTCCTCACCCAGACTCAAACCACACCCAAAAAAGCCTATGAAAGGTACCAGGGGCATCTCATGGGGCCCCCTACTGACCATGGGCCCTCGGGCAGTGCCCGAGTTTCCAAATGGTCAGTCTGCCCCTGGGTCCACATAAGTACATTATGGCGCCAACCCTGTCACATACACCTGTATTTGTATGGGCTGTTTGTGATGGGGTTGGCGCGATGATGTCATCATGCCGGGTACTTGTATGTGGGTGTATCTGCATGTGGGTGGACCTGCCTGGAGAGGGATAGAGGAGCAGTGTCTCGATTCCTAAGACCATAGGAAATATGTGTTTTCCAATGGTCTTAGGCGACCCCTGTGAAAGGGTCATGCGACCCCCAAAGGGGTCGCGACCCACAGGTTGAGAACTGCTGAGATAGAGGGATGTGAGCTATCTGCATACTGTTCACATCCTGTATGACAGGTTTGACCTGACTGGGCTCTGTGGCAGTTTTCTCTATTGAAAACTACCTTAATCCCTCTGTTAATTAGGTGCAGACCCTGTGCCAGTGTCTATTTAACTCTGAAATAGAAACTGAGGATGGTGGTGCAGATCAACCTAAAACAGGGCTATCAGCTTTGCTATTGTGGTACACAAAGCCAGCCTGAGCCATTATAATATCTCAGGAGGCTTAGGTAATTCCCCGTAATGTATTTAAATGCTTGCATTTTGTTTCATTGTGAGCCTTGCATTAATACAATTCTTCTTTGTGAGTGGACTTTTATTATTTCTTAGATTGTCTGATAAAATTAGACTCAAAAACGAATGTCTCCTTTGTACTATCTTAAAATGTCAGTTTTATTTAGCACTATCTGCATTTCAGGACTCTGTGATTGTAAAGGTATTATTACTTGTTTAACCGTGTACGTCATGTTATCAACATGACAAGGAACATACTTAGAGGCTTTTGCAAGGGTTTATTTTTGTTAGTACAAGTTTAGCTCATCATTTTCAGTTGTAGTAATGCAATTTCTTCAAAATGTTTACAAAAAAGAGCAGAAATCTTTTCAACAGCAAGGAGTATAAATGGATAAACAATGACTTGTGAAGCATAAAAAAAAGTAATTAAAAGAATCATGTAGGTAAGTGTTCCTGATGTCACTGCAAGTCCCCGTGCCAAAACAGTGCCAATCATTGTAACCATTTTAGAAACACTATATTCTCTGATTAAATATACAGCACTGTGGTCTATCTCTATATACTGTATAATTTTACTAAGAAAGTAAGAATATTCTTTCCTAAGGTCAGCAGTTCAGCTCTCACTATTTGTGTGACATACAGAGAAATGCAAAGGGTAGCAAAGAAAGTCAAAGGGCTTTTTTTATTTATGTGATGCAAAAGGCAAGGATGAGCAGTAACCTATAGTAGACTATAGTGAAGTTAAAATATCACTTTCAGCAGTTTAGCATTGTCACACAAATAAAATATGACTTCATATTTAAAGGAAAACTATATACTTTTTTATTTATTTATTTTTTTACATAGAGATATGCATATTCAATGGCCAACCTCAGAAAGAAATAAAAAGATTTTTTATTTCAGCAGTTATTATTAATGGAGGACGGTTAACTATGTCTTATTTAGGATAGGCATTAAAGGTGGATTCTATTAATCTGTATATAATATAGGGATGGAATAATAGTACAGCAAGATGTAAAAGCATTACATATCAAAAAAGTTGAATTAATTGACAGTTGAGCTGATTGACAAGTCTAGTTTAGGGTTCAAGTTAAAAGTTAATTTTTTTAAGTAGCTTTCAGCACTCCAAGATATAATTTTTCCTTCCTGCACTCAACTCCCCCTCCACAATACAGTATATAAAAGTCTTTTTTTTTTTTTCCTTTTTTTTTCTTTACGGTCACACCCCCACTGCCATTCTTGCCTAGGTGAGAATGAGATGTCGCTGCTCCTGCAGCCTCCTGGGATATCCCTGTCACATGTCCTAGGAAGCTGCTGCAGCAGAAACACACGGTAGTCAAAGTGCAGACCTGGCTGCATGTCATAAGGGGCCGGCTGCAAGAACCCAGAAAAGATAGCCAGTTCCTACTGATGCAAGAAGGTGGCATGAGAACCAACATGTGGCAGCAAAGCAATGGATTGCTACTGGGTAACGCTACATTTGCTGGGCAGGTAAGTATACTATCTGATGAGAATCCTGCATAACAGGTGAGAGTGAATAGGGAAAAAAACCAAGTGCAGGGGTGAAGTTACTAACTAATTCTAAGTGTTAGGAGTACATTTTAAGAGTTACACTAAGGGTTAATGTTGGTTAAGAGTTATAGGTTAATTTGTGGGTTGGAATAAAGGGTAACCGTAGTTCCAAGTGGAGAAGCACAATATAGATCACTAACATGGGATGTCAGAGCAAGTGTTGAGTGGGTCAGCACCACTTAGGGGGGTGAGGGCAAGGACAATTGTACCAGGCTAGGGGAACATGCAATTCATTACCCCTCCTTACACATAACGGTGCTTGTCTAGTCAGGCAGTCAATGCTGTCACATGATGCAGGGAAGATAGTCCTCAGCCATGTCAAGCTCCCAACGTGCGAGCTACAGCTTACACAGGACTTCCCCTTACTATGGCCCAATAAAGTGACAGGAAAACAAAGTGAAGGTGAGTATGTGCAGTTGGTGGGGCCTGCATTAAAGTGAACCTGTTTCTTTGCCATTAGGGCCGGGCCGAAGGGTAGGCAAAAGGCAAAAAAGACATGATTTCCAGCCTCTGCTGCTGAGGTAGTTCACAGCCCATGGAGGGGGCACATTTTGTCCATTTTGGCTTGGGTGATAGAGTACCTTGCCCTGGCACTGTTTGCCATTTATGGTAAACAGAAGCTGTATAGTTCAAATATGAGCTAGTAGCAATCTGTGTTATTCAGCAAACAAAAAAGAAAACCCTTTCACAATCCAAGTATATTAGTGTAGCCCTCTTTTGGGGGGATTATGCAAAATAGCCCTCCCCAAACAGTATATTACACTAAACCTGTAGCTAAATAAGAAAATGCTAAGTGGAAGAGTGAGTTTGATAATAAATTTGGCAGTGTCTTCACTCAAGACAGGACCTTTGTGAACAGAGGAGATTCCCTTCCTGGGAAATTAATCAGTAGTCTAAACAAACTACTGAAACCAGCATATAACATTACCCATAAATGTATAGATGCACACCAGTATAGAAATACAAGCTTTACATAAGAAGAGATTAATAACAGTACACACATCCAATGTACAAACAGCTATTATCAACAAAGGACCCGATAGGAGTCCTGGTGGAACTGCACACATATACCCAGTTCATATTATAGTTATATACCTCCAGATGAATGTTGCAGCAAAGTCCAGTTGCAGGGGCCCCTGAGGATGGTGCAGCACCTGTCTTTGTACCAGAGACCTGAAGAAAAGTGGCCACAGGGTATACTCTGACTGTTGTCTGATCAGCCTGGAATGGGACTCCTCACAGGCAGGAATTGTGGTGTGACACTGGAACTCAGAGCCAGCCACCTACTCTGTGCTTTAGTCCCTCCCTAATAGTGTATAATAATCTCTTTTGGTCCAGGACATGTGGCTGAGTCTTTCTATCTCCATCCCTCCTTCTAGGGTCTCATATCCAATGACCCAGGGGCAAGAACTGCATACATAATATATTTATAGGCATTTTCAAATTGAGACATTAGAGGGCAATAGCTCCCTACATTAGTAATATTAGATCCCTACATTAGTAATATTAGATCCCTACATTAGCAATATAAGTATTGTAATGACTGCAAAACACAAAAGCCACCTGCAACACAAGAAATCTGTTGTATTTAAAAAAAAAACTGTGGCACCAAAGTTTTTCTCTATACATGTATACATTACAATAGTTTTATGTTCTCATTAGGTTTACACGTTTTCTACAATTATACATTATAGGCAAAGCAAGCAAGTTGAGCTCTGTTTGTATGAAATGATTGATGCCCTCAAGAATAAGCTGAAACCTTCGGACAGGAACAGTCTACAGGTAATCAATGTTGTTTCATCTTATACATTGGTGACATCTGCATGCACTGTGTAATTGAGGAGCACTGATATGATTAGGCTTGTTAAATACATGAGAGTGTTGTGAATGAATTCACATTTATTACCATTGTTCAGCGCAATCTAAATTAGTGGTCAGGTATCAAGTAGTTATGATTTTCCTCTCATATAATTTTCTATCAAACTAATTCTAGTTAGGAGGTCTACAGACCTCCTACTTTTACCTTACAGAAATAATTAAGGTGTCCTCCTTTCCATTAATAAAGTAATCGTTGTCACTAGCAGACTTTTGCATTTATCTTTGAATTTATCTTTAACTGCTGCAATGCTCAGTTCCCAGTGCAAACCTGGAATACATGACATCCAGAAATACAGGCCAATCAATTAGATGGTGTCTACATTTAATGAACTGACCTCTGACAAATGTAGAGCAACAGTAGCATTCACCATCTTCTACACTTCCTGAACATTATATTCTTAATCACCCACATTTGGCTGAAATTCTACTTGCTATAAGAGAGGTTTATATTTTTTGGTGTTATACATTTAGAAAATGTGATTATTAAAGTGAACCTATACTCAAGAATGAAAATGTAACATATTGTAGCTTACCAGTCCTTAGATGTGGTGGCTTTTCCTTTATTTTCACCTGGTGATTCTGCCAGTAAGACCATACTGTCCTAGGGTAACAAGCAGGGGCAGACTGACCATTTGAGCACTCGGACACTGCCCGAGGGCCCGGGGTCAGTAGGAGGCCCCATGAAATACCCCTGTTACCTTTTATAGGCTTTTTTTGGGGTGTGCTTGGAGTGTGGGCAAGGACACAGGGGCCCAATGATCCCCTATTGCCCGGGGGCCCCATGAGTTCTCAGTCCGCCCCTGGTAACAAGTATCATCCACAATACTGTATCTATGAAGACGCTGTGTTATCACCCTTGGACAGGACTACAGTTCCAGAAATCTCTCCATTCCTTTCTGTATTATATAGATGGGAGATGTTTTTTCATTCTTAGAGAGAACTGAGAACAGTAGGGGACATTTATCAGAGCTGGCACAGAAGGAATCTGGAACAGCTGTCCATGGTGTAACCCAGGGGTGTTAAACTGGCGGCCCTCCAGCTGTTGTGAAACTACAAGTCCCATCATGCCTCTGCCTTTGGGAGTCATGCTTGTATTATTATTATACAGTATTTATATAGGGCTAAAAGGTTTGCTCAGCGCTGTACATTATAGTGGGGGACAGTACATGAGACAATACAGTAACTAAACAAAACATGAGGGGGTCAAGGGCCCTGCTCTTTGTATCAATCTATCTTGCAATGCCTCATGGGACTTGTAGTTTAGCAACAGCTGGAGTGCCCCCAGTTTGACACCTGTGGTGTAACCAATCACCTTCTATCTTTCATTTTTAACCTTAAAGTATATGTAAACCCTCACCTTGTAAAACAACCCATTGAGTTTACAATAGAAATGAAAGGCAAAACATTTATGTATACATATAAAAAACACTATAAATACCTTTTATCCCTCATTTTTTTTTATAAGCGATCACATGCTCTCTGTTCTCAGTTGTATAAGGATCTTCCAGAACTAGGCGAGAAGAAACAGTGCTACAATGGTCTTCCCAGTGAATGGCTGTACAGGGGGAAGGGTATGTCAGCAAAATCTAATCGATGAATGAGAGACGGCTGAGTTCTTGACACAGCCAGAAAACGAATGATGCTTTGCTTTCCTGTCTACTGTGGGCAGTTTTTAACCTCCCTAGTGGTATGATTCTTTCCGATTTTTTGTGCTGAAAGCGGTACCATTTTTTTGCATGGAAATATGTAGTTTTTTATTGTAGGCTGTAATTTTTAGGAATAACTCACTGAAATCTGTCCGAACAAGAGTCTAGTAAACATTCTGGATATGATAAAATTTGAAACACGAAATCATGAATTATAATTTAATAAATAATCAGAAAAAATAATATAATAATAATAATACATTTAATTCAATAATATAATCAAACCAAAAACACTGAAATTTGAAATACAGAGGCAAATTCGCACATCGCTGAGCAAAGTCGCAAAATCGTTTTCAGTGTCTGATGACGAATTTCCCCACGAATCATTATCACTCAATTCTGCAAGTGGTTCTGATTTACTATCGCTGTTCTAAAACCGCTTTTGACGTAAAGGGATGCTTTTTGGACACCATGGACTTTTCCAGGCAGAAAGAACATTCAAAATGCAGGCAGGGCACAGGACAAAGCACTAGGGACAAAATGTATGTGAAATGCATTGAAATAGCAATCACAGCAAAAATAATATTTTTTAAAAAATTCAAATTTCCTGTTGGTTCCGGCACCTGTACGTCCCGACGTCACAGGGACCGGAACACAGAAGCCGGATGCCGGCATCAGCTGGAGGAGATGGCCGGGGACGCTGCAGGGGACACATCGCGGGAGCGAAGGACAAGGTAAGTGCTGCAGGAACCCCCAGAGCAACGCCGCAGGGTAAGGCCGAGTGTAGCTCGGGGTTACCGCTTTTGGTATAGAAATTTTACCCCGAGCTACACTCGGGAACACCGCTAGGGAGGTTAATAAGAAAGCAGATGGACTGGAAGGAACACCAGGGATTTCACACAAAGGAAACAATACAAAGAGAACAGGATACTTTTTCATGCAAGTACATGATATAGCAGGCATACAGTATATCAGGAATATGAAATGTTGGGTTTACATATTACTGAACAAGCTGAAGATAGAAGCTGATTAGTTACCATGCACAGCTGCTCCAGATTATGTCTGCTCCCGTTTGTATAAATTCCCCCCAATGTAACTGATAAAACATCAGCACAGAAGGTTATCAGCTGCGAGATTTCTGGCAGTTTTAAAAGGTAATTTTTGCAATTACCAATCAGACATCACAAACTGTTTTCAGTGATATATGTAACTGACCAAAAGGACAAAATAAGAGTTTATTGTTTGTTAGGGTTTACATACCCTTTAGGACAAATTTGTTTTTGTATTTTTTGATTATATGTAATTTTGTTGCAGGACTCATTTGCTTGTTTGCATCTTGATGCTAAACAAAAAACTCGCTGTCAGGAATGTCTTTCTTGTAGTTATTATAATGTGATGGGCCATTTATGCCAGAAAAATACAGACTCCCTTGTGAAGTGTAAGTATCAATGGCTTTTCTTTTTCTTGTTTTATGATTAAAGTCTTTAACAATATGCGTTGATGACTGTACCCCACTTATTGCCAAACCTTTTCTTCCTTTGTTTGCACATGGTGTTTTGAAATACTGTAGGTGCTGGGTTTACAAGCATTTCTCAACAGAAGTATGTAACCAACTGCTCTGAAGAAGGCATTTTTTTTCTTTTATGAGTAATAAATATTTTATTTTTTGTATGTCTGGATGTTTGTGGTATATTCATTTGCCATCATCTTTGCCAATTCTTGGGATCTTTTATATAGTTTTGCGATGGATGAAGTGCCCCCTAATTGAAAGACAGTCAACGCAAGAAGTTTTTATGATATTTGATAACTCATTTTTATTTATACAGTGCAAATTTGCTAATTACTGGTGTGTCACAACTTTGCATCCCTAAAACTATGGGAGGAAGATCACTGGGAATCAGGAATGTGCACCTTGTTTTTTTTTTATAGATACCTCCAATTTTTTACTTATTTGACCTAAGAATTTATAAAGTATTTGAATAAATGAGTTCATCTTTAAATCTATTAATGTATTATGAATACAATGATATATATATATATATATATATATATATATATATATATATATATATATACACAGTACATGCCTCCCTGAACATTTGTCAGTTATGTTTTCTTTCCTTTTCTTATTTTGTAGGCACAAAAGTTTCATTAGACACTTTAAAACGCAGATTGCACACAGTCAGCTCCAAATATCAGACAACAAAACTCACAAAAGACAATACCTCAAACCCACTTTTCAAAGCTGAGATCCATCTTGCCATTCCAAATGTTGTCATGCGACCTAGTCTTGAAGACATACAAGTAAGAAAATGTTAGAATATTTTTGACACTGCTGGGAAATGTTTTTGTAAACAATCTTTTATTAAAGTGTAGCTGTACAACCTGTAAAAACTAACGGTACCCATACACTAAATGAAAAATCGTTCGAAAATCAATTTTCATTTGATTTTTCGTCCAGTTAATGGTCAAAAATTTAATAGGAAATGTTTGAAAAACCTCTGTTGAACGGATGATAAATTGAAAGTTTGTGTTTTTTGCCTGTTTAAAAATCAAACTGTTTGTACTGAGCATATTGTGACAAAATAGATACAAAATAAATTATTTATTGTTCAAAATCAGTCCATACATGATGGTAATATTGTTTGCTCTCATGACCGTGTGTTCGTTTTGTGAAAATGTGTTTTGAATGATTTTTCGAATAGTGTATGGCTAGCATAAGGCTAGTGAACAGAGGGGACCATAAGGTCTCACAGTACACGTTTCATTGTCCTCTTGCTCTGCACAGACCACTGCTGGAGCCCCTAATATCATAGGCATCACAGGTGTCCTAACAAATCTCCTTTTGATTTGGAAATATACTAAAATGACCTTATATCTAGTGTGATAATCCAGAAGTGATGAAGGGGTTGTAAACAGTGTCCATCTACTTTGGATCAGGCTGGTGGATGTTTACTGGCTTAGGGCATCATGAACTACACAAGAAACTTTCTGATATGTTGTCATTGTTGCTGTGAAAGATTATTATATACAACTGCCAAGAGGTACAGAGGAAGACTAACTGTTAAGCTTTACTGAAGTTGAATTACAAATGGCAGCATGGTTGGCAAGCTATAAATGTAATGAACTAAAATGAACTAGTGTTAGGGATCCGGGTATAACCATAAATGTGGAATGTGTGGACTGACACAGGGAAACACAGGCTTCAGGTATAGTATATACAATACAATTTATTAAAGACTAAACAATACATAAACGCAGTGCAAGACTAAACATAAACACAGTGCAACCAAACCTCCAACAGATAACAATAAGAACAATACTAAACGTAGTTGGGCACGCCAGGTCGGTAGCAAACGGGCAGGCAAGGTACAAGGAGCAGGCGGAAGCGTAGTCAGGAATAGCCGAGGTCAGGACAGGCAGAGTTCATGCAGAGTCAGGATTAAAGCAGAATCAGGATGAGACAGGAAGCAGACAGGATGCAGGTACAGGGGCTCATGGGAAACATACACCAAGGCCCTGATCACAGGCCTGGCCATTCCTTAAATACACCTGCTGTAATCAGCCTCAGGTGATGGCTCATTGCAGGAGTGAGCCTCTGGTTGCTGAGAGCACCCGCTGGCCAGCCCTGGTACTGCAGCCCACAAGGCAGGTGAGTCCCACCACCACTGGCAAGTCCATTCCTGACAACTAGACTCTGGTGCAAGCCTTACAAGGAACATTCGCAGTTATAACCTTGATGATCATGCATTGAGGCATAGGTTTACATGTATGCTTTTATAGTTATGTACTGCGTTGTTGAGTTATAATGTAAGTTGAGTAATATGTACCCTGTCCTACTTTATTTAGAGTTTATATTAAAATTGTATGTACAACTTTGTTTTTATGCCTAGGACACTTATTAACAGCCGCAATTCAGTAGACTATTTACATATCCTATTTGTGCCTAAAAACTGGGGTTGATTTACTAAAACTGGAGAGCACAAAATCTGGTACAACTGGGCAGAGTAGCCAATCAGCTTCTAACTTCAGATTGTTCAATTAAGCTTTGACAAAAAAAAAAAACCTGGAAGCTGATTGGTTTCTATGCACAGCTGCACCAGATTTTACACTCTTCAATTGTAGTAAACCATCCCCATGTCTTTTGTCTAGTGCTCAAAATGTAATAAATTGAATATAAACCAAACTTTTTGTATTTTCTCAGATCAGATCCTTGTCATTCTGTTAGTATGAAATTCAGCTGTATTAGTCATAACACTAGACAGTGTGCATTGTTCCTGCACCCTATCATATACCCTTTATGTGTATAATGCATAAGCATAGCAGTGCCATATAAGACCTTATGTGTCAGTGTTAGATTTACTAGCAAAATTGTGTCCATTCCAGAACAGGAAAGGCTGGGATGTAACAAGTAATGCTAAAGAAATGCCTTTGAAGGCATTTAATGCAGAAGATTAGTGCAGTGGAGTAGTAGGCTATTCAATTGCAGTACGGAGGTGTGAGGTTAGTGTCAGTTGCACTGCAGAATGTGAAGGTGGTGGGCTGGGGCGGACTGATCATTTGGAAACTCGGGCACTGCCTGAGGGCCCGGGGTCAGTAGGGGGCCCCATGAGATGCCCCTGGTACCTTTTTCATAGGATTTTTTGAGTTTGGGCAAGGCCATAGGGGCCCCATGATCCCCTATTGCCCGGGGGCCCCATGGATTGTCAGTCCGCCCCTGGTGGTGGGCAAGATACTGAAACTGAAACAGGGGGAGAGTGTCAGTGGAACTGGAGACAGTGGAATTCAAAAACGAGACACCAAAAATTATTACCAGCAATTACTGGCTTCAGGAACAGTAAGGCTACGTTCACACTAGCCTTGTTTGCTAGCGGCAGAAAGGCGTTTGGGAAGCGTTTTTACCGCTTCCCAAATGCCTCGGACAATTCTGCCCATTGCAGCACATGGTGCTGTTCTAATGGGAGCGGTAGCGTAGTGGCGCGGTGTGGCAAAACGGATGCCTCTGGTTGAGTTAGGAGGCATTGAAGCCTCCTACTCTAGTCTATGGTGCCGCTCCGCAAACATCTGGCCGGCGTTTGCGGTGCGGTTCTGACGTGGTTGCGGGGCATTTGCGGAGCGGTAACAACATTCAAACTTCATTATAGGTGTTTGTGGGGCGTTTTTAACGCTCGGCAAACACCTAGCAACCACCGCTGAACCGCGCATGCGGCGCTTGCCGAGCGTTAAAAAATGCTCCGCAAACGCCGGACCAACGCTTGCCAACCGCTATAGGGGCGTTTGGCAAGAGTTGGTAAAACAGTCAAGTGTGAACGAGCGCTAAAGGTAGTGGTGAGGGTGAATGAGATGGGACAAGGCTTTGTATGTGACTTTGATGTGAATTGTTTAAACAGGAATTAGGGCAGTGGAGCTGAAATTCCCATTGGACCAGAGTCAGTGGAGATAAAAATATTTGGCATGCTGCACTGAACAGGTTAAGACCTAACACCCAAGTTAAAATCTAAATGTAGTAAAAAGTAGAAAAAAACAAAAATCAGCACAAAGAACATTACACACAGTCAGCAGGATATGTCCTTTAGGTTGCAATCTCCTCTGTTAGCTGAAATCATCCTCCACTAATCAACCCCCTCCCCTACTACAGCCTCTATAAATGAAAAATGATCTACAAATGGAGGAGGCAGACCTTCAGCCCATAGATAGTGTTTCATTCTATAGTATGGCTTCTATGAATGGTGGAGGGGGAGGATAGGTTAGGCATAGTTGGGCGTTCTTGATGAGTGCCCATCACAACTCCCTCAGTTTTCAGGTAACAGAGGAGACAGCAGCACAAGAGACATATTTGACTGAGTGTAAAATAGTGTCCCCTGTTCTGATTGGTTTTTTTCTTGTTCACTGTCCTTTAGATTTACCCTGAGCTATATAGTGGAAGGGCCTGCGTGACTGCATACAAATTGAAAGTGTTTATGTCTAACTTCATATTATATGGTTTTGGTAAATCCAAAGGAGAATTGTACAAGAAAATGTTATAACGTATGGCCAGCCAAAGGATTAGTGCATATGCACTGGAGGCTGGGTGCCTAGGGGTTGACAAGCATGTGCTGGGCATGAGAGGGGTTACACATGTGCTGTGGACTAGTAACTAAGAGAATGGTGCTAGGAGGATGGAAGCCCTGTCAGCGGTGAGGAGGGCTTTGTTTTAAGGTAAGTTTCGCATAATGTGCTAGTATGCAATGCATACTAGCACATTACAAAATGGATGCCAGTTTAAAGATATATTTCCTTACACCACTAAAACTAAAGATGGTGCACTTTTCCTCCCACTCGTACCATCAAAGGGGTCCTATTCCTGCCACTGATATCAACAATGGGGCATAATTCCATCCACTGATATAAAATATAGCGCACTATCACTCCCACTAACACTAAAGATGGGGCACTTTTCCTCCCACTGATACCATCGATGGTGCACTATTCCTGCCACTGACACCAATGTTGGAGCACCAGTCCTTCCACTGACACCAGTGTTGGGGCACAAGTCCTTCCACTGACACCAATGTTGGGGCATTAGTCCTTCTGTAAGCCGTGTACCGGGGTGGGCTCCCCAGGATACAGTGAAGTCATGAACAAGGAAAGCAACCCCAACACCAGCTTTTGCCACAACAGAATATTACTTATATTGTGACAAATAAACACAACCACAAATGCTGAGATCATACAATAAATTTACATACACCCAGCCCAAGGGCTGAGACCCTTGTGCTGCACAGCACGGCGCCTTCTGATGGATGAAGGTAGAAAGTGAAGTAATTTACCTACTGGCGGGCACAACTAAGCTGCCACACCTTACCCGTTATTACCCACTGTCAAGGTCCTACCTTTTCCCAGAGGTTATGTTACTTCATGTGCTGGCATCCATCTTGGATTTATGCTGAGCATGGTGGGAAGCTTTTATGCCTTCAGGTCTCTGAGGTCCATCCCCCAGAGGGGTGTGGCTGAGTACATATAAGCCTGTGATCCGCACATGCTCTTTGCATTTGTGTCTTGTGTCTTTGTCTTGCTACAGCTCTGTGTATATGCTCGTGACTCTTCTGGTATTTGACTCGGCTTGTGACTAGACCATTCTCTGTGTTTTCCTTCGATCTGACCTTCCGTTGCTGAACCCGGCCCGTGACCTGTGATTCTCTGTCTACTGTTCTGTACTGTTTTGTCCCGTTGTTGTTGACCCAGCTTGCCTGACTGCGCTATTGTCATTCTCACCAGCTACACGCCATTGGCGGCGGCCATTACCGCAGCCGGGGTGTCTCGGGGGCCGCGACCTGTTTCCTGGCTGCGTCAAGTCCATCCCCACCATCAGGGGCCCTGGTGAAGGGCAGCCTGGGACTTAGACTCCGCGCCCTGAGGGACTTCGGTCTGTTGGTAGTGGTTGTCGTCAGCCAGTGCGTTACCCTCCCACTAGGCCTACCTGTCCGTTCCACAGCCCTGCCCTGACACCCTAAAAGAGCAGAAATCAGTGTATGGGTGTATGGTATGGGCTAGCCTGCAGTGCAGCACAACAGCTTACAATCTTACACAAATCTACAGTATTCCCTCTCCCATAACTGGTCCTGTAGCACGTGCCTGATTATTCCTTCTGAGCAAAACACCAGTCTGGCTTGAGTTTGTGGGATTTTATCAGCTCTCCAATGTGAAATGTCGCTTTAAGTTATGGAGTCCTTCCAATGATCAGTAATAACACTTGTGGCCTGACACAAACAGAGACCCTAACTAACTAACTATAGGCGTGGTCTCAGTCTCTAGGTGCCAACATTGAAATGAGGTGCGTGCATGATCTTACCGACCTGGGTCTGCTTTGTATCCGCTGGTGACTCTGAACAGAACAAATGTCTCTCCAACAAGCATGCGGTATTGCAGTGTATGTTGCCTTGTTCCTCTGCTCTCACCAGCATTCCTGGCAGCAATCTTACTTTCTCTGAACAGGATCAGGGTCTTGGACACGATCAGCTTCACTTAGCTGCAGCTCTGGTTACTGAGGGATGCTCTCATACCTGGATGCCATCAGATTCCCTGCTCACACGGCTCCTTCATTCACTATCCTCCAAACATGGCTGCTGTCTCTCTTCTTCCTGTTCTCTAAAATCTGTGTGAAAACCCCACCTCTTCATAAATATAGAAATATCTATGCAGTCTGAGGCTGTGTTAGGGAAAACAGTGGCATCTTGTGGCTAAGCCGCAGAATGTCAGTCCAGAACATTTAATTTACTCCACACAATAATTTACTCCACACAAATAGTGGTCAAACAGTGAGAGCTGTTTCCCCATCTCACACTTCCACTGACACCAATGTTGGGGCCTGGTCCCTCCACTGCCAGCAGTGTTAGGGAAAATTTTCTTTCATTGATTCCAGTATTGGGGAACCATTCCTTCCACTGACACCAATGTTGGGGCACTATTCCTCTCACTGATACCAATAATAGGGTGCTATTCCTTCTACTGACACCAATGATTGGGCACTATTTCTGCTGCATTTTCCACTCCCACTGGTTACAGTCCGGCCCCCCTAAAGTCAGAAGACCAGAAAACTGGTCCTTTGTTCAGTAAGTTTGTAGACCCCTGATTTACATGATTTTGAATCAAATCACATTATTTTGAATCAAATCATTCTAAAGCTGGCCATACTAGGATCAAAATTCATCCAGTTCAGCAGGGACCGGCCGAACGTTGATCCATGTATGGGCACTGTCGGATTTTAGCTGCTCGATCAGTAGCCTGCAGCACTTATCAGTTTATTCTGATGGTGGGGAAGTTTCCCAGCTGTTAGAGTACAATAGGTCAGTAGGGAGGATTCCCTCATTCACATAAAGTGTGTGGATGGGGGAATTGGGTTAGATTTTTTTGGTTCAATTCACTGGTTGAATGGAAAAACTTACTAATATAGAGGCAGCTTTAAATGGAGGGAATAAGGGATTAAGCTGGCCATACATGCATCAAATTTTGTCCGGTTCAGCAAGGACCATAGGGACCACATCAAATGTATGGATGGGGGAATCAAGCCACTTTTTTTTTCATTCAACCTGCTGGTTGAATGAAAGAAAATGACTCATCTGTGCGCTGCCTTAATGTTCTTCTGTGCGGCTGATGACTGAAAGGTTAATGCACATAAACTGCAGAATGATCACTAATGGGTTAATAGTCATACTCTGCTGGTGGAAAACTACTAGAGAGCTTTGTGTACAGTATTGGAGGAGTTTTTTCTCTGCTGGTATAGATACTAAGAAGTGTGTGCTGGAGAAAGGATACAGGGGAAGGCCAATGTGTGTCCATTCTGTGTTTGAATACATTTTTGCTGTCAAAAAAACTGATGCTGAGTAAAGCTGACCATAGGCTAGTAGAATTTCTTTTGAAATTTTCTTGTTTTGAGACTGTTTGATTTTCTAATTGTTAGTGCGATCTGAAACTGTAGTGATGGGAGAATTAAAAGGAATGAACATTTTCTCTCAAATGAATACATTTTTTTGAATTAGGAAATTCCATTCATTCCAAAATCTAATCCCACAAGCAAACCACCTTTTAAGTACTTTCAAACAACATTCATCAAGTCATTGAATGTCCTGAGAATTCTTGTATGAATGTTCTTAAATCACGGACACAGTCTATAAGGCCTCATTTACCCACATGGAAGAAAAATATATTAGAAATAAATTTAAAAAATATTCTTCCCAAACATATTGACATATATTTGAAATACTACAATTTTGGCCGTATTCTATATATATATATATATATATATATATTTACACTGTATCTTGAAATGTGTTTTTATTACAAAATTTGTGAAAAATTATTTTTAAAAATACATTTTCAAATATACTGTATCTCTTTAACCACTAGCCTACACTGGACACTTCCTGCCCAGGCCAATTTCCAGCTTTCAGCGCTGTCACACTTTGAATGACAATTGCACGGTCACGCAACACTGTACCCATATGAAATTTTTATCATTTTTTTGTGACAGATAGCGCTTTATTTTGGTGGTTTTTAATCACCTCTGGGTTTTTTATTTTTTCTTAAACAAACCAGAGACCACTGAAAATTTTGAAAAAAAAAGTTTTTTCTTAGTTTTTGTTATACAATTTTGTAAATAAGTGATTTTTCTCCTTCACTGATGTGCGCTAATGAGGCTGTAGTGATGGGCACTGATAAGATGCACTGATGGACACTGATAGGTGGCACTGATGGGCACTGATGAGGAGGCACTGATGGGCATTGACAGGCATCACTGATGGGCACTGAAAGGCAGCACTGATAGGCGGCACTGACTGGCACTGTTAGGTAGCACTGACTGGCACTGATAGGCGGCACTGATGCGCACTGATAGGCAGCACTGACTGGCACTGCTAAGTGGCACTGACTGGCACTGATAGGTGGCACTGATTGGCAGCACTGATAGGTGGCACTGATTGGCATTGATAGGTGGCATTGACTGGCACTGATGGGTGACACTGAAGGGCAGCTCAGATGAGCACTGATTTGTGGCATTGATGTGCACTGGTATGCACTGATATGTGGCACTGATGGGCACTGGCACGTGGCACTGTTCAGCTGGCACTGATGGACTCTGACAGGTGGCACTTCTGGGGCCACACTGATCATCAGGGCACACTGATCATCAGTTTCCTGATGATCAGTGTACATGTCCCCTCTGCGGAAAGCCGATTACCGGCTCTCCTCTGCTCTCCTCACGAGCTGTCAGTGTGACAGCTCGAGAGGAGAGAAATGCCAATAACCGGCATTTCCCTGTTTACATGTGATCAGCTATGATTGGACACAGCTGATCACATGACCGAGCCGACATCTTCGGCTCTTTCCGTGATCGGGGATCCCCTGTGTCCGAGGGACACAGAACACCGCCGATCGCCGCGCTGCACGCTCCCTGAGCCGTGCATGCGCGGTGAGAATGGCAGGACGTCATATGACGTCCTTCCAGAACAAGAGAACCACCTTGCGCCCGTCATTTTACTATATGGTGGGCGGGAGGTGGTTAAAAATGTTATCTACATTTTTGGAATGCATTTACAAATATATGTCAAAATATATGTTAAAATTACTTTTTTATGTGTTAAAAAATATGAAGAATATATTTATAAAAATATATATTTCTAAAAATGATTTTCATATATTTTGTAATGTATAAAAACACATTTCAACATGCAGTATATATATATGTGTGTGTGTATTGAATATATATTTTGAGATATATTGAATAAAGCCAAAAATGTAGTATTTCAAATATATGTCAATATATTTGGGAAGAATATTTTTAAAGTATATTTTTCTTCCACGTGGGTGGACATGCAGTTGGGGGAGCAGTAAAAATGTGCAGTTGAACCGTGTTTTTGTCGCCTCCCCATCAGCCCCCCCATACACGCAATAGGCAGCGGACTAGGGTGTTTATATGCTGTGATTGTGATGCTTTGTTTTGCACCCACGGTATATTCTGCCCAACATATATCTGACATATAGCGATCTGTGATTTTCAAGCCCACCAAATGCAACACATTCCAGCAAAAGGGGAAGTGGGTGCAATGCATATAGTTGTGGTGTGTTTGTTGCAAAAATGGAGTTAAAACAGGCAGTGAGGAGGCATCACATCACTCCTCAGTTGCCTCTGAAGGGTGATCAGAATGCAAATCATGCTTCAGAGAAAATGTAAATTAAGGCACAAGTCTAAATCTACCTTAATTCTTCGAAAATCTACTAGTGTACGACCAGCTTAAATGTTTTTGGTCATATAAGTAAAATAATGTCTGCAACTACTACTTAATATAAAGTAAGCATAACTAGCTGAATAAAGCTCCCAGTATAGATATATGTTTTATTGTAAGATTGTAAGCCTGAAAGAGCAGATCCCTCGAACCCCTCGTGTATTGTATTGTTACTGTCTTGTCTCATGTTCTGTCCCCCCACTATAATGTACAGCGCTGAGCATACCCATTGGCGCTATATAAATACTGTATAATAATAATAAATAATAATTTAGTGTTTTTGTTTTGTACATGATTACTGCATTCTTTTACGAGCAATGTTCCATTTTTCAAGGTGATTTTCTGTTCTTTTTCAGAGTGCAGTGAACAAAGCTATAAATATTATATTGTCAGCAGCCAAGGACATTCCTCTTTGGAATTTTGCACATCTACATCACAAACAACAACAGGTAATGCAATGCTGTGCCTTTGCTAATGCATATAAAAGCTGATGGTTGTGACGGCAGTGTCATGAACTTATGCTCAGTTAAGATGAATTAAAAAAAACAAAAACAAGTAACTCTTTAATAACACTTGCATTCCTGCACATAGGTTTTCTAAATGCAGGAGAAGAATGGGAGGAATAAACAACCTCCTTGACTCCTGTCTTTAGAAGCTTCTGCTTTCAAGCAGTTTAGCTGCGTTTAGACATGTTTACATCAGTATAGCCTTCTTTTAAGATGCTAATTGGATTCTGGATGCACAGAATTCTATTTATCTCAAAACATGGATAAACTAAATGGCCCTAAATGCAGCTACATGTTCAGTCTGAATGATACCGTTGAGTCGTCATTACATGCTTTTATATGTGGTTAGATATGTGCTGAAATCTCATATAAACATAGGTTTGACCAGGGCTTTTTTTCTCAGAAAATAGGTGCAGGAACTCAACCATGACCCCCCCAGGGGCGGACTGACAACTCACGGGGCCCCCGGGCAATAGGGGATCATGGGGCCCCTGTATCCTTGCCCAAACTCAAAAAAGCCTATGAAAAAGGTACCAGGGGCATCTCATGGGGCCCCCTACTGACCCCGGACCCTTGGGCAGTGCCCGAGTTTCCAAATGGTCAGTCTGTCCCTGGACCCCCCCCAAAACCCTCCCCCCCCATGCCACACACATCATTCAAACCACATCAAGTAGTGGGTGTGGTCAAATTTCACTAACCATGGGAGGGCATTGCGTATGGAGTGCAGAGTTTGGGGGGGGGAGGGGGTGGTTACACACAGCGTCCAGAGTTTTGGGGTGCGCTACATACATACTGCAGATTTCAGGAAAAAACTGTATACAGAGTGCAGAGTTCAGCCTTTTTTCACAGCTGCTTCCTCTGCACCCCCTGTCCATATCTCACTTCCACCCCTCTTCAGCTCTGATCTCTGCATGCAACCTCCCTCCACTGCCCCCATGTTCTCCCCGTCCTTAAAAGCTCCACCATCTTTGGTTGCTGTATTAAGCTGAAGCAGTCAGCTGGCTCTAGTACCTCCCTGCACATTGTAGGTGGCTCTGTCTCTCTCACTTGCAAGGAGATCATCCAGTAGGGTGTTGGCATGTGCACTGCACCCCGGGCACCCACATCCCCCTTGTTCCCATCCTGCACTTAGTGGGAGACGCTCAGGAGATCAGATCTGTGGGAGCCATTGGGAGACAAGCTGTCACTTGTAAACACATAAGCCGGACTTCTGTGTTTAGAAGCGATAGTGGTGAGCAGAGGGCTTGAGCCAGAGGTGGTGGAACTGAGTTCCACCAAGTTTCAACAAACAAAAAAGCCCTGGGTTTTACACTGCAAGTGTGAATGAGGCCTAAGGCTGGTCAAATACTCTTAGATTTCTTTTGTCAGTCCTGTGGGCCGAAGGAGAGAAATTTTGTTGATTCCCTCACCCATGCTAAACAATGTGGATGGACAAAACTCTACCTAACAGCTATGGTATTCAGATAGCCACCACCTGTGGCTGTCACAATACCAGAACTGTGGCTGTAGCCAATAATACTACCACCAATAAATAGCCTTAGGGCCTGTTCACATACAGTGCGGTGACATTTTTCTGCACTGGGAGAACTCCATGTCATAGCTAGCGTCCATAGAAAAAACATGTTTTCTATGTGCCCCATTCACAGGGAACTGTGTGATGCAACTGCACGCATCACACCACCCTCCCGTGCAGTTCACTACATCTGCAATTAACAGTAAAGCTGACCTTACATGGTTCCGTTTTTTCATTCAAACAGCAGGCTAAATGAAAAAAACTGAACCGAATCCCCCATCCACACATTCGAGGACATCCCCCCTCCTCCTTGCTGCGCTAATGTATTCTGACAATGGGGAGACTCCCTCTCAGTCATAATACACAGGTCAGTGCTGCAACTGCTGATCGAGTGGCTTTTTATCTGACAGAACGGTTGAACAGAATTTGATCAGTAGATCGATCGACTTCTGTAAAACTGCAGTGGCCACACATGGATAAAAATTCAGCTGGTCCCTGCTGAACAGGCCAACTTTCGATCCATCTATGGCAACCTTTAGGCTTTAAAAACTTGAATTTGTAATTTTGTATTTCACACAAATGCAGAGTAAACATATTAACCACTTCCCGTCCGGCCCATGTACATAAACAGTCGGACGGGAACAGTGCAGGAGCGGATGGCTGTATATAAACGTCCTCCCACATTCCCTGCCCGTGTGCGCTCCCTGGGAGTGCATGGCACCGCGATCCGATGCCCGCTGTGTCCTCCAATCGCTGTACGGGACCTCTGTGTGAGGTCCCGATCATGTGATCACTGATTGGCCAATCAGTGATCACATAAATAGTAGTAAGCAAGATGTCACTTGCTGACATCCTTGCTTACTACTAGTGAAATCTGTGAATGATCACAGAGGTCACATGGTACAAGGCTATTCACAACAGCCTTGTACCATGTTACAAGCTGTGACCAATCACAGCTCACACAGTAGTTCTCAATGGCTGCAAGAATGCAGACAGAGAGAAGGAAAAATTATTGCTTTTACAGTCTTTATGGGTGTAAAAGCAATCACTGTAAAAAGAAAAAAAAAAAGATGTCCATCAACCCCCACAAGTAGTACAGTGTCAGTATGGTGACATTGTACTGTTAGGGTGACAGTATGTTAAAAAACAAAAAAAACAAATAATAATAAAAAAAAATAAAAATGTAAAACATTTTTTAAAAAATTATAATTTTTCGTTATAAACTATTTTGGGTTATTTTTTTTACGAAAAAGATAGCTGAAAACAGTTTGGCCAAGATTTATGAAGAAAGATTATTTATTTGCAAAATTTTATTAGAAAAACACTTTTTCAAAATGTTTGGACTTTTTTATTTATATAGCAAAAAAATTAAAATCCCAGTGGTGAAAAAATACCACCAAAATAAAGTTTTATCTTTCTCAAAAAAATGCTAAAAAATTCAAAAATTCAATGACAACAATTGTCATTCAAAGTGTGATAGCACTGAAAGTTGAAAATTGGCCTGGACAGGAAGGGGGTGAAGGTGTCTGGACTGGAAGTGGTTAATATAAAGTAGTATGTATGCATAAAGCATACATCAAAAGAGTAACTTCGGACCAGATCTATCTTTAATTTATGTAGTGCCACTACTTAGAGCACTTTATCGCTGGGTGTACAGTAATTCTACATAATGTGCATTTTTAACTTGGCAAAATATGACTGGAAATATTTATAAGGCTCTGCGTGTTAAGGCTTACAATCTAATAACCAACATGAAATGACTAGAATAGTATATACAATTTTCAGATTGGAAAAGCCAAACAATTTACAGTATATCTCAATATAAATCTACTCGAATGAATGGACCTGCAAGCAGCTTCAATATATCTGGCTACAAATGATAAAGGAAATCAGTTTTCCCAAAAAGATCCTAATATAACTTAGTGAATTGCGGTCAGGGAGGTAATTAATAAGTAGGAGAAAAAAATAATGAACTATGAAGTGGTGAGGCCGGTAAATAAATCAGAGGAGTGTGGAAGGGTGTGCAGAACTGATAAGTAACTGAGATAACTGGGAAATATCGCAGCCTTGGATTTCAGAATGGCAGGTGATAACAGGAGAAAATGACAGGAAAAGATTATCTGGATATCTAAGAATATGAACAGTGTAAAAAAAGGCACAGGGATGACAAACAGTTTCCACTTTATGGAGGGCCATGCAGGTGAGAACTAGAAGTGTGATTGTAATCCTGGAAGCAGTAGGGAGCCAGTACAGAGATTGATTTAGGGTGGTAGAATTAGTAATGTGATTTTCAGAGATTTAAAGGGTATACTGTAGAAGTTTGCCTGCTGCTGACGATAGATATTAGAGGTCACCGATTAATTTAACAATCTAATTGTGCTGTAGTATCAGTAGCAGTATTGTAACCTAAAGTGGACTAAGGACATGCTCAAACCTATACCTGCTCACTTTTTTTCCCCCCAATCATACACAGTAGAATTGTGTTTGGTCTCTTTTACCAACAGCCAATCGTGTGGCAAGCTTTAAAATGTTATGGATCTTTTTTAACCTCCCTAGCAGTATGATTATTTCAGATTTTTGGTGCTGAAAGCGCTACCATTATTTTGCATGGAAATATGTAGTTTTTTTATTGTATACCTGTAATTCTTAGGAATAACTCACTGAAATCTGTCCGAACAAGAGTCTAGTAAACATTCCGGATATGATAAAATTTGAAACACAAAATCATAAATTATAATTTAATAAATAATCATAAAAAATAATAATATAATAATAATACATTTAATTCAATAATATAATCAAACCAAAAACACTGAAATTTGAAATATAGCGCCAAGTTCGCACATCACTGAGCAAAGTCGCAAAATCGTTTTCAGTGTCTGATGACGAATTTCCCCACGAATCATTATCACTCAATTCTGCAAGTGGTTCTGATTTACTATCGCTGTTCTCTAGCTGTTCTAAAACCGCTTTTGACCTAAAGGGACACTTTTTGGACGCCATGGACGTTTCTCAGTTTCCAGGCAGAAAGAACAGACAAAATGCAGGAAGGGCACAGGACAAAGCACTAGGGACAATATGTATGTGAAATGGGTTGAAACAGCAATGTTTTACTATGAAAAATGTGTTTTGAAAAAAATGACATTTTTTTAAATTTTCAAATTTCCCGCCGCCGTCGGCGGCGCCCGTACGTCCCGACGTCACAGGGACTGGAACACAGAAGCCAGATGCCAGTATCGGCCGGAGGAGATGGCCGGGGTCGCTGCAGGGGACACATCGCGGGAGCGAAGGACAAGGTAAGCTTTGCAGGGACTCCCTATGCAGCGCCGCATGGTAAGCCTGAGTGTAGCTCGGGGTTACGGCTTTAGGCACTGACATTTTACCCCGAGCTACACTCGGGAATACCGCTAGGGAGGTTAAAAGTAAAAAACAGGGTAGTCCTACTAGAGTGTTGGTATTTGCTTGATGATCCCCAATGATCTCGTTAACCTGAGATATTAAAGCATGTGCATTTTTCGCAGTTGGTAATGGATTTTTTTTATGATGTTCTTGCAAACTCTTCCTTTAAAGAAGTAGTAAACTTGAAAAATAAAAATCTTCTCCCTGCAAGATAATGTCATAATGTGCTAGTATGCATCCCACATTAGCACATTATGAAAGACTTACCTTAGAACAAATCCCTCCAGCAGTGCGCTGTCACTGATGACAGGGCTTGCATCTTCACTCAGTCTTCCTTTCGGGTTCACGGGCTCTGGCTGAGCTACGATGACGTCACTCCCACTCATGAATGCGGGAGCATCAGCCGTGGCACACAGCTCTGAAGGAACAGCATGGGTATGTTGTTCCTTCAGAGCGCATGGATCGGTGACGTCACCAGCTGTAGGGACACTGAATATCTCCTAGATGGTGCATGTTTAGAAGATATTCCTTGTATGTACAGGTAAGCTTTATTATAAGCTTGCCTGTAGGTACAAGTGTCCAGTGGGAGTTTACACCAACTTTAAAGAAAATGTAAACCCAACATTTCACATTCCTGATATGTGTCTGCTGTACCATGTACTTGTATGGAAAAGTGTCCTGTTTTCTTTGTATTGCTTCCGTGGTGTGTGAAATTCCTGGTGTTCCTGCCAGTCCCTTTGTTTTCCTAATAACTGACCACAGTAGGCAGGAGATTAAAATGTGGTCAGTTCTCTAGGTGTGCTGGAACTTTGTCTGCTCTCCAAAGATCAGATTTGTCCTGACACGCCTCCCCCCCTCCCCGCACGGCCTTTTACTGAGAAGATCAGTGCTGCTGGTTCTCTTCCCCTAGCTCCTATGCAGTTGAGAACAGAGGGTATGTAGTCTCTTTTAAAAAAGGGAAAAACATAGTTTATACCATGTTTTTTTTATATCTGTACACAAATGTTTTGCCTTTCATTTCTATTTTAAACTGAATGAGTGGTTTTACAAGGTGAGGTTTTACAATCACTTAAAACAAAACAATAGGTTTGCAACATACAGCATAAAACACACAGTTTACAGTATGTCTTGTGATATAGGGTGATTAACTGCTTCCCGACCACCCTATAGCAGAACTATTGCAGTGAAGAATGAAAACAAAGTGCACCAACCTTGCGCATTACCTCAGTAAGCAATTGGTAAATGTATTGATTTAAGAAATATACTCACAAAAGTAGCAATATAAAAGGCATATAGAGTCCAAATTTGAAGCACTGGATTAGGGGACACGTGCGAATCCCATTGAGAGGGGAGACTTTCAGGGTAAAGCTGATGTGTTTCGAAGGGGGGGGGTCCCTTCTTCCTCAGAATTCTTTTGTGAGTATATTTCTTAAATCAATTAACTTACCAATTGCTAACTGATGTAATGCACAAGGTTGGTGCTCTTTTGTTTTTGTTCTTCACTACAGTTTTTATCGAGCTTTCCCAGCTTCTTGATAGAGCCGCACAACGTTTGGTTGATTTTGGATGAACTTTCATATATCCTATCATACATTGTTCCATCGGCCCTCTTCTGATCTGGGTCCCTGAACGCAGGAGGTGTTGTATTTGTGTCTAGCATAACTATTGCTACAGAGTGGCAGGGCTGCGCAAAATCACATATATATACAGAATTTTGTATTTCTGGGTAAGAGGCGCGCCAGCAACTGGAGATTGCCAAGTATCACTGACGGGGGGGAGGTCTGTATGTAAACAATACAGATCTCTCGCCTGTCCGCTCCATCACGCTGCTTTGTATTGCTCTGCATAGCAGAACAATACAAAGCCGCGTGCTTACACAGTAAAGCACAGCACACAGTAAAACACACACAGCACACAGTTAAACCTTTGATCGCCCCCAATGTTAACCCCTTCCTGCCCAGTGCCATTAGTACAGTGTCAGTGCTTTTTATTAGCCCTGATCACTGTATTAGTGTCACTAGGGATGTCAGTAACAGTTAGCCAGTTCCCTCCCAGTGTCAGAATGCCTGCCGCAGTCCCACTATAAGTCGCTGATCGCCGCCATTACTAGTATAAAAAAAAATAAATACAAAATCCAGTATATATACAGTCAATTGTAGACGCTATAACTTTCACGTAAACCGATTAATTTACACGTATTGGGATTTTTATTTTAGCAGACATATAGCAGAATACATTTTGACCTAAATTTATGATGAAATTTGATTTTTACATTTTATAGCAAAAAGTCAAAAATATTGTTTGTTTTTTTTTTCAAAATTGTCAGCCTTTCTTTGTTTATAGTGCAAAAGATAAAAAACACAGAGGTGATCAAATACCACCAAAAGAAAGCTCTATTTTGTGGGGGGGGGGGGGGGAAGGACATAAATTTAATTTGGGTGCAATGTTGCATGACCGTGCAATTGTCAGTTAAAGTAACATAGCACCGTATTGCAAACCACGGTCTGGTCAGGAAGGTGGGTGGGGGGGGGATAAATCCTCTGTAGGGACAGTGGTTAAGCTCGATTGTGCTGAGTGTTTTTAATGAGTTGTGCCAGTCCGAACTGTGCTATAAGGTCTTCCTGGCCCATTTTTATTACAAGGCAAATCAAAGTCTTGACAGCAGGCTGCCCTCACAGGGATTTTCAGCAGCAAAACAAATAATGAAAACATGTTACGACACCTGGCTCTCCTCAGCAGCACCACTGCCCTCATCTCTGTTCTCCCAGACAATGGCCTCTTCAGTCTCACTCAATCTAGTTACAGCACCTCACTGCACATGTCAGAGATGCGGGTGTGACCAGAAGTGTGTGGACTGACAGGGAAACACAGGACTCTGATATGGTATAAATAAGACAATTTATTAAGACTAACAATACAAACATAAACGCAGTGCACCAAACCCCAAGCTAATACAAATACATACAACAAGGTGAAACAAACCCAAACCTGGTATAGATACACAGGTACATACACATATAGAGCACAGCGTAGTCAGGCAGGCCGGGTCGATAACTATCGGGCAGGTAGGTACAGGAGGAGCAGGCGGAGAGAATGGTCAGGGTCACAAGCCAGGGATAAAACAGGAGAGGTCATCAGAGGTCAGGATCAGGCAGGGTCGGCAACAAGTCAGGCAGGAACAGGAACAGAAATGCAGGTTACAAGGTACAGGGGCCCATGGAAAAACACACACCAAGGCACAGACTGCAGGTCTGGCCATCCCTTAAATACACCTGCATTCAGCCCCAGGTGATGGCTAATTGCCGAAGTGAACCTCTGGTTGTTGAGAGCACCCGCTGGCCAGCCCTGGTACTGCAGCCCACAAGGCAGGTGAGTCCCACCACTATTGGCAAGTCCATTCCTGACAGCACTAGACTGCTCCTGGCCTCTAGATAGGGTTGCCAGCACCCCTGCTATCTCACTCTTCTGAGGCCTACAGAGCTCCTCCAGCCCACTGGAGCCACTAGTTGCTTCAGCTTTCTCTGTCCTGTCAACTCGCACAGCTGTCCCAACTCTCCCAATTCTCCCAGTCCTGCATGTAGGGAATCTCTCCCACATGGGGTCCTATCTCCCAAGTGGTTCACCTGTCTTGGCCATAGAACATTCCTGTTTCCACACAAAGGCTCTGTCTCAAAATGTGAGCTGTGAGCTATGATCAGGCCTGGCTTATAGCCAATCTGCCCACCTGTGCACTCACATGGCCAGGCTCCTACCCAAGACACTTTGAAGCCTTCAGGCCCCAGTCCAGGATTACAAACCCATTGAATACTGGCAAGCCAGTCTTCTCCATTGAAAAACAATGCTCTGGAACTTTGCACTTACGCTGGGCGTTTTAATAATGCTGGTAACGTTAGCTGTGTAAAGTCACATTAACCACTTGCTGCCCTGCCACTGTAGAAATACGGCGGCAGGGCAGCACTGGCAGGCAAAAACCACATTTTAAACCGTGTGTTTTGTAAACAGATAGGGGGCGCACGCGAGGCGCGCCACCGCCCTGTCTGTCCCGCCGATCACCGCCACGGATGTCAGTGGCCGGGTCACAGCTGGTCTTTACCGGCTGTTTCCCGGCGATCAGCGGCAAACAGTGACAGACAGCACAGCTGCAGTAGCTGTGCTGTCTGTCACTTCCCTGACAGCTTGAGGACGAGCTGATCGAGAAAGAAGAGTTTCTCTCTCTCGATCAGCCTTGTCCCGTCCAGCACCCCCCCCGCCCCCTAGTAAAACACTCCCCTCACTCAGATAACCCTTCCCTGCAAAATAAAGTTAACCCCTTCCTCCCCAGTGCCATTAGTACAGTGTCAGTGTTTTTTTTTTGCACTGATCACTGTATTAGTGTTTTTGGGGATGTCAGTGACCCCAAGTCAGTACCCCCCAATGTCAGAATGTCTGCCGCAGTCCTGCCATAAGTCCCTGATCGCCGCCATAATTCGCTGGTCGCCGCCATAAGTCACTGATCGCCGCCATTATTAGTATAAAAAAAAACTAAAAATCCCAGTATCTTTCCCGCCATTTGTAAATGCTATAACTTTCACGTAAACCAATTAATTTACACGTATTGGTTTTTTTTTTTTTAGCAAAGACATGTCGCAGAATGCATTTTGGCAGAAATTTATGACTAAATTTGATTTTTACATTTTTTTTACTGGACATGTTTTATAGCAAAAAGTCCAAAATATTGTTTTTTTTTCCTCAAAATTGTCAGCCTTTTTTTTATAGCGCAAAAAATAAAAACCGCACAGGCGATCAAATACCACCAAAAGAAAGCTCAATTTGTGGGGAAAAAAAGGATGTAAATTTCATTTATGTACCGTATTGCATGACTGCGCAATTGTCCGTTAAACTAGCGCAGCGCTGTATAGCAGAAAAATGGTGTAAGTTGCAGTATTTATACCATAGTTTGTAGACACTATAACTTCCACACAAAGTAATCAATATACACTCATTGGGATTTTTTTTACCAAAAACATGGAGCAGAATACATTTTGGCCTAAATTTATAACCAACTTTGAGTTTACTATATATTTTTTATAGCTGAAAGTAAAAAATATTGTTTTTCTTCAAAATGTTTGGCTTTTTTTTGTTTATAGCGTGAAAAATAAAAAGCGCACAGGTGATAAAATTACACCGAAAGAAAGCTCTATTTGTGTGAAAAAAAGACGTAAATTTCGTTTGGGTGCAGCATTGCATGACCGCGCAATTATCAGTTGAATTAGTGCAGCGCTGAGTTGCAAAAAGAGGCCTGGTCATTAAGGGGGGTAAATCCTCTGGAGGTCAAGTGGTTAAAAACTTAATTTTTTTAGCATCTTTGCATTAGCAGCGTTTTGCGTTTGCATTTGTTAGCGTTTGTTTACCCCGTTTTGTTTTTTGCTAAAAAAGTCCAAAAATGCCAGTTTGCCGCGTTTTACCACGTTTTGTGATGTTTTTCAGTATTTTTCAGCGTTACAGCATTTTTACAGCAAAAAAATCCTTTAGAAACCCACTAGTTCTGTTTTTTTTCCAGCCAAAAAACGCCCCTGCCAAAAAAAGCTGATTACAGCTGCATGGACACATGATGGGGGGTTTACTGGCTGTAGAAAAAAACACCAAAAGCCAAAAACAGCAGCTGTAAAAACATCCATGGTGCATGAGGACTAAATGTGAATCCTGTGTGTTTCCTGTTTATCCTCACACAATGGCAGAGCCTAGCACTGTCACCAGTCCTAAACAGTATGATTTTATTGTTCTGATCTTCTTTTGGTTTCAAAAGAGATTAAAGTAATTTTTTTTGTCTAATTTAAAAATTGTGAAGCAGGGCAGTGAATGAAACAAGTCATATTGCCCTCTTAAAGTAGTTGTAAACTCTGAACCAAAAAAGTCATATTATCTGTTCTCTTAGTGTTTTAATAATGGCAGTGCTTTAAAAAAAAAATTCTAAATAACTTTTTATTGCTGTTCTTGTGTGCAATCACCTGATTTTTATTCTTCTGTTTTGTGAGCACAGGGACTGATGGGGAGGGGCTTTAGGAAAGCGGAGAGGAGAAGCAGCTGCAGGGGAATCCTCAGTCAATCAAGACAGGAGGAGTGGGGAGGGGCGGAAAGGAGCAGAGAGGGGAGTGGCTTTACACAGACCACAGAACTAAGAAGAGGAAACTACAGACAGGCTGTGCTCTTACACAGCACAGAACTACATGATGAAAGACGTAAAATGACCACACTGTCATGGATCGGCAGCCTTGATTGCCATAATCATTTTACTCACAGGAACAGAAGCACTGGCAAGATCGACCAGGTTATTATACTACAGGGAAAGCAGTAAATAAGATTGCTGTAATATTTAAAAAGGAGTCAAAATCTTTACCAAGTAATCATAGCCCTGTTAGTTTAACTTCTATCAGGAAGATACTGGAGAGTTTAATAAAAGACCACATAGATGAGTTTTTGCTGGAAAAAAATATTTTAAGCAACAGACATCATGGATTCATGAAAGACAGAAGTTGTTAAACAAATCTGATTTCTTTTTATGAGGAGGTGAGCAAAACCTTGGAGAGAGGGGTGGCAGTGGAAGTGGTGGGACAGAGGGGTGGCGGTGGACGTGGTATACTTGGATTTTGCAAAACATTTGACACAGTTCCCCACACACGGCTAATGTGTTAGGTAAAGTCTACAGGCTTGGAAAAATCTGTATGTAAATGGATAGAAAACTGGCTAAAAGATCGTATTCAGAGAGTAGTGGTTAATGATTCATACTCTGAATGGTCTAGGGTTGTCAGTGGTGTACCCCAAGGTTCAGTGTTGGGACCCTTACTTTTTAATATATTTATAAACAATATAGGGTCTGAGATTAAAAATCCAATTTCAGTCTTTGCAGATGACACCAAGCTGTGCAGTGGAATAACTTCCTTACAGGATGTCTCCAACTTACAAGCTGACCTCAATGCTCTGTTTAATGGAGAAACTGTGGCAAATGAGGTTTAATGTTGATGACTGTAAGGTTATGCACTTGGGGGCTAAGAATATGCATGCATCATACATACTAGGGGGGGGTACAACTGGGGGAATCAATGGTGGAGAAGGATCTGGGAGTTCTGGTAGATCACAAGCTTAATAATGGCATGCAATGCCAAGCTGCGGATTCTAAAGCGAACAAAATCCTCTCTTGTATTAAACGAGGTATAGACTCCAGAGAGAGAGATATCATATTACCCCGGTACAAATCATTAGTAAGACCTCATCTGGAATATGCAGTTCAGTTTTGGGCACCAATTCACAAAAAGAACATTGGGGGACTGGAGAAAGTACAGAGAAGGGCAACCAAACTGATACGAGGCATGGAGGAGCTCAGCTATGAGGAAAGATTAGAGGAACTGAATTTATTCTCTTTAGAAGAGGAGATTAAGGGGGGATATGATCAACATGTATAAATACATCAGTGGTTCATATAGTGAACTCGGTGTAGAACTATTCACCCTGAGGTCATCACAGAGGACAAGGGGGCACTCTTTACGTCTGGAGGAAAAGAAATGTAATCTCCAAACACGAAAAGGTTTCTTCATAGTAAAAGCTGTAAAAATGTGGAATAGACTCCCTGAAGAGTTGGTTCTGGCCAGCTCAGTGGATTGCTTTAAAAAAGGCCTGGATTCTTTCTTAGATACACAGAATATAACTGGATACTAACATTTATAAGTAAAGTTGATCCAGGGAATATCCGATTGCCTCTCGGGGGATCAGGAAGGATTTTTTTTCCCCAGCAGGAGCAAATTGGATCAGGCTTTGCTGGGTTTTTTGCCTTCCTCCACTGGATCAACTGTGGATATAGGATTATAACTTTTTTTTTTTTTTTTTTTTAAGTGGTTGAACTGGATGGACTTTTGTCTTTTTTCAGCCAGATTAACTATGTAACTATGTATTGCAATGCACATTATATTGCTGTAAAGAGACAGTAATACTATTTTTCTACTTAAGGTTTATATACACTCCTCTTAACTTTGCACAGGTTTTTAAATTGCCTCTTTTTTTTCTTTTTGGATTTTGTTCTTGCTTTATCAATGGAATGCTTTACTTTTGCAAGGAGTAGTTTGAAAACCTTCCAGCTTTGTTTTGCAAGCGAAGTCATTTCAGCTTTCCATATGGCTATATGCAAATGAATGATGGCTAAAGCTTCAAGTAGATGTAAACCCTAGCTGGATGACATTTAGTTTGCCATGTCTTTTTTTTTTTTGTAAAAATATTTTTTTAAACTCTGCAATATTTATATACAGACATTGATTACAACAGACCTGGAATAAAGCTTTTCTTTAACCCCCCTGGTGGTATTCCCGAGTGTAGCTCCTAAAATTTCAGTACCAAAAGCGGTAACCTCGAGCTACACTCGGGCTTACCATGCGGCGCTGCTCAGGGATTCTCTGCAGAGCTTACCTTGTCCTTCGCTCCCACGATGTGTCCCCTGCAGCATCCCCGACCATCTCCTCCAGCCGATGCCGGCATCCGGCTTCTGTGTTCCGGTCCCTGTGACGTCGGGACGTACAGGCGCCAGAAACGGCGGGAAATTTGAAAATTTTTTTTTGCTGTTTCAAACCATTTCACATACATTTTGTCCCTACTGTGTTGTCCTGTGCCCTGCCTGCATTTTGACTGTTCTTTCTGCCTGGAAACTTACAAAAGTCCATGGCGTCCAAAAAGCGTCCTTTTAGGTCAAAAGCGGTTTAGACCAGCTAGAGAACAGCGATAGTAAATCAGAACCACTTGCAGAATTGAGTGATAATGATTCGTGGGGGAAATTCGTCATCAGACACTGAAAACGATTTTGCGACTTTGCTCAGTGATGTGCAAACTTGGCGCTATATTTCAAATTTCAGTGTTTTTGGTTTGATTATATTATTGAATTAAATGTATTATTATTATATTATTATTTTTTATGATTATTTATTAAATTATAATTTATGATTTTGTGTTTCAAATTTTATCATACCCGGGATGTTTAATAGACTTGTTCGGACAGATTTCAGTGAGTTATTACTAAAAATTACAGTCCTACAATAAAAAACGACATATTTCCATGCAAAATAATGGTACCACTTTCAGCACCAAAAATCTGAAATAATCATACCGCCAGGGAGGTTAAAGGAGTGATGTGAACAGAATGACCATCTGTGTATGGATATTGCAGCACTTACCCAATTCCTGGGGAGGAAGAACAGAATCCAGAGTGGGGTTTAATACAGTGGATACATTTTTTTTTACTATTTAATCCTCTTTTCTCAGTGCTGGTAATCTCTGTCAGCCTTTTTCATCCATTTCTTGTTTGCATGAACACACCTAACCTTTGGCTGCACATCATTGCTCTGGTCAAGCTTCCTGGTAGTGACATCGGTAGACCATGCCTGTGCAATGTGTGCCAGCCTGGCCACTTGTAGTGTTCATCAGGGGATGTGACAGGGGAACAACATTGACATAGTACTCCATAACAGGAACTGTCAGAACAAGGATCTTCATGGAAGGAGCACTAGGTATTCTGGTAATGAAAGCTGCATATTTTAAAATAATTAAAAAACCTTTTCTACTACAGTAATATTTTAAAACGGATGATATTTTAGTGACTACATTTTAATCTATTTAAGATACATGTGGCATTACTTACAAAAGATTTTTAAACACACAGGAAAAGTTTTTGTTGAATAACCTTGAATCTGTAGTAGAACACTGAGAAATGAGAATTCAGCAGTATTTACCATCATGTAGTAATGATGAGGTGCCTTGCTTTTGCTCTCTTGAATCCCTCATTTAGTTCCACAGGGCATTGTCTGCTTGCTATTGTTCAGCCTTGTCCTGTCATGTCTAGTCTTAGCATAGCTGACGCTTCTCTCCTACCGGAGACCGATTTTCAGCTTTCTGTTCTCTTTACATCAAACTGCAGAAGATTCTGACTAGAAATACAAATTATGTTTAAATTAATGAGAAATACAAATTATGTTTAAATGAGCAAAGTAAAGTAAGCGGTAAGTGTGTGAAAGCTGGAGTTAAAAATTACTGTTCCATTAAGTCTATTTTAAATGAATTAATAAAAAATAAAATGTGCAAGAATAAAGCCACATGATGATGGCTTTGCATAATCCTTGCCAATTATTCCATTTTGTATGTGGAACGACATTTATTCAGGCCATAATTTTACATTTTGTAATTAATCACTTTGCTCAGCAAATTGTGTACTTTCCAGTTAATGGATCTCCTAGCGTGTTAATTTTCAGTGCAAGGTTGCTGAGATTGGGTTTGTGTTCTTATTATTATGTGTTGATCTTTACACTTTGTGAAAGATATAGTGGACATTGGTAAATTGTATTTGGTAAATCGATTATATTTGATTACGTCTATTAAGTTGCTTACCCTAAGTTCGCCAAATGAAGTAAAACGTCAGCACTGGGATTACTTAAAGTGGATATCAAGGATCCTGAAATAGGAGTGAGATTCCAGACCCAAAAATTCATATATATTTGCAAACAGCTAATGATCACAAAACACATTCTCCATCTGAGCAGTCTCTGGGATAAATTTGTACTATCTACACAAGACATGTCTCTTTTTGTATGACCGCCCAACACACACACTGCTCCACCCCCCAGTCAGTTTCCATTCCAAAGGAAGACCCTCTATAAGGAGGACAAGAACCTTTTCAAATGTTTAAGCCATATTCCCAGCCTTCCCCAGGCCAGGTACAAACCATGAGAGCCAATGCTTCTCCAAAACACTGCAATGTTCTCAACGACAATTCACAAAACACAATGCAAATTTTTTTTTATAAAAATCTTACTCCATGACAGTGCACCTTGAACAAGGTCCGTTTATTAAACTTTTTCCCCTTGTAATGCCAAAATGTTTAAAAAATCTGAAAAGCATCTTTAGGTGAAAAAAATGGACATACTTACCTATACCCTGGATTTTGAACTGCAGATAGCTATGTTGATCTCCTTCTGATGAGATCCTGAGGAATGTCAAGTAGACAACATTTTGTGGGCTGGGGATACTGCAGATACATGTTTTTGTGAGATTTGGGCTATTTGGCATTTGATTAGAAAAAATATATATATATAGAATTCTAAAATCAAAATGATCTATAGTAACCAACATCACAGGATGATTAAAGTTGTATCATATACAGTTTGTTCAAAATAATAGTAGTCAGACATCACTAACCTGATCAGTCACTGTTTTTGGTAGAAATTATATTTCTACATGGCAAATAACTTACTAGCAGGTGTAGTAGAGTAATAGAAATCCAACGGACCCAACAGTCATGACATGCATGCTGCTGATTCTGTGTAATTGAATCACTAATTGAAAGGGGCATGTTCAAAATAATAGCAGTATGGAGTTCTATTAGTGAGGTCATTCATTCTTTGAAAAACAGGTGGCAATTATTGCCCTTATTTAAGGAAGGAAGGCAGCAAATGTTGTACATGCTGGTTATAGTGCATTTCTCTCTGAAATTCTGAGGAAAATGCGTCGTTCCAGACATTGTTCAGAAGGACAGCGTACCTTGAATAAAAAAGTTGATTGGAGAGAGGAAAACATATAAAGAAGTGCAGAAAATGATAGGCTGCTCAGCTAAAATGATCGCAAATGCTTTAAAATGGCAACCAAAACCTGAAAGACGCGTAAGAAAGCGAAAAACTACCATTCGAATGGATCGAAGAATAGCCAAAATGGCAAGGACTCAGCCAACAATCAGCTCCAGGAAGATCAAAGAAGGTCTAAAGTTACCTGTGAGGACTGTTACAATTAGAAGACGCCTATGTGAAGCCAAGCTATCTGCAAGAAGCCCCCGCAAAGTCCCACTGTTGAAAATAAGACGTGCTAAAGAGGTTACAATTTGTCAAAGAGCACATTGACTGGCCTAAAGAGAAATGGCGCAACATTTTGTGGACTGATGAAAGTAAGATTGTTCTTTTTGGATCTTTTTGGAGACAGTTTGTCAGACGACCCCCAAACACTGAATTCAAGCCACAGTACACTGTGAAGACAGCGAAGCATGGTTGCCAAGCATCATGATATGGGGATGTTTCTCATACTACTGTGTTGGGCCTATTTATCGCATACCAGGGATCATGGATCAGTTTGAATACATCAGAATACTTGAAGAGGTCATGCTGCCTTATGCTGAAGAGGAAATGCCCTTGAAATGGGTGTTCCAACAAGACAACGACCCCAAACACACCAGTAAACGTGCAACATCTTGGTTCCAGACCAACAAGATTGACGTTATGGAGTGGCCAGCCCAATCCCCGGATCTTAATCCAATAGAAATGTCAGGGATCCCCTCGATCCCCGCCGCGTTGGTCCCGGCGCAGGCGCAGTATGCCGCCCGGCGCAGGGACTCGAGCACTGGTTCCGGGCCGGCCGCGGCGTTCGAGTTCGCGCATGCGCAGTAGAAGCCGCGGCCGCCCGCTGGGCACCAATGGCAGCGCAGGGCGGGATATTTAAACGACCCTGAGCTGTCATTCAGTGCCTTCTGGTCTTTCCTGCATTCTGAATCCTGTGAACCTGTACCCTGTAAGTTATTGACCCGGATTGAACCTGACCTTGCTGTTTTCGCCTGTTCTGACCCTTGCTTTGCCTGACCTCTCTCCTGAATGCCCCCTATTGGATTTGACCTGCTGTTGCTGACCTGGCGTGTGACCCGACCATTCTATGCCCGCTGCCTTGTACCTTGCCGCCCTCTCTGTTACCGACCCGGCCCGTCTGACCCTGCTCATCCATCCATCCATCCCGTGCAGTGGGGTCTTCTGACCTCCTCACATCAGACTCTTCCCCGTGGGAGCCCCTTGCGCATACTACTACCACTGACGGACGCACCCGGTAGTCACGACCTGGTCTCAGGGAGCTCCAAGTCCATCCCCACCATCAGGGGCCCTGGTGAACAAGCACCCTGGGACTTAGACTCCGTGCGCTGGGGACGCCTATTCAGTGGAGTGCTAGTAGTACCGCCGGGCGGTCCCTTACAGTACCAGAAGGCCATGACTGAGTCTAGAGGAGGTCCCTCGCCGCTGGAGGAGATCTGCAGGCACCTATCCAATTTGACACAGGCCGTATCGGCCCTGCAGGATAGATGTCAGCAGATTGAAACTCAATTCCAGGCCTGCACTATATCCGTTCCTGCCCCACAGGCCGCGGTCCCCACACCTCCAGCAGCCCCTGTGCTGGTGTCTGGGGCACTCGCACCACTCCCGGCGGCCGACCCCCGAGTACCCTTACCAGAACGTTTCCACGGGGACCGCACACGGTTCAGAGCATTCCGCGAGTCCTGCCTCCTCTATTTTGAGCTACAACCCCGAACCTTCGTGACTGAATCCGTGAAGGTGGGGTTCGTCATATCCCTCCTGCAGGGTGAACCCCAAGACTGGGCCCATCGATTACGGGGAAAAAATGACCCTCACCTTGGTTCGGTTGACAGTTTTTTTGATGCTATGGCCATCCTTTATGATGACCCGCAGCGGGCAGCTTCTGCTGAAGCTACTCTGTACACACTCCGGCAAGGCCGCCGAGCGGCGGAGGAGTACGCATCTGAATTTAGGCGGTGGATGGGGGATACTCGCTGGAACGAGTTCGCACTCCTGCATCAGTTCCGTGTTGGCCTATCAGACGGCCTGAAAGACGAGCTCGCCCGGGTGGAGGTACCTGAGACTTTAGAGGACCTAATAGCCCTGACCATTAAAATTGACCGTAGACTGCGGGAACGCAGGTTTGAGAGGTCCGGCCAGGGTCATGGAAATCCCTGGGGATCATTTCAGGGTCCCAGTCAAACACCTAGGCCAGTCATCCAAAACCGGCCACCTGGAGACAACCCCGAACCCATGCAGCTCGGCCTGGCACGGCCTAAACTATCCCCAGAGGAACATCTGCGCAGACGATCCCAGAACCTGTGCATCTATTGTGGAGAAGCTGGTCATATGGCGCGTTCCTGCCCGCAGAAACTGAGTAAGTGCACCTCTACTTCCTTATCCCTTGGCAATGTTGGTCCATCCCAATACTTAGTGGTGCCCCTTTCCTTTCAGCTTCCAGAAAGGACCGTGGAAGTATCGGCCATAATTGACTCTGGGGCATGCAGCTGCTTCGTGGATATTAATTTTGCTCACCAGCAGGGTATTCCCCTTCAATTGAAACAAAAGGGGTTCAATATTTATTTGGCCGACGGTTCCAGAATAAAATCGGGGGTAGTGAACCAGGAAACCCCCTCCATCACCACTGTCATTGCCGGCCAGCACCAGGAACTCCTCCGCCTGGATGCTATAGCTTCACCCCTCTTCCCAGTCATTCTGGGGCTCCCATGGTTACGGGCCCATAACCCCCAGATTGACTGGGAAACCGGAGTAATCACGTTCCCTTCCCCATACTGTCGGATATACTGCCGCACTTCGGGCCCGGGGACCCCCCAAATCCTCCTGTGCTCTGAGGTGGAAGCTGAATTAAAACAAGTAATCCCTGCGGCCTACCATGGGTTTCTAGATGTGTTCAGCAAACGGGGAGCTGATACTCTACCCCCCCACCGCCCTTATGACTGCCCCATTGACCTGTTACCCGGCTCAGAAATTCCTTTTGGGCGAATCTTCCCCCTTTCAGAGCCCGAATTGGGGGCCCTAAAGGAATATATCGAGGACAGCCTCCAGAAGGGGTTCATCCGCCACTCCACTTCACCGGCGGGGGCGGGAATCTTCTTTGTTGAAAAGAAGGACAAAACCTTAAGGCCATGTATCGATTACAGGGAATTGAACAGGGTCACGATAAAAAACCGTTACCCACTACCGTTAGTACCTGAACTGTTCCAAAGTTTAAAGTCAGCAGTAGTTTTTACCAAGCTGGATCTGAGGGGGGCGTACAACTTGATTCGCATAAGGGAGGGGGACGAGTGGAAGACGGCCTTCCGCACCCGCTTCGGTCATTTTGAATATCTGGTCATGCCGTTCGGGTTGTGTAATGCTCCGGCCACGTTTCAACATTTTGTAAATGATATTTTTAGAGATTTTCTGGATGCCTTTGTGATCGTTTATTTAGACGACATTCTGATTTTTTCCCCGTCTCTGGGGGAACACAGAATACATGTAGCAAAAGTATTGGGGCGGCTGCGGCAGCATGGGTTGTACGCCAAGGCAGAAAAATGTTGTTTTGAACAATCCAGCATTGCCTTCTTGGGCCTGATTATCTCCACCGCGGGGGTCGCGATGGATCCCCAGAAGGTCGCTGCAATACTGGATTGGCCTGAACCCACAGACAGGAAAGGCGTCCAGCGATTCATCGGCTTTGCAAATTTTTACCGGAAGTTCATCAAGAACTTCTCGGGTCTGGTCTCCCCCATTACTCAGCTAACCAAGCTGGGGACCCGATTCAGATGGACACCAGAAGCGCAGGAAGCTTTCGATGCCTTAAAGAAGCTGTTCACTTCGGCACCCATTTTGGGTCACCCAGACGCCGCTCTGCCCTACATCTTGGAGGTAGATGCATCGGAGAATGCGGTAGGCTCCATCCTCTCCCAACGAAAAGGCACCAAGGAACTGCTCCACCCGGTAGCGTTCTTCTCACGGAAACTGACCCCAGCGGAGAGGAACTATGATATCGGTGACCGTGAGCTACTAGCGATCAAAACGGCGTTAGAGGAATGGAGGTACCTGCTGGAAGGTGCGGTGCACCCCATCTTAATATTTACTGACCATAAGAACTTAGAGTATCTGAGAACTGCCAAGCGTCTACGCCCGCGACAGGCGAGATGGGCACTATTCTTTTCAAGATTCAACTTCCATATTACGTACCGGCCGGGATCAAAGAACACTAAGCCGGATGCGTTATCACGGATGTACGAAGACGCCAAGGAGACCCCAGTACCTGACACCATCCTATCCTCGGGTAACTTCTTGGTCCTTCAGTCGGACCTTCGTTCCAGGCTAATGGAGGCATCCACAAACTTCTCTACCCCAGGCGGAGGGCCACTCCAGAACAAGGGGGGACTCCTATGGAGGGAAGATCGAATTGTGGTGCCGGAAGAAGCTCGAACCCTGGTCTTGGGGCATTGCCACGACCACCCAATGGCGGGGCACTTTGGCCCAGAAAAGACCCTGGAACTTCTCCGACGCTCATTCTGGTGGCCAGACATGGCTAAAGATTGTAAGGGCTATGTCAGGTCCTGTGTCACCTGCCAGAAGAACAAGCCCTCAAGAAACAAGGTTTGGGGTCTGCTGCGACCCTTACCTATTCCTGAACGGCCTTGGCAAAAGATCTCACTAGACTTTATAGTCGAGCTTCCGCCATCCCGAGACCACACGGCAATCCTGGTAGTCGTGGACCGCTTGTCCAAGATGGCCCACTTCATCCCGTTGAAGAAGACCCCCTCGGCGGCCGAGACCGCGCGAGTCTTCATTCGTGAGGTAGTCAGGTTGCATGGGGTCCCCGAAGACATTGTCTCGGACCGAGGGGTCCAGTTCACGTCCAGATTCTGGAGAGCACTGTGCAAAGCCCTGGACATCAAATTATCTCTCTCTTCTGCGTTCCACCCTCAAACTAACGGTCAAACCGAAAGGACCAATCAGACCTTAGAGCAATATTTGAGATGCTATACCTCATTTACTCAAGATGACTGGCTGCCACTTCTTCCTTTAGCGGAATTTGCGTATAACAACGCCCGCCACTCAGCAACAGGGCAGTCCCCGTTCTTCGCCAACTATGGCTTTCACCCAGTCTTCCTCCCGGATTTGGTGTCGGAATGCCCAGTACCAGCAACACAAGATGTGGTAACGTTCTTCGCTGCGAACAATGAGAAGCTTCAAGTGGCCATCAGTCGGGCCCAGGAAGACTACAGGAAAGCATTCAACAGGAAACGGAGAGGAGATCTGGTATTGCGGCCTGGGGAGAAGGTTTGGCTGGCGACGTCCAATCTAAAGATGCTTTGCCCATCGAAGAAATTGGGACCCAAATTTATAGGCCCCTTCTGCATTAAACGGATGGTTAACGAAGTAGCCTATGAACTCGCCCTCCCTGACACGCTCAAGATCCACCCGGTCTTTCATGTGTCCCTTCTGAAGCCTGTGGTCCCAGATGCCTTCCCTGACCGGGAATCTAGACCCCCGGAAGCGGTAACGGTCGAAGGAGAAGAAGAATTTGAGGTTGAAACAATCCTGAAGTGTCGAAGGAGGGGAGGCCAGACCCAATTCCTTATCAAATGGAAGGGCTATGGTCCTGAGGACAATTCTTGGGAACCAGCCCATAATGTCCATGCACCCAGACTTGTCCGGAGGTTCTTTCGCGATCACCCGTGGTGGAGAGATCGGATGGGCATCCGGAGGTTGCCCGTAGGGGGGGGGCAATGTCAGGGATCCCCTCGATCCCCGCCGCGTTGGTCCCGGCGCAGGCGCAGTATGCCGCCCGGCGCAGGGACTCGAGCACTGGTTCCGGGCCGGCCGCGGCGTTCGAGTTCGCGCATGCGCAGTAGAAGCCGCGGCCGCCCGCTGGGCACCAATGGCAGCGCAGGGCGGGATATTTAAACGACCCTGAGCTGTCATTCAGTGCCTTCTGGTCTTTCCTGCATTCTGAATCCTGTGAACCTGTACCCTGTAAGTTATTGACCCGGATTGAACCTGACCTTGCTGTTTTCGCCTGTTCTGACCCTTGCTTTGCCTGACCTCTCTCCTGAATGCCCCCTATTGGATTTGACCTGCTGTTGCTGACCTGGCGTGTGACCCGACCATTCTATGCCCGCTGCCTTGTACCTTGCCGCCCTCTCTGTTACCGACCCGGCCCGTCTGACCCTGCTCATCCATCCATCCATCCCGTGCAGTGGGGTCTTCTGACCTCCTCACATCAGACTCTTCCCCGTGGGAGCCCCTTGCGCATACTACTACCACTGACGGACGCACCCGGTAGTCACGACCTGGTCTCAGGGAGCTCCAAGTCCATCCCCACCATCAGGGGCCCTGGTGAACAAGCACCCTGGGACTTAGACTCCGTGCGCTGGGGACGCCTATTCAGTGGAGTGCTAGTAGTACCGCCGGGCGGTCCCTTACAAGAAAACTTGAGGGGTGACATCAAAAATGCAGTTTCTGAGGCAAAACCAGGAAATAGAGAAGAACTGTGGAATGTAGTCCAATCATCCTGGGCTGGAATACCTGTTCACAGGTGCCAGAAGTTGGGTGACTCCATGCAACACAGATGTACAGAAGTTCTCAGAAACAATGCTTATACAACCAAATATTCATTAAGTGATTCAAAGGAAAGCAAAATCTTCAAACATTTTTCAGTTTATATAGTGAATGTTTGAGTTTGTAAAGAAGAATACAAACACTGCTATTTTTTTGAACAGTCTAATATTCACTTTTCTTCAATTTTTTTTGAGGAACAACACAAATTTCATATATTTTTCTTCATGTTTCGATTTGGAATACAATGTGTAGTGTTCCCAATGCATTTGTGTGGATGGAAATAAAAGCTATTAGAAGGATTTTGAGCTTTATTCACTTTTTTCAACACACTGCTATTATTTTGAACACAACTGTACAACTGTTACTGGGACTTTATGGGTACCAATATCCAGATGCAAATAAAATTCATATTTTTTTAAATCGATATGTATGTTAAAAAGGCAAAATTCATAATAAACTAAGAAATACAGTATATATCTGACATGCAGTATATTCTCTCCCAAAAACAAAAACACATCATAGCTCATACTTCACTATGTAATTTACATTGTATTGATAGTAATAAATTATCATATTAATGTTCATCCAGAATCACAAAGTTCAGAGTTGTTACTGTTGTCTGTGTCTGTCCTCCCTTATTTGTCCTTGGGAGCTTGATCACTGAGAATGAAAGTAAAAGAAAATATCAGGGGTGGAGGGGAGGGATGAATGAGGAAATATGTTTTGCGCCCATAATTGTGTTTTGCATAAAGGGTAAAGCAGGCCATAGATGGTGCAATTTTCCCACTCGATTCCCCCATCAACACAGTTTGTGTTGATGGTGGAATCCCTCCTGTGGAGCTATTGTGTTCTCCTGGTGGGGGGTGCAGGGAGCTGTCCTTGCCAGGAGATTACAGTCATTATTGCTAGTAGCTATAGCCGCTCTCAGTAATCACATGTAACAATTCTACATGATGGGTATATCCAAGTCAATCGATGGATCGACTTGGGTACAATCAACCTGCTCATTGTGGTTCAAATCTTGGCCGGTCCCTGCTGAAGAGATTCAAATTATCTATGGCTAGTTTAAGGTTTGGTTTAACTGTGGCTTGGCAAAAATCAAACCATTCCCTAGAGTGTGCTTACATTTTCTCTAGCACTATCACCTAACCTCGTTATTGTAATTATCTATTAAAAATAAAATAAGCTTTGCGGATAACATTGTTTGTACATGTCTTTATTCCTTTTTTCCATTGTATTCACAGCTAGAGCAAAATGCTGCCAGAGATCTGGGAGATGAACTTACTAAGATGGTTGTGCTGAAACCTTTGGATAAGCAAATCAGTGAACATAAAGATGTGAGCAAAGTTGTTATCCAGCTCAGCTCCATTGTCTTGTCTCTTAAAGCTGATGCTACAGATGTACTCAACAGCTTTACTACATTTTCTGGAATCTGGAATCAGGTAAAACATTTATCATTTTCTTTTCTACACCAAGCTGTGTCATATCTAAATTTCCATCAGAATATCATGCCTGTAGATGTTTGGCAGCAAGTCTTAAATTAACTGTAATTCTTTTTATAACCTCTTTAAAGTGGTTAGAAAGGCAAAAGGTTTTTTTTACCTTAATGTGTTCTCTGCATTAAGGTAAAATACTCTTCTAAAGCTGCTTCCCCAGCTCCCCCCTTAAAGTGGTAGTAAACTGCGACATATATAAAAAAATTCCCTGCAAGGCAATGGCATAATGTGCTAGTGTGCATTGCATACTAGCACATTATGGAATACATACCTTAGAATGAAGCCCTCCAGCCCTCCAGTCTTCATTCCAGGTATGCGGGCTTTGCCAGTTGTAATGGTGGAACCGCAATGACGATAGGGCCGTGTTACTGAGTGGGCACAGCTGGGTACTGCCCAGGGGCCCCAGGTGCTCATGGAACCCCGTAGAGGAAGATGAAAGAAAGAGCGCACAAACCTTGCGCATTACCTCAATAAATAGTGACTAATTGTATTAATAAGGAAATATACTCACAAAGTGATGGTATAACAGGCATAAGTAACCATAATCCAAACAGGGTTACAGGTAAATCGAAAAGGGGGGGTGAAGGCTAACGCGTTTCGAAGGGTGCTCCCTTCTTCATCAGAGCTGGGTTGAGCAGATAGAGACTTCAGTATGGCAGAGTTCCCATGGCAAGGAGATATTCAGCCACTGAGTGTCAGTATTACAGCAGTTCAGCCTGTTTAGTGTCTAGTGGATCTTCGGTGACTGCTCATGGAGCCCCATCAGGTCCGCTCCAATCTAGGGGGATGTAGTACGAAGATCAGGTGGCATGATAACTGTAACTTAAGTTTTGTTAGCAATGGGGTTGACTGAGCAGGTACCGGCTGCACCTTCTGCTTGCCATATTCAAGCTATCACTTTTGACCATTGCTGATTGGCTGTCTCAGCAGCTCCGCCTCTGATGGCCACTGAACTAGGAGTGCTTGACTGTGAGCGGGTGCATATCTCCAGACTGAGCTGTTTGATTATTTCCGGCTCCACATCCCAACCGGCAGTCTGTGGCTGGGAACGAGTGCACTTTGCTGTTTGTGGCTGTGCCCCACCCCTCTGTGATCTAGCCAATCCCTGCTGTGCCTGCTCTGGCAGCCCAACCCATACTCCACCCGCTGATGTGGATACACATACAGCACTATGCTAATTTGCAGGTGGCAAATCGGAGGACACACACTAGAGGCTGCAAAATTGGTAAGTCCACTGCACAACTTGACACTTGTAAATGGCACATGTCCCTCCCTTTGCTGCACTGTCTCTTTAATTGAAAAAGACTGCCACTCTTCTGAAAAGCAATCCACACAAGGATTGCTTTTCAGAAGCGTTTGACAGGAGGTAAGGATGCAATATGTTGCCTCCCCACCACCAGTTTTAACCCTCTAAATGAGGGGTCGGGAACCTATTGATCACGATCTACCCATTAATCATGGCCAGGTGATGGGTACATCGTCGATTCTGCTTTACTGACCCCTAGACTGCTCCTCCCACATTGCAAAGCGGTGCAGGGAAGGAATTACCTTGCATGCTGCACTGATTCCAGCAGGACATTTTCTCACGACCATATCGGGCGATTGTGTGTAACATCATATGGGATGGACGAGAAAGGAGGGCCAACCAGGATCAGCGCACCAGGAGAAAGAAGAGTCATGTGTCTCTGAAGGTTCCCTTCTCTGCACATGAGAAATGTTTCTGCTCTCCAGTGAGCCGCTGTACACATATCATGGCGCTACTGACTGACATCCTCTGCCCTACTGTCACCCTCTGCACTCCTAATTGTCACCGTCCTCTGCCTCACTAAGTGTCACCATCCACCGCCCTACTAACTGACACTGTCCACAGCCCTACTGTCACCATCCTCTGCCTTACTAACTGAAACCATCCTCTGCCTTACTGTCACCATCCTCTGACTTACTGTCACCATCCACTGTCCTACTAACTGACACCATCCACAGTCCTACTGTCATCATCCACTGTCTTACTAACTGTTGCCATTCTGTGCCTTACTAACTGTCACCATCCACTACCTTATTAACTGTCACCATTCTGTGCCTTACTTACTGTCACCATCCACTACCTTATTAACTGTCATTATCTTCTGCACTACTGACTGACACCATCCTCTGCCTTACTAACTGTCACCATTCTCTGCCTCACTAACTGTCATCATCCTCTGCGTTAGTAACTGTCACCATCCTCTGCCTTACTAACTGTCACCATCCTCTGCCTCACTAACTGTCACCATCCTCTGCGTTACTAACTGTCACCATCCTCTGCCTTACTAACTGTCACCATCCTCTGCCTTACTAACTGTCACCATCCTCTGCCTTACTAACTGTCACCATCCTCTGCCTCACTAACTGTCACCATTCTCTGCCCTACTAACTGTCACCATCCCCTGCCTTACTAACTGTCACCTTCCCCTGCCTTACTAACTGTCACCATTCTCTGCTTTACTAACTGTCACCATCCACTGCATTACAAACTGACACCATCCACAGCCCTGCTGTCACCATCCTCTGCCTTACTCACTGTCACCATCTACTGTCCTACTTATTGACACATTCTCTGCACTACTGACTGACACATCCTCTGCCTTACTAACTGTCACCATCCTCTGCCCTATTAACTGTCACCATCCTCTGCCCTATTAACTGCCAACATCCACACCCCTAATAATTGTCCTCACCCACTACCTTACTAACTGACACCCTCCACTGCCCTACTTACTGTCACCATCCACTGCCCTACTAACTGCCACGATACACTGGCCTATTAACTGTCATCATCCTCTTCACTACTGACTGACACCATTCACTGTTCTACTAACCCCTATTATGTGTCTTACAAATTGCTCACCCCTATAGTCATTGCTGACCTCTATACGCTGTCCTGTATTCAGGCCTGAAACTAGTCGCTCACTGAAGTTAACTTTTAAAGCAGGTTAAATGTTTATATTTCTACAGTAACATTTAGTTAGACCTTGCTAGTTAATTTCTTAAAAATTGGGGTTGCTGAACCCCAGTGATCTTTCATGTTATTCAAGTAGATCTCCATATCTCAAGGGATGCCTACCCCTGCTATAAATGCTGAATCACCCCCACCACAACTATGTGCATTGCACGCAGTTGTGGGGAAGTTGCAGTATGGACTCTTTTATTTGAATGCATTGCATTTGGTGAGCAGTAGTGCAGGCTTGTGGGGGCCCCAGTGCATTACTTTGCCCAAGGGCCCATGATGCTGTTAAGATGGCCCTGAATAACATCACTCCTGTGCATGTGCGCGGGAGTTACAGGCCATGGCATAGTGCTCTGAAGGAACGGCACAGGTATGCTGTTCCTTCAGACTGCATGTGCCAGTGTTGTCACTGGCTCCCGAAGGAGTGAATATCCCCTAAACCAGGGGTGGGCAACTGTGGCCCTCCAGCTGTTGGTGAACTATAAGTCCCATCATGGCTCTGCCTTTGAAAGTCATGCTTGTAACTGTCAGTTTTGCAATGCCTCATGGGACTTGTAGTTCTACAACAGTTGGAGGGCCACAGTTGCCCACCCCTGCCCTAAACGGTACACGTTTGGGAGATATTTATTTTACTTACAGGTAAGCTTTATTATAAGCTTACCTGTAGATAAAAATCACCAATGGGACTTTACTACCGCTTTAAACACTTACCTGAGCACAATCCCTATCAAGAGCTGTGCTCATCTGCAGCAGCTCTTCTCCCTTCTCACTCTTCTCACTGTTGGTTATGTGTTAGAGAAGACACTAGTAGCTTGTGATGAGGCAGAACTTGGTTTACTTGTGTGGCTTAAGTTGCAAACATACAAAACATTTCAGCAAACTGTAACGGCAGACATCTTAGTTATGAAAAGAGAGAGAAAAGAAAAAGAGAACCAACAGGTTTTACAGATATGCACAACTGGTAACCTTAGTGTACAGTGCCATCTACTGGTCAAGTGATATTAACACACAAAACTGTATATAGTACATGCTGTTGCATCCCCAACACCCCTTCTCAAAGGCATGTGCATAATTATATGACATTTAGTCTCTTTTGTAGAAAACAATGATGTTCCCTTGGCAAAGGTTTGGTGAGTGCATCTGCTGTCATCTCCTCTGATGGGCAGTACTGGATGTCGATAACCCCTTGTTCTTGCATGTCTCTGAGCAGATGATATCTTACATCAATGTGCTTGGTTCTTGGGTTAATCTTCTCAGAGTGTGTAAGCTTTATGCATCCCTGATTGTCTTCAAAGATGGGTGTGGGTTGTGACATATTCAGTCCCATGTCTAGTAGAAGTTGACGAATCCAAATGGCTTCTTGACATGCATGTGCTGCTGCTATGTATTCCGCTTCAGTTGAAGAGAGTGCAACAGTCACTTGTTTCCGACTAGACCAGCTTATGGTTCCTTGTCCATACTGGAAGATGTAACCACTTGTAGATTTGCTGTCAGTGGTGTCTCCAGCCCAATCGGCGTCTACATATCCAATCAGTTTTGGGTTTGACGATGCTGGAAATTGCAGCTTCATCCGGTTTGTTCCCTTTAGGTACTGCATTACCCTCTTTACTGCATTCCAGTCGCGTTGACATGGTGTTGCGACTTTCCTGCAAAGTATTCCCACTGCTACGGCGATGTCTGGTCTTGTCACGGTGGCGATGTATAGCAATTTTCCGATTGCCCTGCGGTAATAATCATTGTTAGGTAACAAGTTTTCTTTTCCATTGTTTTTTGGATAATCTGGTTCCATTGGTGTTTTCGCTTCCTTTGCATCTTGCATGTGAAACTGTTCTAACATTTCTGTAATTTTCTGACTTTGGGTAAGAAGATAGCTTCCATCCTCTTCCCGCTCTATTTGAATTCCTAGGTAGTTAATAATGTTCCCCAACTCTTTAATTTCAAAATTTTGTTTCAGTTTGTGAACTATTTGGTCATAGTCCCCTTCTTGTTCAAAACACGTCAAGATGTCATCGACGTATATTAGGATGTATGTCCATTTGTTCTCTTGATTCTTTGAATACAGACATGGATCTGCTTTACTTTTTGAGAACCCTTCTTTTCTGAGTATTTCGTTCACTTTTTCATTCCATGCTCTCGCTGCTTGCTTGAGCCCATAGATGCTCTTTTGCAGTTTGCATACAAGGTTCTTTTCTTTCTCAAATCCTGGTGGCTGTTCCATGTACAGATCCTCCTTGATGTCTCCATACAAAAAAGCGGTTTTGACATCTATGTGCTTTACTTGCATTCCCTTTCCAGCAGCAATACTAAGGAGTGTCCTTATGGTGGAATGTTTCACAACTGGAGCAAATGTCTCATCGTAATCTTCTCCAAATTTCTGGGAGTTTCCCTTGGCAACTAATCTTGCTTTGTATCAATAGATGTTTCCTTCTGTATCATATTTCACTTTAAAAGTCCATCTGCTTCCGATGGTTTTGCGACCAGAAGGGAATTCTGTTAGTGACCAAGTTTTATTTTCTTGAAGTGATTTTATTTCTCCTACAGCTGCTTTTCTCCACTGATCGGCTTCCCTTCTCTGCAAAGTTTCTATGTCTTCCCAGGATGTTGGCTCCTGTGTTTGATGTGTTTTAGCAGCGTATGATAACCTGTGAGGTGGGATCCCTTTTGTCATTCGAGAGGATCTTTTGATTTCTTGTTGTTCGCTGGGTTCTATTGGCTCGTTGATTGTAAGTTCCACTTCTTGTTCTGGCTCTTGTCCTGTTTCGCATGGGTCAGTGTCTCTTGCCGATTCAGCGCGTAAATCCTCTCCACATTTTTCAAGAATTGTATTATCTGGTGCTTCACTTTCATCAAAATAAACACTGCGGCTTACTGTGACCTTGTTGGTCTTTGGACAAAGGATTCTATATCCCTTACTCTGCTCACTGTAGCCCACCAGAATGTCTTCTGTGGCTTTGTTCTCCAACTTGGAGCGTTTCTGACTTGGAATGTGGGCATATGCTTTACAGCCAAACACTCTGATGTGTCCTACGTTAGGTTTTGATCCATTCCACATTTCATATGGTGTACTCTCAATAAATTTTGATGGGAGCCTGTTTTGTAGATATGTTGCAGTCATTATTGCTTCTCCCCAGTATTTGTTAGGTAAGGCAGCATCCGAAATCATACATCTGGTCATTTCTACAAGAGTGCGATTCTTTCGTTCCGCTACGCCGTTTTGCTCAGGAGTGTATGGTACGGTTGTTTGGTGTATAATACCTTGTTTCTTTAGGTATGATTCCATCTCTTTATTCATATATTCCCCTCCATTGTCAGTGCGTATTATTCCAGGTTTCCTTTGAAACTTGTTGCTTGTCATAGCTACAAACTCTTGAAGTTTTTCTAATGTCTCACTTTTGTGCTTCATTAGATACGTTATTGTGTACCGGGAATAATCATCGATGAAAGTCAGTAAATACCTGTTCCCACCAGGTGTGATGATTTTCATTGGTCCGCACACATCACTGTGTATCAGTTCCATGGGTTTGATGGTTTTACTCTGACTGCTCTGTGGAAGAGAGGTTCGGGTGGCCTTTGCTTTGATGCAACACGTGCACTTGCTGAGTGTGTGGCAAGGCAATATTTTCATGTCTTCTGATAGACCTCTCTTTGCAAAGTCCTTTATAGCTTCTGGGTTTCGATGCCCCAATCTTCTATGCCACAGATGGATGCACTTGTCATGTGGGTTATGAGTGACGATTTTGTACAGATGTTCATTTAGCCTTCCTTTTGCTAGAATTTGCTTTCCATTTTGAATTGTGCATTCATTACCTCTGAACTGGACAGTGAGTCCATTGCTTGCAAGGGTTTTAACTGATAGGAGGCTTCCTTCTAGGCTTGGAACATATAGAACATTCTTTAGAAGGATTCTCTGCTTGCCCCGATGGCGTTTTGCAGTTCAGAAATCCCTGACCATTACCTTCCGCTGTAATACTTTTCCCATTTGCTAGGAAGACTTTATCTTTTACACTAAAATCAATTTCTGTGAAGAATGTCTCATCGCTTGTCATGTGACTTGTTGCCCCTGAATCAATGTACCATCCATGTGAGGTACTATTCTGAGTCACTTTAAAAGTACCACTCCATGATGCACTTTCATTTTCTTTCATGACTGCTTTAGCTCTTTCTCTTGTGGGTAGCTCCCGCTTTCGCTGCTCAGCTTTCCAGATTGAACAGTTCTTTTTCAGGTGACCGGCCTTTTTGCAGCGAAAACATACCCTGGTTTCTTTGCTTTGTCTTATGCCTTCATGCACCTTCAGAGCTGCCTCTGGTCTCTCGTTCTCTTCACTATGCAAATTTTCCTTTCTGCTGCTGTATTCATCAATTAATTTTCCCTTAACATATTCTAGCGTCAGTTCAGTTTCCGGTCTAGTTTCTAGAGCATTTATAAGGGCACTGTATGATTCTGGAAGGCTGCATAGCAGTAGTGCTACTACATGATTGTCTTCCATTTCTTCACCTATTGCACCCAGCTGGTCCACAATTTCTAGCATAGCATTTACATGTTCACCCATTTCCTGCCCTTTTTCCAGCCTCATCTTATACAGTTTGCGCAGCAGATATAGTTTACTGTTTAGGTTTGCATGTTCATGCAGCTTTTGTAATGCAGTCCACATACCTTTAGCTGTGTTTTCTTTCCTTATATGAAAGAGTTGATCGTCCTCCACTAACAGGCTTATGACTGCTTTTGCTTGCCTGCTTTTTCTGTCCCATTCTTCCGGGTAGTCATTGGGTCTGTGTGTATCTAGTACCTGCCACAAGTCATCTTTGGATAACAGCTGTCAGGGATCCTACAGCGGTAGCCTCTAGCACTCCACAGACCGGATTCCCCCAAGGCGCGGAATCTAAGTCCCTACCTGCTTGTTCACCAGGGCCCCTGATGGTGGGGATGGACTTGGAGCAGGCCGAGACCAGGTCGCGGCCCTTGAGTTCACCCAGCTGTGGTAGAAGCACCGTTGGAGGTGTATAGCAGGTGAGAGTCTGATGTGAGGAGGTCACAAGAGCAGCGTCAGGCAGGCTGGGTCGGTAACAGTGGTGGCAGCGTGGTACAAAGTCAGCAGGCAGAGGAATAAACTGGTCACAAGCCGGGTTTGTTAACAGGAGATCAGAACATGCAGGGTTAAGCAGGAGAATGGTCAGACAAGCCAGGGATCAGAGCAGGAGAAGACAGCAGTATCAGGAACAGGCTGGGTCGGCAACAAGGTATTCAGGAACACTGGATCAAACAGGAACACAGGTAACAGGTAAGACCATACGGCACTTGAGCATTGCAAGAGCTGGGTTTAAATAGGCCGCCCAACTCCTGACAGGCGCTCCTGGGTCCTAGTGCCTGCCCGGCGCAGTCATCGGTGACAGGCGCGCCTGGGTCCTAGTGCCTGCCTGCCTGTATGTCTTGTCAGGATTCTACGCATGTGCAGATTCGATCGCCGAGGCGATCTTCCCATTCCCTGACATTGCCCCCCCTTACGGGCAGCCTCCGGATGCCCACCCGATTCCTCCTTTGTGGCTGGCTATGACGGAATTCTCGTACTAATCTGGGGGCATGGACATTCTGGGCTGGTTCCCACGAATTCTCCTCCGGCCCAAAGCCTTTCCACTTGATCAGGTATTGTACCTGACCACCCCTCTTCCTACAATCCAAAATTGCCTCCACCTCGAATTCCTCCTCCCCGTTGATATCTATAGCTTCTGGAGGTCTAGACCTGCGGTCTAAAAAGGGGTCTGGAACTGCAGGTTTTAATAATGATACGTGGAAGACTGGATGTATTTTGAGGGACTCGGGGAGAGTCAGTTTAAATGCCACTTCATTAACCTTGCGTTCTACTGGGAAAGGTCCCACAAATTTGGGTGCCAATTTTCTGGATGGGCATGTCAGTTTTAGGTTGGCTGTTGACAACCAAACCCGATCCCCTGGGTGTATGACCAATTCTCCCTTCCTCTTCCTGTCACAAAACCTCTTACTGTCTTCTTGGGCCTTAGCCATTGTTTCCTGTAATACCTTGTTATTGGTAGTAAAGAACTCTAAGGTGTCCTGGGCTGCCGGGACTGAGTTCTCAGGAACCAGGTCTGGCAGGAAGGTAGGATGGAACCCATAATTGGCAAAGAATGGGGATTGGTTGGTGGCGGAATGATTCACATTATTATATGCAAATTCTGCCATTGGTAGAAGTGTCAGCCAGTCATTCTGCAGGAATGATGTGTAGCATCTCAGATATTGCTCGAGAGTCTGATTGGTTCGTTCTGTCTGCCCGTTTGTCTGGGGGTGATATGCTGACGAAAAAGATAACTTAATCTCCAGCCCCTCACATAGCGCTTTCCAGAATTTGGACGTAAATTGCACCCCCCGGTCTGAGACAATCTCTCTTGGCACTCCGTGAAGCCTCACAATCTCTCTAATGAACACTTGGGCTGTTTCGGAGGCAGATGGTGTCTTGGCTAGTGGAAGGAAATGGGCCATTTTAGAAAGGCGATCCACTACCACAAAGATCACGGTGTGATCTTGCGAGGGTGGCAATTCTACAATAAAATCTAAGGAGATCATACTCCAGGGACGGTCAGGTATTGGTAAAGGTCTCAATAGGCCCCAGGCCTTGTCTCTGGTAGGTTTATTCCGGTTGCAGATGGGGCAAGATCTCACGTACGCTTCACAATCCTTGGCCATGTTTGGCCACCAAAATGTGCGTCGTGCCAGATCTATAGTCTTATGTATCCCAAAGTGCCCCGCTAGGGGATGGTCATGGCAGTAACCTAACACCAGGGACTGGACCTCCTTGGGTACCATGATTTGTTCCCCCTTCCAGAAGAGTCCCTCCTTATTCAGTAGGGAGACTCCAGGCAGGTCAGAGACCCGGGTGGAAGCAGCCTGCAGTTTAGACAACAGCTCAGATTGAAGCAGTAGGAAGCTACCTGCTGGCAGGATGGTGTCTGGCTGGGGGTTCTCTCCAGGGTCCTCAAACATCCGGGAAAGAGCATCTGGCTTAGTGTTTTTTGACCCAGGACGATACGTTATGTGGAGGTTAAACCTTGCAAAAAACAATGCCCATCTGGCCTGGCGTGGACGGAGGCGTTTAGCGGTTTTCAAGTACTCGAGGTTTTTGTGGTCGGTATAGACCAGAATGGGATGTGGGGCCCCCTCTAGCAGATATCGCCATTCCTCCAGAGCGGTCTTAATGGCCAGTAATTCCCGATCCCCAATATCATAATTCCTTTCCGAAGGGGAGAGCTTCCTAGAAAAGAAAGCCACTGGGTGCATCAGCTCCTTGGCCCCTACCCTCTGTGATAACACTGCTCCTACAGCCACTTCCGATGCATCTACCTCTAGTATGTAGGGCAATGATGCATCAGGATGGTTCAGAATGGAAGCCGTTGTGAATAGCTTTTTCAATGCCTCAAAAGCTGCCTGTGCTGCTGGGGTCCATTGGAAACGTACTCCCACTTTGGTGAGCTGAGTAATGGGTGCTACCAGGCCTGAAAAGTTCTTTATAAATTTTCTATAAAAATTGGCAAACCCAATAAACCTCTGGATGCCCTTCTTATCCGTGGGGGCAGGCCATTCCAGGATGGCCGAGATCTTTTGAGGGTCCATAGCGATCCCCGTGGTGGAGATAATTAGACCAAGAAATGAGATGCTTTTCTGTTCAAAACAGCATTTCTCAGCTTTAGCGTAGAGTCCATGCTGACGGAGACGTTCTAGCACACTCCTAACATGTCCCCGATGTGCTTCCAAAGACGAGGAGAATATCAAGATATCGTCCAAGTAGACGATTACAAAAATGTCAAGGAAGTCCCTGAAAATGTCGTTGACAAAGTGCTGGAAGGTGGCTGGTGCATTACATAACCCGAAAGGCATGACTAGACACTCAAAATGCCCGAACCGAGTGCGAAACGCCGTTTTCCACTCATCCCCCTCACGTATCCTTACCAAGTTATAGGCACCCCTGAGATCCAGTTTAGAAAAAATGGATGCTGATTTTAACCTCTGAAACAACTCTGGAACCAAAGGAAGGGGGTAGCGGTTTTTGACCGTAATCTTGTTGAGGTCCCTGTAGTCAACACAAGGTCTCAGGGATCCGTCCTTTTTCTCGACAAAGAAAATCCCTGCCCCGGCCGGTGATGTGGAAGGGCGGATAAATCCCTTACGGAGGCTCTCATCAATGTATTCTTTTAGTGCCCCTAGTTCTCGCTCAGATAGTGGAAAAATGCAGCCAAAAGGGATTTCTGAACCTGGGAGCAGATCAATGGGGCAATCATATGCTCGATGTGGGGGAAGAACTTCTGCCCCCCGTGGACTAAATACATCCAAGAATTGGTGGTAGGCCGCAGGCACAATTTGGGCTAACTCGGCATCAGGGCTTACAGCCAGTAGGGCCTGTGTATTTAATGATAACTTAGATAAACAATGTTCCTGACAGTATTGTGAGGGAAACTGGACTGACCCGGTCTTCCAGTCAATCTGGGGGTCGTGAGCTCGTAGCCAGGGGAGCCCCAGAATAACTGGAAATAGGGGGGACGCGATGGCGTCCAAACGGAGGAACTCCTGGTGATGTCCCGCCACTGTGGTGTGTATGGGAGGAGTCTCCCGATCTACCGTCCCCGATTTTATTTGAGACCCATCTGCCAAGAAAATATTCAACCCATGTTCTTTGGTGAGTAACGGTATCTGATGCTGGGTAGCAAAACTGAGATCAACAAAGCAGCTACATGCCCCGGAGTCAATAATAGCCGTCACCTGTATGCTTCCTCCTGGGAGCTGAAAAGACACAGGTACAGCCAAGTGAGTGGGGTTGCCTGTGCACACAGTAGATATATTAGAGAAAATAGAGGACTTACAGTATTTCTCCGGACAGGAGCGCACCATATGACCCGCTGCTCCGCAGTACAGACACAGGTTGTTTGCCCGACGCCTCTGTCGTTCCTCAGTAGAAAGGGAAGGTCGCATCAAGCCGAGTTGCATAGGTTCGGCTCCCTCTGACGGCTCTGGGCCCCGATTGCCGACACTGACCCTTGGCATGACTGGTACTCTTGGCAGCATCCATGAGGTTCTTTGCCCCTGGCTGGACCTCTCCTGTCTCCTTTCCCGCAGTCTGCGATCGATTTGGATCGCACGATCTATTAGACCTTCCAAGGAGTCTGGAACCCCTATTCTTGCCAACTCGTCCTTCAGTGGTTCCGACAGTCCCAACCGGAACTGGTGGCGCAAGGCTGCGTCGTTCCATTGTGTATCTCCACTCCAGCGCCTAAACTCCGCAGCATAATCCTCTGCAGCCCGGCGTCCCTGTTGTAGAGAATAGAGGGCTGCCTCGGCCGAGGCAGCTCGATGCGGGTCATCGTACAGCTGTGCCATTGCCTTAAAGAAGGTGGCCACAGTGTTCAAATGTGGGTGGTGGGCCTCCATCAGGCGATGGGCCCATCCCTGAGGTTCGCCCTGCAACAGGGATATAACAAATCCCACCTTCAGCGATTCTGAAGAGAAGGTCCGGGGTTGCAGGTCAAAGTATAGCTGGCAGGAGTTTTGGAAGGCCCTGAACTTCCCTCGATCCCCACTGAACCGCTCAGGGGTCGGTACTCTTGGTTCTGGCGGAGGAATTGTAAATGCTCCTCCAGTGGAAGGCCCTGCTGAACCCGTGGCGGGAGGTGTTCCCACTGAGCCCAATGTTGTGGGTGTTGGTGCGGCCAGGCTCTGAACCTGTCCCTCCAGGTGCTTGTATCCCTCTTCCAGGGTCTTCACCGCTCGTGTGAGTGCTGCCAGATGTTGGCACATCTCTTCCCAGGGTGAAGGTCCTCCTCCAGACTCTGTCATGGCCGTATGGTTCTGTCAGGGATCCTACAGCGGTAGCCTCTAGCACTCCACAGACTGGATTCCCCCAAGGCGCGGAATCTAAGTCCCTACCTGCTTGTTCACCAGGGCCCCTGATGGTGGGGATGGACTTGGAGCAGGCCGAGACCAGGTCGTGGCCCTTGAGTTCACCCAGCTGTGGTAGAAGCACCGTTGGAGGTGTATAGCAGGTGAGAGTCTGATGTGAGGAGGTCACAAGAGCAGCGTCAGGCAGGCTGGGTCGGTAACAGTGGTGGCAGCGTGGTACAAAGTCAGCAGGCAGAGGAATAAACTGGTCACAAGCCGGGTTCGTTAACAGGAGATCAGAACGTGCAGGGTTAAGCAGGAGAATGGTCAGACAAGCCAGGGATCAGAGCAGGAGAAGACAGCAGTATCAGGAACAGGCTGGGTCGGCAACAAGGTATTCAGGAACACTGGATCAAACAGGAACACAGGTAACAGGTAAGACCATACGGCACTTGAGCATTGCAAGAGCTGGGTTTAAATAGGCTGCCCAACTCCTGACAGGCGCTCCTGGGTCCTAGTGCCTGCCCGGCGCAGTCATCGGTGACAGGCGCGCCTGGGTCCTAGTGCCTGCCTGCCTGTATGTCTTGTCAGGATTCTACGCATGTGCAGATTCGATCGCCGAGGCGATCTTCCCATTCCCTGACAACAGCATTTCAAGCTTAAACTTCCATAGCTGGTAGTTGGTATTGTTGAGCTTTGCTATTGTAAACTTCATATCAGAAGCACTTGCCATCTTTCAGTGAATTGGATACAGCTCTTGTTTCCTCACACAGGATTTGGTAGGATCGTAAATGCAGCACTTACTTGCTTGTAGTTTTCCTTGTCCTTGTTTTTTCAGTGTCTGGAGCTGGGCCCATAACCTGTTGGTTATGTGTTAGAGAAGACACTAGTAGCTTGTGATGAGGCAGAACTTGGTTTACTTGTGTGGCTTAAGTTGCAAACATACAAAACATTTCAGCAAACTGTAATGGCAGACATCTTAGTTATGAAAAGAGAGAGAAAAGAAAAAGAGAACCAACAAGTTTTACCGATATGCACAACTGGTAACCTTAGTGTACAGTGCCATCCACTGGTCAAGTGATATTAACACACAATACTGTATATAGTACATGCTGTTGCATCCCCAACACTCACAGGAGACTCAGTAGTAGTGGGAGCTATTGGCTCCTGCTGCTGTCAATCAAATCCTCTGAGGAGGGAGATGGTTTTGGCACCAAGTCACACTGTGTGTGTCTATGAATGCACACATCCCAGCTCAGGATCAAGCCTGCATGAGTGGCCCCAAAGCAAGAGGCTTGCTATGGCGGTACTGGGAGAAAAGGAGGAGCCACGATCTTCAGTGGGGGACCCCAGAAGAGGAAATTCAGGGCCACTATGTGCAATTCCTTTGCACAGAGCATCATTTGCCTGAACTACAAAATTTCAAAATATTCAATGACTATAGTTAACTTAGCGATACAACTTTGTTTAGACCTTTTTATTAGAGCATGCAGCTTATAGGTGTCGTTGGTTATCTCACGCCTTGACTACTGCAACTCCCTCCTCACCGGCCTACCCCAGTGCAAACTCTCCCCGCTTCAGACCATCCTGAACTCAGCGGCCAGACTCATCCACCTCACCAGCCGCTCCACCTCTGCCACCCCCCTCTGCCTCTCCCTCCACTGGCTCCCCATTGCCCAACGCATTAAATTCAAACTGCTCACTCTGACCTATAAGGCCATTCACAACACTGCCCCTAACTACCTCACCGACCTGATTCCCAGGTACCACCCTACCCGTACCCTTCGCTCTTCACAGGACCTCCTTCTATCTTGCTCCCTGGTCTCCTCCTCCCACGCACGACTGCAAGACTTCTCCAGGTCCTCCCCCATCCTCTGGAACTCACTACCCCAATCCATCAGACTGTCACCTTCCCTCCTCACCTTCAGGCGCTCCCTGAAAACCCACCTCTTCAGGGAAGCCTACCCCACCCTCACCTAACAGCCGCTGCCCTTCCCTCCTCCTACCACTCCATCCCCCACAGCCATTTCCTCCTGTACCTCTACCCCCTCCCTCCTAGATTGTAAGCTCGAAAGAGTAGGGCCCTCTTACCCCTTGTATGCTGTTTGTTGTTACTGTACTGTTTCATGTATTGTCCCCCCTCTCTATTGTACAGCGCTGAGCAAACCCTTTGGCGCTATATAAACTCGATAAAATAAATAAATATAGGTGTTGTTGGGGCTTATAAATGTTGCAGCTACCTTCCATCTAACAATTTCCATAGAGCTAAGCATTATACCCACAATAACTTGTTTAGATGTGACTACAAGTGAAGAGATTGAACAAAATACATATGTGAAAGAAAGTACTGTCTGCACAATTATTAATTTTAAAAAATCCACAATAATTTGGAGTATCATTTATTTTTAAATTCAATGTTCTGTCACATGACGATTTTACATATATTTGTAGTGTTATCTCCCATGCACACAGGACCTTGTCTCATTTATTTTGCTTTGATTCTGTTATTTATAGGATGTTGATGAAAAAGTTAAAGAGTTCCTTGACACTAATCCCGTAATGTCTGAATTCCGAAGTCAACTCAATTATTACTCAGTAAGTAAAGTGCATTTCTGTTGCCCTCAAATAGATATTTCAGTCTTTATGCAAATACTGTACTTGGGTTGTATCAATTATTTTATTTTACAGCAATTGGAATCCCAAATCAGCGAGCTTCCAGGTCACTGCATTGTAGGCTCTGTTGACTTCTCAACTGATTGTCTGAAAATGGCTTTGGTACAGGAATGTCGTCGGTGGAAGAGAGCCATTGGTTCTGCTTTGAATAAAAAAGCAGCTATGGATATGGATGAGATTTATTCTTTTATTGATAATCTCAGTAAGAGACTGAATAGACCTATTAATGATCTTGATGATGTGCGTGGAGCTATGGATGCATTGAAAGAAATCAGAGAGTCAGAAATTAAGATTGACATGATGATTGGACCTATTGAGGAATCTCATAGTCTTCTGGTAAAATATGAGCTACTGTTTCAAGATGGCAATGCAGAGCGTGTAGACGGATTAGCTTACGCCTGGAAGAATTTAAACACACAGGTAAACTTAGTTCTTGATGTGTGTGAATCATGAAAATCACAATCATATGGTCTGGGTTTTAATGTGCCTTTTTTCTAGGTTGTGCAAACCCAGAATTTACTCATCAAAGTGCAACCAGAGATGAAGACAGATTTGCTTGATGGTGTGAAAAAGTTTCAGATTGATGCTAATGCGTTTTATAAAGACTATGACTTTTTGTAAGTATAGTTTCTAAATGTTAATTGTGTTGTGATTGTATACTCCTGGATCACCACACAATTGAGTGGTAAAATGTCTGTGTGTTAAATCTTTTTTTTCTTGATTGAAGTTAGTGGTTTTTGATTAGCTAACGTTCATGTCCGTTCTTGTGTTTTTATGGAGGCTTAAATTTTTGTGTAAACTAAAAAAAAAAGAATAATTCCCATGCTAATATTTAAATTAATGGCATTGGTCAGAGCTAGATCCATCGTTAGCCTAGAGCAGGGGTCAGCAACCAGTAGGTCGTGGCCAGGTGACTGGTAGATCACAGTCTGGGCTTGCTGACCCGCCATCCCAGAACATCAGAGTACAATGCAGGGGGGCTACTTGGAAAGTTGGAGCTGTAGTAGGGAGCAAGAGCAGCATAAGCTGATGTCTCCTTTGTGGTGCTGACTCCTGTCCAATGCAGAGTGATACCAACTAAACTCCACCTCTTATCCTGCTAGCGGTCTCTAGAGTGGTGCCAGCAGCAGGAAAGAGCAGATCTTCAGGTCAGCGTGAAGGAATACACTGGGCATAATAGTAAAGGGCTGCTTTCACAGTGATGTGCTACGGTTTATCCACACTGCTAGTGCAGTGTGCCTGCAGCTTTCCCGCGGGTTTGCTGTGCTTAGTTATAGACTTTTGTTATATCCTGCGGGTTTAGTGCATAATTTGAAAGCACACCAAAACTCCTGAGGATGGAGTTTTGGTGTGTTGCATATAATAAAACCCTATGGCAAAGTGCAGATGACCCAGGAAAGTCACAGGTGCACTGTGCTACACCTATGGTGCAGGTAAACCTCAGCCCATCAGTGTGAAAGCAGCCTTTAAGGGGGAGGTTCAGTTACATTTTTTCCATTTGGGAGGTGGTAAAACCTCATAGTTAAGACATGTTTTTACCACCCTTGCCCCAACCACACACCCCTTTAGCTGCAGTGGCCAGGGGTGTACACATGTCACAGCCACAGCAGGAGTTATATGCCTTGTCATGGATGGTGGGTGTAGCACCTGCCAAGTATGACCCATTCAAGTGAATAAGGCCACTCTGCAAGTGCCCTGCAACCTTGTGCAGTGCAGCAAACAAAGGATTAATGCAGTGTTGCTTTCTTACCACCTGCTTTAACCCCTTGGACCCCGCAGAAGCATACAGTTGCAGAGAGCTTGCAGAGTGGCCCCATTTACTTGAATGGGTTGCAATTGGCAGACGTAGCACCCACCAAAACAGCTTTAATTCCTGTTGCGGCATGTGTACACCTTTGGCGGCTGCCTCAGCAGCTAAAGGGGGTAAGGATTGGGGCAGTAAAACTGTGACTCAAAAGCAGGGTCTTACCACCCATCAACTTTACATGTGAACAAGCCCTAAGGGTGCTGCTACCGAGTGCAAGTAAGGCCTCATTCACAAGTGCAGCAGGCACTGCTGCGCTACTACAAAGCGATCCAACTGTGTTTGACAGGTGGTGAGGAGGCGATACTTTGCCTCATCACCACTTGATTTATTATTATTATATTATTATTATACAAGATTTATATGGCGCCAACAATTTGCTCAGCGCTTTACAATATAATGAGAGACAATACAACAACAATACAGTTCAATACAAGAGGGATAGGAGGGCCCTGCTCCTCGGAGCTTACAATCTAGGAGATAAACCAATTATTGCTGTGCAATGCACACGATTGTGACACAGTAGTACAGCAATTAGAGATTTAAATCAGGTATGAGGAGGCGACACTACGCCCGGTGATCTTTGACTTCTCCCATGTTGTTCAGGTAGATCTCCACCTCTTTAAGTTTGCCTACCCCTTGCCTAGAGTGTCAGCTATATGTCTGGGTAATTTGTAAATGTTCAGTTTAACTAAGCTTGCGATGGGTTAAACTTCTGCTGAAAACATTCTTAGAAGCTATTTTTCATTAGGAGTTTGCAGGACAAAATGTTCATTTAGCAATTTCCAGCAATACAGAGGACATTTCTTAAAATGATAGATCATTTTATGAGGTTTTTATGTAAATGTTTGTTTTCAGTTTTTCCTACGTATTATGGTTAGTGATATATACTGTTGAATTCAGTGTCAATGGAGCATTTAATTACACCATTTTCCTCCCATGCATAAACCTATTGTTATACCCTTATCTAAAGTCAGAAAACTACCAGACCAAGTTGAGTTGAACTAGTTATTTCCCATCATTTCACACATACTGTATATCTCAAGCAAACAGAGAAAACATAATCCCAGTGCTGTGTCTGACTACACTCATTTAATGTTGCGTGATATTCATGTTACTAATACTACAAAGTCTGCTTTGATCCTTCAGTTGTTCAGTTCTCAATTTTATGTGACCATAAATCAGTTCTACAATAAGTTGTACTGTGTATCATTACACAATGTGTGTTTTGCCTAGAACAGTGATGGTCAACATGAAAATTATAGAGGACCTGAAGTGTGGCCCCCAAAACTATGAGAAGGTTGTAGAATAGCAGTGCATTTTTAAGTGCTCAGGTGCATTGCATCAAGTTAGGCTGCCCATTAAACATGAATGGGCTGTAACAAACCTCTTGCCTAAAAATTTTGGTTCTGCTGCATTTTTTACAGGGCATTTCAATGCACACTGCAGAGAAAGTGGGAGTAAGAAAAGCCCCATCATTGGTGTCAGTGGCAGAAATAGTAACACCCAACGTTGGCGTCAGGGATGCAGTTGTAACCTCCAATCTTGGTGCCAGTGGCAGCAGAATTAACCCCCAGCATTAGTTTCAGTGGAATTACTATTACCCCCCATATTGGTGGGCAGTAATATTGCTGTTAATCCCCAACTGCATTGATGGTCAGTTGCAGTGCTATCTAACATCTTTATACCCTATCCCCCCATCCCAGTTGGTAGTTAGTGTCAGTGCTTTCTAACCTCCATTAATATGTATAACCCTACTCTTCTAACCCCAAGTGAAATGTTACCCCTCAGCATTGGTGTTCACTTACCTGATAACAGTCTACCACCCCACTCTCTCTCTAAAGCCACAGTTATTGAGGCCAGAGATCACTCTGCCTCACAATAGAGTCTTTCTTTCAGTGCCTGGTGCTGGAGAGCGTTCTGGCGCCTGGTGCTCTATTGCCCTCTGGGGCTCAATAAGTGGCAGACTGCATGCAGAGGGCTGACAGGCCACATGTTGGACACCACTGGCTTGGAACCTAATTGTTTTAGCAAAGTGAAAATTATATCCCATATTTTCACAGGGGACCTGGTGTTGAAGGAATACCACCCAGAGAAGCAAGCGACAGACTTCAAGTTTACCAGGCCAAGTTTGATGAACTTTGGAGGAAATATGTTACTTTTTCTGGAGGAGAAGAACTTTTTGGCCTGCCAATAACAGGTAGTATTTTAATACATTATAACCTAATCTAATCCAAGAACAGCAATGTTTAAACACAGTGCAAATGCGATATCAGTAGCAAACTTCTTGATAAAAAATAATTTTGTTGAATTTCAGAATATTCTGAACTGCAAAGGATTAAACGAGAACTCTCATTACTTCAGAAACTCTATGGCCTTTATAATGCTGTTATAGATAGCATTAATGGATATTATGAAATCCTCTGGACTGATCTGGATATTGAAAAAATCAATAATGAGCTGCTAGACTTCCAAAATAGGTTTGTATTGTCTTGTTCTATGAATTATAACGTAGAATCACTATCATACTCAGCTACTCTATACCCCAGATACCACTATTATTTCTCCATTAATGAAATTTGCAAAAGATAATCATCAAATACTTACTTTAGTTTTCTGGTGATAGTTTTCTAATACTGGACTGCATCATCACGGCCAATAAATTTAGGGATTTCTGTGCAGCACTTCTTTCAATGTCAGTCAATATGGAACAATTTAGTAGCACCCTTTGAAAATTCAGTATAATCTGCGATATCTGGTGTGATGAACGCAGTGCCTGACTCCTGCCCTTCTCACCAACTTGTGACAAAGGACCGGCCAATCTCATACCACGCTGTCACTTACGTAACAATACCACTCTCAGCTGCACCTGGCACAAAGATATTCCAGCTCGTGGGACCACAACCTAGGTGCTGCAGCCTGAGAGCCATTGTCACTGGGTTAAATTAACTAAGTGTGGGAACTAGCACCAAGGGTAGAGCTTTGACAACACACAGCCACACACTGTCTTCTTTTTAAGGGCTGTTTTTGCCCAATGGTATTTAAAAGAAAGTTCCGTATAATAGGTTTCCCACACAGGGGTATCCACCATCAATACAAACAAAAATATTTAGCCTCCTGGCTCTCATTAACAGCACTACTGCTCAGGCCTCATGCCGCGGTCCTCTTGACCCTTCACATACAACCCACTGGGTTAGCGCCCTTTCTCAGCACTCCTGCTTCTCCAGCCCACAAGCTTGGGCCCTGTCTGCTCTCAGATTATACTGTGCCAACATGCACACTTGTGGCTGCTCCCTTGCACCCACATGGACTCCTCTGGAGGGTGGAGCCCAGAACCCTGGTCCTGACTCTAGAAGAGAGCCACACATACCTGACCAATCAGTCTCCTGGCCATTCCCAAAACCTTGTCCCAGGATTGGAGATTTCATCCCTCCCAAATATCTTTGAAATCTCCAGACTCCAGGTCCCAAAATGGACTTTACAAATAAATGAGGAAGTGAAAAGCCACTTTCCTCTGCATCAAACAAGTACCCTGGAGCCCCTCAACCTGCCTTGTTAGAATCCCGGGTGAAATATCCTTTTTATATTGTGACAGATCGCCACACTGTCACAAAACCCCCCCCCCCCCTTTGTTTCGTCCTGGAGGGTGAAACACACAACTTACAGCTTTTGGCACCTCTGTGCCAGCTCTCACTTACAGGGGTCAAATCCGGTCTGACCATACCTTTCCTAAATTGTGGATTGGTTTATGAAGAGGTCTGTGTGTCTGATCAATGGATCGATAACAAGGTCCTGGTATCAGTTAACAGTTTTGTATTGCACCAGAAGCTTGCTGGGGGGATGAAGAGAAGGAAACCACTGCTGCTATTCACCAACTTGTGCTACAAACTGCCATGGCTGAATATGAACAACATGGCATCCTTGCCCTTTCACACAGCTTTGTGAGGGCTCAATACACATTACCATTACAGCTGGTAGCAAAGTAGGGACTTATACAGTATCTCTGTTTATCTTTAAACAATTATATCCAAAATTTCTACACAAGCCTTTTTGTAATTCATTGTTAATTAAAATGACATGTTTAGTTCGGCCTGTAGCCATCTTTGATTTCCAAAAAAAGCCCAAAATTTAAACAAGGAACATTTGTAAAAGGGTGTACTGTTCTTCATTAGTGTATGGCAATACATCCAGAAATACCATTTTCTTTTCATCATATCACAGTCGCCCGGCACCCAGGGAGTAGAACGTAGCTGCAGGAAGTATGAAGAGAGTAGAATTCACGTTTGATTTTTACTATAAATGACAGCAGATAGTCATCTGCCATTAAGTTTTAAAAAAAATCCTTGTATTCTATGTAAATGACTAGGATATGGCTATTTGTCTTCTTAAAACGACAACATAGAAAAATTCCCAGCTCAGCTTACCAACCAGCCTGCAACCAACCAAATTATCTTGTCTAACAGTTCACGTTGAAAACAAGGGTTTAGTTTACACACATTTGCAAACACATACATAAGTTGCAGAGCCTCTTCATGGCACCCTATTATTCTGCAATTCCTAACACTATACATTTTGAGAGCCTCCATAGTACAAGCACGTGTATAATAATGGATAGATTGAGGGCAGGTAAGCCAGTCGTCTTAGCAAAGGTGTGTGTTGATAGACTTTTGTTGGGGTCCAATTTTGTTTTTCTACCTATACAAGGCATTAGTAATGGAAAAGCAACATGAAGCAGGTTGATGCAGCATTGAAGGATGTTAAAATCAGGTATGAAGAAAGTTGATTGCAGGTCAAATGCACCTATGAGTAAAGCATGGGCGGATCTAGGGGGGTGCTGCGGTGTCTGCACCCGCCCAGAATTCAGTTGTGCCCCCCCCCAGACTGGCTTTCTCAGACGTTGTGCCTGGCTGATGAGCCCCTCTCCCCATCCCTACACTCAGGGCAAGAAGAAGCAAAGGGCAGCGTGGTACATTGTAGTGAAGGTGACAGGACAAATGACAGCGGCAGAAAGGAGGTGCGAGCCATGCTGTGCTCTCCCATCCTGTCACAAGAGCGCTCCTCTATTCCTCTATACAGCAGATGAGAAGGGATCACTCATACATCGGGCTATACACTGACTGTACCCACCCCCTACCCCCGTGTTCTACTGCGGGGAGATAGTTTGCAGGTAAGGAAAGAGTGTATGAATGATCTGATGTAAGAGCAATCCCTTCTCATCTGCTGTATAGAGGAATAGAGGAGCGCTCTTGTGACAGGGAGGGAGAGCACAACACAGCTCGCACCTCCTCACAGCTCCTGGAGGGTTGGGGAGTGGACCTCATGGCAGGGGAATTGTTATCAATGTGGGGGGGGGGGTTTATGCTAGAATGGGATATTGGGGGATTTGGGCTAAGAGAGGTATTTGAGCTTGGAGGGGGAATTTGTGCTGAAAGTTGGTATGGGGGGGGGGTTGGTTTCTGCTAGGAGGGGGGGGGGGGGGGTTGGAGAGAGTTATGGATTTGTGGTAGAGGATTTGTTCTGCGAGGGGGAATTTTGATAGAGGACGTGTTGTGAGGGCAATTGATTTGGGGGTGAGGATTTTTGGCTGGGAGGGGGTATCAGGGGGAATTGGTCTAAGAGGGGGAATAGGGGAGTAGAGCTAGGAAGGGGTGGGGGATTCAGGCTAAGAGGGGGCATTTGAGCTAGGAGGGGGAATTTGGGGGGGGGGGATTTGTGCTGGGAAGAGGTTTTGCCTTAAAGATTTTTGCTAGGATGGGAAATTTGAGGAGAAAGAGAGATGTGTGTGGGGAGTGATTTTTTTGTGGGTGGGGTAGATTAGTGCTGGGGGGACATTGGGGGGATTTAAGCTAAGAGGGGGGATTGGGGTGCTGAGGGGAGGATGTAGAGTGAAAGGAGGAATTTTTGCACTTTTGTTTGGGGAGAATTATAGCTTTCAGAGGGAATTTTTGCTTTGGCAGTGAGCATGCTGATAAGTGCTGTTTTTTTTATGCTGAGACATGATGCTTACACATGGGGGGGGCGCAGCTTGTCATCTTCACCATAAGTGCTAGATAACCTTTACAGACACAGCCTCCATCTACACACAGCATAGCTGGCTGCTATATTACAGCTCTAACCTGAAATTCCCTGATTAGAATGGCAGTGTAGCTGTAATAGCAAGCCAGACGTGACCCTGCCCTTCCTTTCTGCTTTTCTCTGTTCTTTTACTTGCTAACCCCCTGTACCCTGCCCTGCTGACCCCTATCCTGCCCTACATCTCATTCTCTGCCCTGCTGACCCACTGCACACTGCCCTGCTGCTTCCTATACACTGCTTTGATAACCACCTGTACGTTGCCCTACAAACTGCTGACACTATCCTCTGCCCCCCTGACATTTTTTACTGCACCTGCACAGCAGAAAGGCTATATCCGGCCCTGGAGTAAACGGTGAATAATCTCAGAAGCATCTGAAACGGATGTACGTCAAATTCAAACAGACTGCATTTAAAAGCAAGTTGCATTTGCCCATCGACACAAGACTGTGGCCATATGACACAGGCTTCTAAACTTCAAAAGCACATCATTAATAACACAGTCCAACAAAAAATATCTTTTTTCTTGGTGCTTTGCTTTTTACACCTGTCCTTGGGGTTATTTGGGACTCCTGATTCAGAAAATTGCATTGGCTAGACTGCATCAGCTCTAATTTCTTAGATATGTTTGAGTTTATATAATTTTTTTAGTCAGATTTTGAAAAGATCTTGCTAATTAACTTGTTCTGTTACTAGTTTGTGTTTTTGCCCACAAGTTAGCAGATATAGTGAGAGTGTTTACATACTTCCAACTGTAATTTTACATTGGAAACACTGGATTCTAAAGTGTAGGTTATTAACTGTATTATAGTTATTATCCTACAGAAGGTGTGTGTGTATATTGCCACTCATATAGTTTCATTTTTGCAGAATGTGCACCGTAGAGGTTATGGCTACAATTTTTTTGTGTTTCATTCATGCTACAAGGAGACTAAGTAAAATACTACATTAAAATATCCTGATTTTGATTAGTAACCAGAGAGAAGAGTGGTGTATGGCAGTTATGCTATAAACTAGAGCTGATAGGGGACAATTTCCAGTTTTGGAATCAGCAGGTCAAATATACCAGGGGAACAGGTCTAACATTCGAGGTGCCAAAACAGGGGCGGACTGAAAACTCATGGGGCCCCCGGGCAATAGGGGATCATGGGGCCCCTGTGTTCTTGCCCAAACTCAGAAAAGCCTATGAAAAAGGTACCAGGGGCATCTCATGGGGCCCTCTACTGACCCCGGTTCCTCAGGCAGTGCCCGAGTTTCCAAATGGTCAGTCCACCCCTGTGCCAAAATGTGTCTTGGCCTATATAAATGCTTTTTTATTTAGTAACACTCTGCATTAGTTTAACATGAAATCTAGCAAAAATATGAAATAGATAAAGAGAGCAATGTCAGAAAACAGTATAAAGAAATGGCAAAACATACCCAAAATCTGATATTAAATGTGTTGAAATAAAGAAGCAATTAAACCGTTTTATGAATTTATTTTTTCTGTTTCTGTCATTGAAAACAAGAGAATGACTTATTAACTGGTCAAATGTATCTAAAACATAAGTTTGCCTGGATTAACTTTATCTTCTGTGATAACAAAAAGCTAAAATATTATTTTTTTTTGTTTTCTTTTCCAATTTTTACAAAGGATTTGACTAAAGTTTGGAAAAAATGAGTAGGTTTGTTATAGCAGTTTAAGTAGAAAATATTGTATGACAATTGTGTATTAAAAAACCGCAAACATTACAGTATATAATAGTATAGACAACATTATTTGTACACAGTATTTACAATTTTTTTTCAATTTACAATTCGACACCCTGCATACATTTTGTAACCAAGCATTGGAACAGCTAGAGAACTCGTTAATTGTTTGACGATTTCTGGCTAGTGATTAAGCTGCTGCTTTAGCTGCTTAAAATATATGAATACACACAAATCAACACTATATATACCTTAGCTGCTGCATTGTGTAAAATAAGTATCCTCAAAAGTAGTTGTGCTACACGCTCAGTAGGCTGCAAAGATTATTCATTCTGCAACAAAATCATTGGAATTGCTATAAAATAACTGTTTCATTGACAGAAATTCTTTTTTAATGGTAGCAAAACCACAAATCCATATGCTCCCACAAATCCATATGCTCATCCAGGCACTTCAGTCATTTCTCACTGTTTAAAGTAGAACTCTGACCTCGCATTAAAGAAATGTGCTGTAGCACTTAAAGTAGAATTTCTGAAAATATTGAACTATTCTTAAAAATGCTCCTTCCCCGCTCCTACAGCTGGGTTTACCAAAGCGTGCTGTGGATTGGTTGAAGCTTAATTTCTGCATGCGTTTTTATGAATGCGCATCAAAGTCTTGCATGCTGCATCTTTAATCCACTTTCAGAAAATTGAAGTCAAAAGGGGTGCACCTAAAACTGCGTTTAAAATGCAATTACAGTCGTGATGCACCCAATGGAGCACACTGGTGCGAATCTGGCCTAACACCTATTCTGACTAAACTGTGTGAAAAAGATCTGTATACTTGGCTTTGCTCAGTCTGCTCCGGTCTGCTTCCCCTCTGTCAGCCATGGGCGCTGCAGGGGAGAGGATAAAGCGCCGACAATGGATGAGACATGGGAACCTATGGGTTACATCACTGCTCCCAGGAGTTCCAGGCGTTGTCGAGTGCTCCCTCCTCTCTCCTGCAGATGGTGCTGGCTGACACAGTGGAGATCCTTTGACCAGACCAGAGCACCCTGAAAATAGGTAAGTGTGCAGATTTTTCTTACAAAGGTTAGTTAGAATAAGTGGGGGAAGGAGCAGCTAATTATTTTGTAGCGTTAAGTACATTTATGGAATTTTGTTCATGATAACAATAAAGGTAGAAAATAGATCCCCTGCAGCCAGCAACAATAGCCCCCCCCCCAGCAACAATAGACCCCCTAGCAAAAATAGATTCCCCAGCAACAATAGACCTTCCAGCAACAGTAGGTTCTCCCAATAACAATCTATTGCTGGGGGGGGGGTCATTTGTTGCTAGGGAGTATACTCCCTAGCAACAAATGACTCCCCCAGCAACATCAGATCCACCCCAGCAGTAGTAGCTCACCCCCCCAGAAACACAGCACCCTCCCCCAGCAGCAATAGATCCCTCATTAACCAAAATCAATAGACTCTACCAGCAGCCAGCAACAGTAGCCCCCCCTTCCCCCAGAAAAAACTTCCAGTCTGTCAGTCAGTGTGGGCAGGGGTAGTAGCTACAGAGTGGGACACAGGCAGCCAAGCAGACTCAGGACAGAACAGTGGTTTCCTCCTTTGCAGGCAAATGGCATATCACTCCATTGGGGACTAACTGAGCTGGACTGGAACTCTAAAATAAGTTGTGGCAAATACTGTTAAGATAAATCTGCTCCCTGACTGTACTTAAGTAGTCCCACTGCCTGGCATCTGCTAATGCACCTTGTGCCAGCTAGGGATTAATTAATTAAACATTATTAATATATTATAGAAGCCTTTATGGCAGCTGTTCTTTGGGGTTGCTAGAAGACATTTTAGGGTGCCAGCCTACATGCCTAAGCACCCCTTGTCAGTACATTCAGTGCTGGAGGTGCCAATACCACGTATCACCATGTTCCCCTTGAAATTAAGCCTTGAATTTAGGGTATGTTTTCAAAATGGTTAAATTGAGTTGGGTTGCTTTTTCTTGTATTTCTATCTTGCTTTTTGGGAAGACATATTTTGTATTTATTAGTGCACAGAGTATTGGATTATTCTTGTGTACTGATTAGTTCAATGAAGCAGTATTGCGTTGTAGTTTGACAAGTACAACATTTTTATGCACTATTGCTAGTCTGTTGTGTTTGCGTGTCTAAAAGAATGCTTACATAACTTGTATTACCTCACTACTTTTCCTTTAGAATTCGCAAGCTGCCCAAAGCACTAAAAGAGTGGCAAGCATTCAATGACTTGAAGACGAAGATTGACGATTTCAGTGAGAGTTGTCCTCTGCTGGAAATGATGTCAAATAAAGTAAGACTATTATTTTTGGATTAAATGCTTGAGTTTTAAAACTTCAATCTTCTGAACAGTAATAGTTCTGTTAGAGTCTTGTGAATTCATTAATTTCTTGGACTTCAATGCTGAGACCTTTTAGGTGTACATGCCCACCTTGGGGGGATTCCTGCTGCTGCTGCATTTTCTATAACATAAAACACATTGAATGTCCAGCAGTAAGGACTCCTTTGAATCCTATGTGGCAGGTCTGTTACTGTAGACCTGAGAAGGGGTGTAACTCTCCAACATCTGGAATATTTATTTTAAGAGGGCAGTGCCATTAATTGTATTCAAGTAGATGAATTGGGCCATGCTAGTCTATTTACTTTTATATGTACAAAATTTTATTTATTTCACATACTTATATAGCACCGTCAATTTACGCAGTGCTTTACATATACAGTGGGGCAAAAAAGTATTTAGTCAGCCACCAATTGTGCAAGTTCTCCCACTTAAAAAGATGAGAGAGGCCTGTAATTGGAATCATAGGTAGACCTCAACTATGAGAGACAAAATGAGAAACAAAATCCAGACAATCACATTGGCTGATTTGGAAAGAATTTATTTGCAAATTATGGTGGAAAATAAGTATTTGGTCAATTACAAACAAGCAAGATTTCTGGCTCTCACAGACCTGTACCTTCTTCTTTAAGAGGTTCCTCTGTCCTGCACACATTACCTGTATCAATGGCACCTGTTTGAACTTGTTATCAGTATAAAAGACACCTGTCCACAACCTCAAACAGTCACACTCCAAACTCCACTATGGTGAAGACCAAAGAGCTGTCAAAGAACACCAAAAACAAAACTGTAGACCTGCACCAGGCTGGGAAGACTAAATCTGCAATAGGCAAGCAGCTTGGTGTGAACAAATCAACTGTGGGTGCAATAATTAGAAAATAGAAGACATACAAGACCACTGATAATCTCCCTCGATCTGGGGCTCCGCGCAAGATCTCACCCCGTGGGGTCAAAATGATCACAAGAATGGTGAGCAAAAATCCCAGGACCACACGGGGGGACCCAGTGAATGACCTGCAGGGAGCTGGGACCAACGTAACAAAGGCTACCATCAGTAACACACTACGCTGCCAGGGACTCAGATCCTGCAGTGCCAGACGTGTCCCCCTGCTTAAGCCAGTACATGTCAGGGCCCGTCTGAAGTTTGCTAGAGAGCATTTGGATGATCCAGAAGAGGATTGGGAGAATGTCATATGGTCAGATGAAACCAAAATAGAACTGTTTGGTAGAAACACAACTCGTCGTGTTTGGAGGAGAGAGAATGCTGAGCTGCATCCAAAGAACACCATACCTACTGTGAAGCATGGGGGTGGCAACATCATGCTTTGGGGCTGTTTCTCCGCAAAGGGACCAGGACGACTGATCCATGTACAGGACAGAATGAATGGGGCCATGTATCGTATGATTTTGAGTGCAAACCTCCTTCCATCAGCAAGGGCATTGAAGATGAAACGTGGCTGGGTCTTCCAACATGACAATGATCCCAAACATACAGCCCGGGCAACAAAGGAGTGGCTTCGTAAGAAGCATTTCAAGGTCCTGGAGTGGCCTAGCCAGTCTCCAGATCTCAATCCCATAGAAAACCTTTGGAGGGAGTTGAAAGTCCGTGTTGCCCAGCGACAGCCCCAAAACATCACTGCTCTAGAGGAGATCTGCATTGAGGAATGGGCCAACATACCAAAAACAGTGTGGGCCAACCTTGTGAAGACTTACAGGAAACGTTTGACCTCTGTCATTGCCAACAAAGGATATATAACAAAGTATTGAGACGAACTTTTGATATTGACCAAATACTTATTTTCCACCATAATTTGCAAATAAATTCTTTCCAAATCAGCCAATGTGATTGTCTGGATTTTTTTTCTCATTTTGTCTCTCATAGTTGCGGTCTACATATGATGCCAATTACAGGCCTCTCTCATCTTTTTAATTGGGAGAACTTGCACAATTGGTGGCTGACTAAATACTTTTTTGCCCCACTGTATATTGTACATTCACATCAGTCCCTAACCCTCAAGGGGCATACAATCTAAGGTCCCTAACATTCATACATACATGTACTAGGGCAGGGCTTAAAATTTCAAGTCTAGATCTACTAGCCAGGCAAAAACCTTACTCTCCACCAGTTGCACCACCAAACCTTGCCCAGGTCCACCTCCAACCCTGCCCCCAGCCACGCCCCCTTAAAGTCTATGAAATTACATTTTTCTTTAGAATAAAGAGTCCAAAATATAAAAAACAGCAATTATAACATAGCTTTATTGTGTCAATTTAAACATAACAGCAATAGCTTAATAGAGTCTAGAGGGCAAGTGGTTAACATAAAACAATGTAAACATAAAATTAAAATAAGTGTCCCCATCAGAGTCCTCCTTTACATCAGGTGTCCCCATCAGAGTCCCCCTTTAAATAAGGTGTTCCCATCAGAGTCCCCCTTTACATCAGGTATCCCCATCAGAGTCCCCCTTTATATAAGGTGTTCCCATCAGAGTCCCCCTTTACATCAGGTGTCCCCATCAGAGTCCCCCTTCATATAAGGTGTTCTCATCAAAGCCCCCCTTTACACCAGGTGTCCTCACCCTTCCCCCTTTTACTCACAGATCTTCTCGTGATTACAGCTTCTCCTTCTTTCCCTCCTTCGGTCATGTGATAAGTCACATGACAAGGGGAGAGAGGAAGGACACTCTGCCTTCACTCCTTAGTGCCGGCTGTCTATTGCCCCCTGCAGGCAGGAGGGAGGAGAAAGCCTAGTCCTCCCTCCAGCAAGTGTCAGCAGCTGCTCCCTGTGACAGGAGTGAAACTGCAATCACTCCGGTCACTGAGGAGCGGCACCCGTAGTGTGCCCCCCTCAACACAGTGCTCGGGGCAGGTTGGTGCTGCTGATAGCACCCGCCCCCCGCCCTCTGATGCGGCGCCTGGGACACACTTGCCCACATGTTATTTTCACTAGCCAAATGCGAGCAGGCGAGTGGAAATTTCAAGCCCTGTACTAGGGCCAATCCAATTAACCTACCAGCATGTCTTTGGAATGTGAGAGAAAACTGGAGTACCTGGAGGGAACCCACGCAGTTACAGGGAGAACATGCAAAGTTCAGTCAGGTGGTGCTATGGCTGGGATTCAAACCAATGACCCTAGTACTGCTAGGTGGAAGTGCTAACCATTTAGCCTCTGTGCTGCACTGTGCTACAGTATATATTTACATATATGTATTTCAACTATGTGTTTAGCTGTTTGACAGAAGTTCTGCAATACAGCAGCTTGTTCAATAATTAGCCAATAAATAGTTCAATGGTGCAGATTATTGTACTGCAAATCAAGTTGTTCTAGCCATTGCACTGTTTGGAATTGTTTGTCCAGTCTCCTATTCATATCTCTTGACCAAAAAGTGAAAATAAGTCTTTTTACACTGACTTTCACATCTGCTGTTTAAGGATTGCTAGAGATCTGTGACATGGGAAAGGAAGCAATATAGAGCTTTAAACAGCCTTTATGCATAGGTACTATAAGATATGATAGCTGGAGCAATGGCATGGTTTAAGTTGAAAAAAAAACATAATCTAGAGATCCCAGTTACATTTCCTGCATAAATGTCCTATATTACAGCTGCAGGCATCCTCCATGTGCACAGTTTAACACCATTGTGCATCTGAAAAATAACTTTTTATTCTTCTAAACCAGCAGGTAAAGTCCCATTTATTTTTTGTTTATTACAGGTACTTATATAGTGCCATCAATGTACGCAGCGCTTTACATATATAACTGTATATATTGTACATTAGTCCCTAACCCTCAAGGAGTGTATAATCTACAGCTCACATTCATACATACACATGCCAAGGCCATTTTAGACAGGAGCCAATTAACATACCAACATGTCTTTGGAGTGTGGGAGGAAAGCGGAGTACATGGAGTAAACCCACGCAGGCACAGGGAGAACATGCAAACTGCAGGCAGGTGGTGCCATGGTTGGGATTTGAACCAACAACCCTAGTGCTGCCAAAGTGCTAATTTCTCTTCCTATATGGCTATTTTAGCTTTCATGGTTGTTGACAGACACCATGGGGGAGATTTACTAAAACTGGTGCACACAGAATATGGTGCAGTTGTGCATATTAACCACTTGCCCTCCAGAGGATTTACCCCCCTTCCTGACCAGGCCATTTTGTTTGTTACGGCACTGCATTACTTTAATGGACAATTGCGCAGTCATGCAACACTGCACCCAAATTAAATTTACTTCTTTTTTTTCCCCACGAATAGAGCTTTCTTTCGGTGGTATTTGATTGCGCTTTTTATTTTTTCAACTATAAAAAAAAGACCAACAATTTTGAGAAGAAAAACTATATTTTTGACTTTTTGCTATTAAACATGTCCACTAAAATTAAAAAAATCAAAATTCGTCATAAATGTAGGTCAAAATGTATTCTGCTACGTCTTTGCTAAAAATAAATCCCAATACATGTAAATTAATTGGTTTACATGAAAGTTATAGCCTTTACAAATGGCGGTATATATACTGGGCTTTTATTTTTTATTTTTACCAGTATTGGTGGCGATCAGCGACTTATAGCAGGACTGTGGGACTGCAATGGACATTCTGACACTGGGGTAAACTGACTTGGTGTCACTGATATTGCCAGTGACACCAATACAGTGATCAGTGCTAATAAAAAGAAGTGACACTGTACTAATGGCAATGGGCAGGAAGGGGTTAACATGTGGGGCAATCAAAGGGTTAACTGTGTGCTGTATGCTGTTTATAACTGTGTACTGTGTTTGTGCTTCACTGTAAGCAAACTGTATTTATGTACTTTAAATTTTTTTTATATACTGTCACCATAGCAATACAGTGTTACCATAGTGGCACTGTACTACTTGTGGGGGGTAATAAAGATTTTATTTTTTACTCAAAGGTTGTAAATGCAATCATTTTCCTTCTTCTCTGGCTGCATTCGTGCAGCCACTGAGAAATACTGTGACAGCTGTAATTTGTCACAGCTGATTACATGGTACAAGGCTGTTGTGAATGCCCTTGTACCATGTGACCTCTGTGCTCATTCATAAAATTCACAAGTAGTAAACAATGATGTCAGGAAGTGATATCTTGTTTACTACTCTTCATGTGATCACTGATTGGCCAATCACTGATCACATGAACCTGGACCTCACACAGCAGTCCTGTACAGTGATCTGTGTTCTTCTGTGTCCAGTGGACACAGCGGGTACAGATTGCTGCTCTGCGCACTCCTAGGGAGCTCGTACAGGCAATGGATGTGGGGGGATGTTTAGAAACTCCCCCCGCATCGGCAATGCTCCCATCTGGCCATTTATCGGCATGGGCCAGACTGGAAGAGGTTAACCAATCAGTTTCTAATTTGAGCTTGTTCAGTTTACCTGAAAACCTAGAAGGTGATTGGTTACTATGCACATTTGTACCAGATTCTGTGTGCAGCAGTTTTAGTAATCTCTCCCCTATTGTTTACAGAACTTAATAGCTCATGTTAAAAATATATCAAAGAGGGCAACACTTCTAACAGCTCATTCTGAGGTTTCATTCAGGCACATTCTGCCACAAGGCAAGATGCTTCCAATATGCAGTCTATTCAGCTAACACATAGTGTTCAGTGAATTCTCTTCCCAAAGTGCTTCTGTACAGGAATTACAGGACACTAACAGAGTCGGATTCCAGTACTTACCTGAGTATGTAACAACACATTAAATAATGACTTCATTAATAATTATATAACTGTATTAAAGGATTTTTCTTTTGGTATACGTGCTTCAGATACACTGTCCCTGAATCTCCCCCTAATAAAATTTTTTGCAAATCCATCTTTTAGCAAGACTTAATTTATACATCTTTGAGCCTTTTCCAAAAGATTCTAAAACAAGTTTTCAGTAATTATATGTCTTCTGGCTGTCTGAACAATTTTTAAAAAGTATTCTTATCAGAAAGCACTATTTTTGGAAATCAGAAATATACTTTGTTTCATCCCTAATGATTTTCTTCTTGAATAAATGATTCCCTAGGTTGCCAGGGCTGAAGTGGGCATATTTCGCCAGCTCTTTTTCATTGCTTCTAAAGCTAAATTACTTTTTCTTTCTTGAATACATTTTTGATTTCTGCATTATTCCTCCATTTTGTCTTATACTGGTTTTTTTCTTGCACCCCAGGCAATGATGAAGCGACACTGGGATAGAATTTCACAACTTACTGGTCACAGTTTTGATGTGGAGTCGGAAAGTTTTTCCTTGAAGAACATAATGGAAGCCTCGCTTCTGAAATATAAAGAAGATATTGAGGTAAAGCATTGTAAAAATGGAATAAAGGACATTACCGAACACAACATTGATTTCATTTAATTATTCACATCATTCTAGTCAGATTTTACGGGACCCCTACTTGTAGGGTCTTTGCTCCATGTTCATGGCACACTGACAATATGTAGAATGTCATCCTTCACTGTAAATAAGTAACCTCCCCATTTGTTCATAAATTATTTATTTATTTATTACAGGTACTTATATAGCGCTGTCAATTTACACAGTGTTTTTACATATATACAGTATATATTGTACATTCACATCAGTCCCTAAACCTCAAGGAGCGTACAGTCTAAAGTCCCTAACTTACATTCATACATATACTAGGGCCAATTTAGACAGGATCCAATCAACCTACTAGAATGTCTTTGGAGTGTGGGAGGAAAGCGGAGTACCTGGAGTAAACCCACGCAGGCACAGGGAGAACATGCAAACTCCAGGCAGGAGGTGCCATAGTTGGGATCAGGGGCAGACTGACCATTTGGAAACTCGGGCACTGCCCAAGGGCCCAGGGTCAGTAGGGGGCCCCATGAGATGCCCCTGGTACCTTTTTCATAGGCTTTTTTGAGTTTGGGCAAGGACACAGGGGCCCCATGATCCCCTATTGCCCAGGGGGCCCCATGAGTTGTCAGTCCGCCCCTGGTTGGGATTCAATCAACGACCCTAATACTGCCAGATGGAAGTGCTAACCATTTAGCCACCCTCCACTGTGTATATGAAGATGCCATCAGTGCGCTTTACACTACCTTACATTGTAAAAATGTTTAAACCACTGCACCACCTCAGAATCAATATACACAAGTGCAGTGTAGAGAAAACTGAGGGTTACATAATTCCCAAAATCCACATTTGTAGTGCATGTGTGCAGAAAAGCAATAGTAACGGTAGACCAGGGGCGAACTGACAACTCATGGGGCCCCCGGGCAATAGGGGATCATGGGGCCCCTGTGTCCTTGCCCAAACTCAAAAAAGCCTATGAAAAAGGTACCAGGGGCATCTCATGGGGCCCCCAACTAACCCCGGGCCCTCGGGCAGTGCCCGAGTTCCCAAATGGTCATTCCGCCCCTGTGGTAGACTCAAGTAAACTGTCAAAATAAAGCATGAATTAAATATTTTGCACCTTTTTGCACAAAGTACTGTTCACTGCCAAGAAGCTGATGGCTATGGTGTGGATCCAAGCTGGGGTGCCTACCTTACAACAGGTGCTCCCATTTTGGTAACTGACCTGTGACCACAGAAGTTTCCCCCTCACAATATCGAGAAAATTGGGGGTATGTGACAAGCAGAATCTTCCATTTGCTGTCTATGATTTTGAACAGTGATAATTATGTGTTTAGGTCTGATGTACCCAGGCTGCATATGTCTACGGGTACTACTAAGTTCCAAATATCCCTATATTGAGATAACACACAACACTTTTGGCTTAGGGCTTCAGTTTTTCAACCAATTAAACTTGTACTTCAATTGTATGTGCTTTGCCATATTTTTTTTACCGTATTCCCATGAAGAGTCTTTGATTAGGTCTCTGTTTTAATTTCATAACACGCCAATTGTCTATGTAATGCATTCTTTCTCTGTGTGCTATATTTAAGAGACTTTGCCTTATCTATACCTTTGACTGAATATGTATAATATGTGTACATGTCTTTGCCAGCATTGATGTTGTTTCTGTATGCTCGGTACTAAAAAAAAAACTTTTGGATAAAAAAAATAAATGATGAATACAACTATTGCCATTTTGAAAATACTGCACCAGTACACTGAAACAATGATTGCTTCTTATGTTGGGGAAAGCACAACACAAGGGACATCATCAGCATGTCTATCATGTTAAAGGAATTCTTAAATGCAGAGAAAGCTCTCTTATGTGACACTGTAGTTCTTCAAAAAAAAACATATTTCTGTTATTTATAATCCTCAAAAGAATTATTCATGATTGGGCAGAATGTGCATAATAAATGCATAACATAATAAATGCTTGGCCAGCAATCAAAATAGCAAAAGCTTATGTTTGATAGTATTACACTAATGAAATATGTCTAATTTTGCATTTGTTCATTTTCATCTTGCTTTTTTCATTGCAAAACATATTGTTTAAAGCAGTATTCAACAAAGAAAGGTTTTATATTGAAGTTTACCAAACTCTAAATGTGGCTGCATTAGTTTTATTTTTTAGGTTTTTTTTCCTGTTCTTTCACCTGGTAATGTGGCCAGTAACACAGTTCCTGTCTTTTCTACACTCTGGATGGAGGAACAACTGAGGCATCTTTCGGACAGCAGCATTTTCAGGCTGGGGAGAGTGTACAGTGGGACGCACTAGCTGATTTAGATGGACTTGACTAGCAAATTAAAGTGGAGCTCCACCCAAAAGGGGAAGTTCTGCTTTAAAGACTGGTCCTCCGCTCCCCATTAAGGATTAGCACCTTTGGGGAATGGGTAGCCGAAATTGACAGGTACCCACTCCCACTTCCGCTGCAATCGCCTAGGTAATCGGAAGCAGAAGTTGTCCTCCCTCCCTGTATTCTTCTGGGACATGTGACAGGTCCCAGGAGACTACGGGACCATTCAGGAAGCACAGCGCTACCTGCGCAAATGCAGTGGGCCCCCGGCTGTGAAGTCACAAGCTGTCACAGCTGGGAGCCCACACTGAAGATGCCGGTGCCTTGAACACCAGACGACTGGTGAAATGGGCTGCGGGAAGGACACCGCAGGATCGTGGGGCAGGTGAGTGGCTGTTTTTTAAAAGTCAGCAGGTACAGTTTTTGTAGCTACTGACTGTTAATTTTCACAGTGTGGCTGGAACGCCACTTTAAAGCTCATTTAACTCATTTTCAGCGGTTGCAGCAATGTTTTTTTCCTTTGGGGATAAAGTTTTTACAAGAATGAATAAAAGCTGATCATTGTGAGCACCCCTGTCATTAATAAAATGACTTGTCTCAGCCATATTAATGCCCCTTTTTCTGAATAGCTTAGTTTAACACTTGCCCTCTGGAAGATGACCAGGCCATTTTTTGCTATTTGTCACTGCGGTATTTAAACTGGTAATTCCGCGGTTGTGCAATGCTGTACCAAAACAAAATGTATGTCCTTTTTCTCACACAAATAGAGATTTCTTTTGGTTGTATTTAATCACCAATGGGTTTTTTATTTTTGAAAATTTTGAAAGAAAACCCGATAATTTTTACTTTCCGTTATAAAAAATCTATAGTAAACTCCAAGTTAGTTAGAAATATAGGTCAAAATATATTCTGCTACATGTCTTTGGTAACAAAAACCCCAATACATGTATATTAATTGGTTTGTGTGAAAGCTATAGCACCTACAAACTATGGTATATATATTGGAATTTACGTAGCTTTTACTTTCTGATTGCCCATCACATTTTTTGAGGTGCTAAAATGCCAGGGCTGTACAAACACCCCCCAAATGACCCTTTTTGGGAAAGTAGACACCCAAGGAATTTGCTGAGAGGCATGTTAAGTCCATGGAACATTATATTTTTTTGCTACAAATTTTTGAAATATGACATTTATTATTATTTTTTTCCACAAAGTTGTCAGTTAAATTATATATTGCTCACACAAGCCATGGGTATATGTGGAATAATACCCCAAAACACATTCTGCTACTTCTCCCAAGTACGGGGACACCACATGTAAGACTTTTTGGCAGCCTAACCACATACACGCCCCCAAAGTGCAATGACCACCTCCAGGCTTTCAAAGGCAATATTTCCTCATATCGCTTCCTCACTACCTATCACAGTTTCGGAAGGCCCTGAAATGCCAGGATAGTACAAACACCCCCCCCCCAAATGACCTCTTTTTGGGGAGTCGACATTCCAAGGAATTTGATGAGGCATGGTGAGTAGTTTGCAGATATTTTTGTCACAGGGTTTTGAAAAAGAATAAAAGAAAAGAAAAAATACATTTTCGTTTTCTTTCTTTGTTTTCCAAAAACTTGTGGCAACAAATGAGATCTGGAAAATACTCACCATGCCTCTTAGCAAATACCTTGGAGTGCCTACTTACCACAAAGGGGTCATTTGGGGATGGGGGGATGCTTCTACTATCCTGGCATTTAAGGGCCAACATTAGAAGCTTATGCCATACATCACAGACTTTTCCAACCACTTGAAGACCAAGCCTTTTCTGACACTTTTCTGTTTACTTGAAAAAACTGTTTTTTTTGCTAGAAAATTACTTTGAATCCCAAAACATTATATTTTTTTTTAAAGAAGAGGCCCTAGAGAATAAAATGGTGGATGTGATCAGGGTTTTTTTTAAATTACACTTTGCATTGCATCAGCAATGAAGTCAATTGCTCTGCAATGCAAGCTTGCTTTGAACTATCATGAATGTATTAGGTTCATGACAGTTCAATATAATTATTATTATTATACAGGATTTATATAGCACCAACAGTTTGCTCAGCACTCAATATAATAGTGATCTGTGATTGGCTCCAACTGGCCACATGGTACAGGGTGCTGTGATTGGCCCCATGTGTCATATAAGAGCTGTGGATCAGTCACAGATCTCTAGTAACAGAAGCAAAGCTTTTATGAATCAGATTGATTCCTAAAAGCTCTTTCATTGTGATAATATAATTGCATAGCAATCACATGATCACTGGGTCCCGATGACCGGGATTCTCATTCCACTGTGTTTGGTGGATACAGCACCCCCCTGTGTTGGCAAAAGACCAGCGACATACGGGTTCGTCGCTGGTCCTGTAGCTGCCGCCCCATCCACAGTACATTGCAGGTGGGTGGCCTGAAAGTGGTTAATGGAAATTGGAAAATAACAGACTTACTGGCTGGATCAACAGGTACAAAGAGAGGCAAAAAAGCCTAAAAAATAAAGAAGACGAATGCAACCACGACCATTTATGAATCGGTAAACTGCAACATAATACATTTTTGTTTTTGGGTTTAATACAACTTTCAGTTTGATTTATCAGACTCTGTAGCAACAGAGGCAGCAATTATTGCTGGTCTCATTTCCCTGTGGGGGCTAGATTGGATATCACTCAGACAGGGGCGGACTGACCATTTGGAAACGCGGGCACTGCTCGAGGGCCCGGGGTCAGTAGGGGGCCCCATGAGATGCCCCTGGTACCTTTTTCATAGGCTTTTTTGAGTTTGGGCAAGGACACAGGGGCCCCATGATCCCCTATTGCCCAGGGGCCCCATGAGTTGCCAGTCCGCCCCTGCACTCGGACATTGTGTTACTGCTGCTCATGTGTCTTTTTCTTCCTCTGTGCGTTATCTACAGTCATTTTGTCACAGAACTCATGTTTGTATGGGGGGATTCATAGGGCTCAATTAAAGTGTTACAATACCCACAACAGTAAAATCAGTCTGTCTATGCAGTAAAGCATGTTTGTTATATTTACTGTGGAAGGGGTAATCCTCTGTATTGTGTGAAAAGGCTGTTTGACCCTGTCTTCTCTTAGTTTGGTGTATATTGCTAGAGGGTTTTTTTTTTCTTGAGAAAGTGCATGTGATCAGCACAGGGCCAATTAGCACTGTCCAGACAGAGGGTCAGGGGTTATGCAGTCGCATAGGACAGTCAGAGCAGAATGAAAACTCCTCCTGCAAGCTTTAAGCAGTGCTCTGCTGGACATTGATAGCAGTAACAAGGCTACTCTAACAGCTGATGAGAAAAGGTAGTTAGTAGTTTATATTTACTAAAATAATTGCATTTCCATATTGTGTGTACTGTGGAAGACCAGATAGAGTGAGTGCATGGTCCTGTGAGACCAGATATAGTGAGTGCATGGTCCTGTGAGACCAGATATAGTGAGTGCATGGTCCTGGGAGACCAGGTATAGTGAGTGCAGGGTCCGGGGTTTAGTAACACTTTAACTTTTGCATTGGGAATTAAGCTTGCCATAGGTGGGATAGGAAAAGAATGTTCTAAGAAAGTTTGTTCATTTTTTTAATCATTAGTGGGTAAATCAATGTTTGTTTTTGAACACAGTGATGAGAAAATTTGAAGGAGCAGGATGAAAAATGTTTCTTAAACACATTAATTGCTAACAGCATATGTGTTTTTTGTTCGATAAAGTCCATTCATTCCAAAACCAAATGTTAAAAGCAAATGAAATCTTGCCAATGACTTTTTGAATTTTTTGAGAATGTTCTGAGATTTTTTTGTATAAATTTTCCTAAGACTTTCCTTTTGTTCAAATTCCATTCATCAATGGCCAGCTTTAAGGAAGACAATCAACTCACTTGGATTCCTGCAGTCATTTCTGCAAATGCCCTTTTCTTTGTCAATATGTGTTCAGGAAACTCTTCTTTTTGTACACTACTGCTTTAGTGTACCTGCTATCCCAGTGCTTGCTAGAAATATACAAAATTTAAAATGTAAAATGTAACGCACACCTAGATAAGAGGAGAGTTCACAATTGTTCCTGCATTTTCTCATTACTTTTATCTCTGGAGTACTGCTGAAAGGGAATGACTCCAGCTCTAACAAGGGCTGTCATTGTTCAGTAGTACAGACTACAAGGTGCCAGTGGCTCATATAATGAATCACAAGACAGAGGAAACAGTATTCAGGAGAGGTAAAACCTTCAATCATTATAGCACAGGGACCCACTAGTGTGTGTGGGTTGTGGGTTTCGAAAAAAAAGAGCAATCTAATCTGCAGGTGGCTGTTCCTCTTCTGTATCAATTAGTTGTGTTTTGAGTGAGGTGAACTATTGCTGCCTGCAAATTGAAGCATGTGGAGATGTAATTGTTGTATGAATATTTATGTCCAACAAATGAGAGCATATGAGCTGTACAATTCTTCATTTGTTTGTGTAGTGCGTTACTTGTCTTCTTGAGTATATTGTGCTCTTTCCTTCCCTACATCAATTAACTATGCAAATAACGTTGTGCTTTTAAATGCATTATTTGGCTGTTAGAACTTCAATATTTGACAACCAAAATTAGAAAAATGTTCAGATAAAAACGTTCTCGCTCATCAAAAGGCAAACAAAACACTGAATGTTTGCAATTTGCAGGTTATATCTCTTTTATTAAATTAATAGATCTAAAGGCATAAAAAAAAAACCTAAGAAGTGATTCATTTACGGCTAATGGCTTTTATTTATTTATTTATTTATTTATTTATCGAGTTTATATAGCGCCAAAGGGTTTGCTCAGCGCTGTACAATAGAGGGGGGACAATACATGAAACAGTACAGTAACATCAAACAGCACACATTTTATGAGTGTTTATTCTAAACACTAATCTTAATCACTCAGTAGTGTTACTGCAAAAGTGTTTCCCTGAAGTCATAAGGTCAAGATCTATTCGTTTATACAGAGAGTGAGAAATTGGACTTCAGTATGACCATCCCTCCTCACTGGATAATGTTTAGTGTACCATCCATCGTGTTAGCAGCCATTTCTACTATTTAACATAAATAGATCAAACACAATCATTCTCTGAGTCAATATTGCAGCACTTGTGGCTCTCCTTCATGTGAAAAGATTGTCATGAAGCAATTTATGGCTGGACTACAATAACAATTATTGTTTTTTTGATACCAAAAAATATATTTTATCTTTAGTTACTTATTGAAATGATTTTTAAATATTAATATTTCCATTTGATTAATTAGAACTCCCTTTCTAATGTGTTTAGCTATGTTTAAGCAAATAAAATTATGTATTGTAATTGCTTAAATAATAATAATAATGATAGTAAATGATACATTAATATAATAATTATATTGTCATTACTTTGTGATACTAAAGCCTGTTATTTTAATTGAAAAAAAAAAAATTCAAACATGTTATACTCACCTGCTCTCTGCAATGGTATTGCACAGACTGGCCCCCGATCCTTCTTTTCCCGGGTTCCCCGCTGGCGGTCTTGGCTCCTCCTCTTCTTTGCGTGTCTCCCATAGCAAGCTGTTTGCTATGGGGACACACACTGCGTGCACAATCCCGCACCCCCCCCCCCACTTGCTCTTCACTACATTTGATTGACAGCCGCAAGAACCAATGGCTCCTGCTGCTGTTTGAATCCTTGTATGAAGAGGAAGAGAGGGGATAAGAGATGTACAGCACTGATCTCTTCTCCCCTCTCTTCCCCTTCATACAGGGAAGGGGGAGTGAACAATAGAGAACATTTTTTTACCTTAATTCAAGTAGTGCAGTAAGGTAAAAAAATCTTTTTTAGGTTTAGTATCACTTTAAATAATATTTACTACTAAGATAACATTTTTCAAAAGTCAAGAATGTACAACTATTGTGAATGGCAGTTACATGAACCAGTGTTAAAAATGATAAATATTTTAAAGACATTTCGGCTGGGTTCACACATATGCGGTGCGGTATATCGCATGTGAGTCGCATAGGAAACGCACCACATTGCTGTGCAAATCACATGCGAATTGTGTGCGGTGCGATTGGAGCCATACATTTCGGGCACGTGACGTATTGACGTTCCCGGAAGTGCCGCGGCGGCCATTTTGGATTCTGGAGCGCTTGTGTTTGGCGTTCCTGGGACTTGGGGTGTACTCCTGGCGCTTCCCAAGAGCTGAAGTGACAGTGGTGGGCAGGAGTGTGACGGTGTAACTCACTGGTGATCGGGAGATCTTTTGATACCACAATGGGGTTACTCATTTGTCGCTAGGAGCAGGAAGCCGGTTTTACCAGATTTTAATGTAAGTGGCTACAATAAAATTTATATGTTATTCTTTCACATACTGATTCCTGGTCTGTTTGTGAGGTCCAAAGGAGCAAAAGGATGCTAGTTTGAGGATTCTCCATGCACACGGGTTGATCATATGCTGATAATTTTTTGATTTAGGGTAATTTATGCATTTTTATATATGGTTTGCAGTGATATCTATTGAGTATCCTTTTCACGAATGCTGTGACACTATAGTGTTTTGCATGCTGCACGTGTGGCACTATACTTGTGGTACTTGAGATAATACACTATGTCTAGATTTTGTTTTTTTTGAGGTCTATAAAGAACGTCTGAGTTTTATCTTCATCTTCGTTTTGGAGTAGTGAGCACTTATCCATCAAGATTTGGATATCACGTTCGACATTTTTGGGTTTTTATTTGAAATTTTGGACATTTTACTTTTGGAACTTTGAGTTTGTTTATTTAAGTCGGTTGATATATTATATACCTTTTCGTATGGCTTAAATCGCACCGCATCCACACCAAAAAGGTGCAGGACCCTTTTTTTGGTTCGCAGTAGAATCAGATTGCATGAGTATTCACACCCATGCTATGCGATTCTGCATATCGCACCGCGTTTTGTGGACCAATTTCGGGGAAGTTGTTAACATACACACCCGCAGTGGTTCGCATGAAAGGGGTGCAACTGTGATGTGGTGCGGAATTCGCAGAGAAAACGCTGCAAATTACGCACTGCATCAGTGTGAACCCAGGCTTAAAGGAGGCAGTCACACAGATCAACACATTTAGGAACAAAAGAAAAGAAGCTTGCCACATGTAGCGTACTGATTGAGCAGAGTAAAGATGGTAAAGCTACTCATTAATTCCATCTTGGAAGGCAGCACACTGGAGATAATTACAAATGTTCCAAAATCAATAGAGCAATCACATGAAGAACACAATAGAATGGCCATAAACATTCTACATATTTGTAAGACAAATAGTGTAAATAGAACATTGTTGGATAGAAATGAACATGTACTTTTTCTCTTTGGTTGGTCTGAAATGTTTGCTTTTGTTATTAGTTTTCTGGTTCATACTAGAAGTTTGCTGAAGTTACTTTCCAGCCTGAATACATTTTACTATGTAGGGCCACGTTATATTGCAGCTCAGGGTCCTATTTACCATTTTTGCTGCCTTAGGCAAAATGTGACTCATGACATTCTGTCATAAATGTAATCATTTTGCCTCATACGTGGCACATGGTTATTGTAATCAGGGGAGCACTATCAACTATTTATAATCTAATGATTGCAATATAATTGCCAATCTGTTGGTGGCTAGGTCACATATGCCAAACAGTGAGGGCTTTCTGTGCATATGATTCAATAAATATCGACTAAATAGTAACCGACTGTTGGATGCTGCTTGCTTGGTAGCAATCTTATACAGTCCAAAAGTTAGAGTAAACATGTATCTAATCTAAAACAATCTTTTGTTCCTTTTTTCTTTCGAATAGAACAGCAGCATTTCAAAACTTCAACCAGGTTTTTGTAACTGTTTGTGTCCCCTTTAGGGAGGCACACTCTATTTGTCCTGGTGACCAATATCACTGAAACTGAAAGTGGGATAGAGGGAAATCTTCCAGTCAGTGCTCTTGTACCAATGGCAATTATCTAAGAAGGCATATTCCTCACTTTGGGAGATTTCTGTTCACTTTCTCTCTCATAGAACAGGAACATTTCTCCAAACACAAGAACAGAGATAGAAAGGGTTTTAAGTATTCCCTAGTCTATCCAAAATGAAAACCAAATGTTTTGTTTTGATATTTACAGTGTTTGTAAAAGCACATGGTACACTTATCTGCTCTGTGCAAAGGTTTTGTACAGAGCATCCCCAATCCTCCTCTTCTCGGTTCCCTTGCTATAGGGGCTGTAATAAACTCAGAGCACATGAAGGTAAATGACTCAGGACCCCATGTGCAGGCGTTAATTGGGGAGACTCAAGGGTACAGGAAGGGTGACAACAGGACACAACACAGAAAAATAGTCCACAGGGCAATAAGATATCACAGCACTAGTAAAGAGTTCATAGAATGGCAATAGGGAACAGCAACGGGGACACAGTCTACAGGGTGACAAGCAAGCACACCAAGAGGCTATGATCCTCCAGATGGTAATAGGGTACAGCAGAGGAGAAATAGTCCACAGGGTGACCAGGAGGTACATGAAGGGAGAATGATCCTGAGGACGATAATAAAAGACAGTAAAGAGGAAATAGTCCACAGGATCACCAGAAGGCACAGCAAAGGAGAATGGTCCTCAGGACGATATGTGGCAGCATAGAGGAAAAAGTCCACCGGGTAACCAGAAGGTCCAGTAAGAGAAAATGGTCCTCAGGAAGATAATATGGGACAGCAAAGGGAAAATAGTCTACAGGGTCACCAGAAGGCACTGCAAAGGAAAATAATCCTCAGGAAAAAAATATGGGACATCAAAGGGAAACTAGTCCACAGGGCAACCAGAAGGCACAGTAGGGGAGACGGATCCCCTGGACGGTAATATGGGACAGCAAAGACGGCAGACTGTTTTCAGGGACTCACACTTAGGACACCGGTGGGCCCATGGCCGCTGGTGAATTGGACTGGATGCTGGATGGCTTGTTCTTATAGGTTCCTGGAGACAGGGTCTTGGCAGCCTGTGCTAGAATAGCTAAGGCAATTGGAGGCCAAGGGTCATTCCTGGAAACTTGACTGCAGTCTGGAGTCCTCACAGGAACTAGCAGCACACAGGGCTGGCAGCAGGAAAAAGGGCTGGACTACCTTCCCAGATCAGGTAGATATATTGGAACCGGGGTGCTAACTCATGAACAGGCAATCTGATGCTGAGCATCAGATTGCGCAGGCAACAGGCTCCACCGTCCATCCACACAGCCGCAACATGCGCACCTCGCGGGTGAGCTCTTTGTCTTTTAGCAGGGCACAGCAGAGGAAGAAGAGCATGCTGTGCCTGGTAGACCCCAGGAGGAGGAAGTCTGCAGCCAGTGTGAAGAGCAACAGCTGCAGCAAAGGATCCAACCGCACACAGTAGCTGTGGAGAGGTAGGGTCTGTGTGTGAGGGCCAGGTACTGAATACATGGCTCCCTGCACATATGTGGTGTGGAGAGGTGGGGATGTGTGGAGAGCAGAAGGGCAAGCTGGGTGCCGTGACGGGCACTTGTGTGTGCTCGCTCCCGAGCTTGCTCTGTGTCCATAAGACACACAGAGTGTGGCTCATCTTGCCCCTCACTCCCTCCTCACTGGCTGTGATTGACAGCAGCAGGTGTTAATGGCTCCTGCTGCTGTGTCTGAGCCAATGAGGAGAGAGAGAAAACAGAGCCTTTGCTCTCATGCACAGCACTGGATTGAGATTGGGCTCAGGTAAGTATTTAGGGGTGCTGGGGGGGAGCTGATTGCAGAAGGTTTTTTTTTGCCTTAAGGCAGAGACTGCATTAAGGTAAATAAAAGTCTGCCTTTAGAACCAACGCACGCACTTTTTATAGTGCATGGTGTGAACAGAGCACATAGAACACAGGTATAGTATTTTCTATGTGGCCTGTTCACACCATGCATCTGCGAGCTTGTACAGAAAAATGCAATGTGAGGGAAATGATGTGAGCGAGCCCTTATCATCGATGTGTACTGGTGGCCAAGTCAGGAGAAATAGATGTATGAAAGCATATAATGTGTGTGATTTGTACACTGTACTTCAGCTGGGCAGATGTTTAAACCATCTGTTAGTAAGGAATGTGAAAATTTTATGTTGGTTTCATCTTGATTTCCTTGCAGGACATATGCATCAGTGCCGTCAAAGAAAAAGATATTGAAGCAAAACTGAAAAATGTCATTAATGAATGGAGTGCCCATGTATTCACTTTTGCCCAGTTCAAGTCAAGAGGAGAACTTCTCTTGAAAGGTTCAGATACCTCTGAGAAAATCGCTCTGATGGAAGACAGTCTTATGGTATTGGGGTCCATTATGAGTAACAGGTAAACAATAGATATCCACTGAAGTATATAGGACAAACTGTGAAAGCTGGTGTAGACACTTTTAAAAAAACCTGTGTGGCCTAACTGTAGTTCTGAGTTTCTTGTTGGTGTTTTATGTTTTGTCTGTGCTGGCATTTTATGGTGTGCTGTTAAGTATTTGCCCGTGTGTGCACATATTTTTGCACTTTTTAATTTTTTCCCTGGTTGAGTATTTTCTATGTAATCTTTTATTTCATTTAGTTCATAAATCTAAATTAGATCATAAATAGGATCACACACTGCAGACCTTTGTAATGTTAAAAAGGTTACATCTTAAATGTGGATCTATCCTATCAACAAAATGGCTTTTAAATGCACAGACATAGCATTAAAACTGTAAAACTCCCCACAGGCTAAGAGCATCTGAACAATAGTACAGTTATCACTAGCTGACATTTATGTCGAGGGTGGTGTGACATCTCTATTCCTGTGTACAGATCTGATCAATGTTTATTAAATGCTTGAAATTAGGAACACAAACATGTTGACATTTATTCAACCCTATCATTCTTTCTTTTCGCATATAAAATTATTTACAGGTAAATTATAGGTCTTGCTCTTCCTGGACAGGGCTAATATACGTTGGCTAAACCATTCATGTATTACTTATTATACACTGGTGTATACAATTTCACACAAAAACATTTACTGCTATGCTATACATGTTGACTTAAGCTGGGCATACATGGATCGAAATTCAGATGGTTTAGCAGGAACCAGCCACATTTCTATCCATGTATGGCCACTGTGGTTGAACAGAATTTGATCTACCTATTGACTTCTGTTCAACTGCCCTGTTGGAAAAAAGCAGTCAAATCAGCACTGCAGGCTATAGACTGGGGAGGATTCCATTATCCACCTCTCATGTGTGGATGGGCGAATCAGGTCAGTTTTTACATTCATCTAGCTGGTTAAGTACAAAAAAACTGACTCATCTATGTCCAGGCTTACTAGTATAGTCATGATTGCCAATCAACCTGAGATTCCTATGGGGCAAGGGGATCACACTGACTAATTTCCAGGTAAAAATCTTCTTCAGAATTCTTTGTTTAATAAATTATGATATTTTTGATTAACAGGTATAATGCACCATTTAAGCCAACCATACAACAGTGGGTGCAAAAGTTATCCAACACAACAGAGATCATTGAGAACTGGCTTAATGTGCAGAACCTTTGGATTTACCTGGAGGCTGTGTTTGTTGGTGGCGACATTGCAAAGCAACTTCCTCAGGTGTGTACTGTCTGAACAAAATGAGTCATATACAAATCCAGAAGGTGGCCTTGGCAATGCAATCAGGTGACACCAAAGAAGGGTAGGAAACACCAAGTAAAAAGCAGCCGTGGATAACGAAATGCTGAAGATCAAAGATGATGTGTCAAATGAATATGTCATGCTTCTACAGGACCTCAGGAAGAAAAACTTCTTTTTACATTTTGGACAGAGTGGAGAGGGATTAGAACACTTGATTTTTTTATGTTTTTGTATTGCTACCTCTGCCTTCTTTAGGGAGATTCACCCTCTCTGTCCAGTTTCATGTTATTTTCAAAAGTGAAAGTAAAATAAAATCAAAAGAACAGTAATATAAGGGAAATTTTAGTTTGGGGACACTAGATCATGGGACATGGGGGCCTCATTGGATCCTCTTTATTTTCAGGGATTTGCTTCACTTCCTGTTTTGGCTATGGATGGGATGACACAGATGGCAAAAAATAACTTGACAGGGGTTATAACCCTCCCTTACTCTATCCAAAGTTAAAAAAAAATGCCTATAATTCTCCTTTAAGGAAATGTATTGTTTTCACTTGACACAGCCACCTTTGTTTTTTTATGGTCCATCGGCTATACACATGCATACATAGTCCTATACATACATTGACCTATATCCATCTACCACACATGGCTATGTTGTAGATTGTGAGTTTTACATGTTTTGAATATAGTATTAAAGCTTTTTCTAGAAATGTTCTATATTGTTCATAGCTTCCTACAATTTCTATGAATTTAAGAAATAGTTCCTTTGGGACTGTTACATATGGGGTCATGGGTTCCTATTTTTTCCATTCTTTTAGCATAGGCTATACTTTTCAATATTGACAGGCCTCTAAAAATTTTCAGTGTCCATTTACACCTAAGCATGAACTATAGCAAGTGTGAATGGGCATATACAGTGGTGGCAAAAATTGTAGACACTTCTGGAAATGTTGTTTTGCACCAAATGTGAATGTTTATATGTCAATTTAAAGACCATTTAATGCTGAATTCAATACAAAACAGAATTCAAATATATGCAGTACAAATTTTTTTTTTACTTTAGTTTAAAAAAAAGAAACACAAGTGCAAAGACCAGGCCTTTTCTGACAATTTTTGTTTACATGTAAAAATATACTTTTTGGATAGAAAATTGCTTAGAACCCCCAAACATTATATATATGTTTTTAGCAGAGACCCTAGAGCAGGGGTCCTCAAACTTTTTAAACGGGGCCAGTTCACTGTCCCTCAGACTGTTGGAGAGCTGGACTATATTTAAAAAAAAAAAATTGCTATTAGTAAAATACCAATATATATATATATATATATATATACAGCGCTTCAAAAACAATATACCAGCAATAACTTTGCCCACACAGAGACATACAGACTGCACTGCGCATCAAAGCAGTCTGATCAGTGCCCATCAATGCAGCCTCACCAGTGCCCATCAATGCAGCCTCACCAGTGCTCATCAATGCAGCCTCACCAGTGCCCATCAATGCAGCCTCACCAGTGCCCATCAATGCAGTCTCACCAGTGCCCATCAATGCAGTCTGATCAGTGCCCATCAATGCAGCCGCACCAGTGCCCATCAATGCAGCCGCACCAGTGCCCATCAATGCAGTCTGATCAGTGCCCATCAATGCAGCCTCACCAGTGCCCATCAATGCAGTCTGATCAGTGCCCATCAATGCAGCCTCACCAGTGCCCATCAATGCAGTCTGATCAGTGCCCATCAATGCAGCCTCACCAGTACCCATCAATGCAGCCTCACCAGTGCCCATCAATGCAGTCTGATCAGTGTCCATTAATGCAGCCTCACCAATGCCCATCAATGCAGTCTGGAATTTCTCAGTAATGGGGGGTTGGATGAATGAATGTTAACAGGGAAGGCGAAAGGGACTTCAAATAGAACCTAGCTTGTTCCGATGCAGTAAACCAGAATGCAGTTCTTCACCTTTGGAGTACACAACTCTGATCCACAATAAGCTTCTCTTGGACATAAGAAGACACTTAAAAAAGTACTAGAGTGGTTGGCTAGTATGTGAAGAGAAGACCTGCCCGAACCGGACTCGTCCTGTTCCCTTAAACTTTTCTCACAGTGGGCCAATCTGCCAGGCCTGTATGAAAGCAACATTAAGATCAGAACCTTATAAGGTGGAACTTCATCTGGACCGGGATTATTTCCCTGGAGCTGTTCTGATGGTTATGTAAGCGGAGTGTGACCCTTGAGTGTGAGCAGTATCATTCCTATGAGTCCGCGTTGAGCCTGATGACCCCGCAGCCCTAGACCAGACCCAGATGACCCAGAAAGGATAACACTTTTGTGCATTTATTATGTGCTGCTGGTAAGTGCATAGTCTCATTGGCTCACCGCACTTGAAGTTACCAGCATGGAGCAGGGATCACCCTCATTTATGGACTGTCATTTAAGCTAAATTATTAATATTCACTTTTGTCACCTATATTGCGATTATGGCGCAAAACCAGATCCCAACAAGCATTCACCCTATACAAATCTGCCTTCCTCACCTACACCTCCTCCCTCCACTCTGCCAAACAAGCCTACTTCGTAACCCTCTTCTCCAGTCCTCGCTGGCTCTTCTCCACTTTTAACTCCCTACTCTCCCCCCTCCCCTACCTCCACCCAGTACCTCACTCACCGCCCATGAGATTGCTAACCACTTCCAAAACAAGATCGACACAATTCATAGGGACATCGCCAATGCTCAGACTTCCACCCCACCTAGCCTCCCACCCATGATAACCCCCTCAACACTCCACTCCTCTGACCTCGCAACTGCCCAGACCCCCACCCCACCTAACACCCCGCACACTAAAACCCCCCCAACACTCCACTCCTTCGACCTTGCTACCACTGAAGAGGTCACTAAGGTCTTCTCTGAAGCCCGCCTCACCACCTGCCCCCTTGACCCTGTCCCCACACAACTCCTACAGTCACCCTCCTCCTCCTCCTTCATCCTACGCTCCCTCTCCATCACCCACATCTTCAATCTCTCCCTCTCTACTGGCACATTCCCCTCCCCCCTAAAGCACGCGCACATCACTCCCATACTCAAAAAACCCTCCCTGGACCCCACCGACCTGAACAACCTGGGACCCATCTCCCTGTTGCCATTTACATCCAAACTCCTCGAGTGCTTAGTCTATAATCGCCTAAGCTCCCACCTCAACGACAACAACCTCCTAGATCCCCTACAGTCTGGCTTCCGTCCCCTACACTCCACCGAAACGTCCTAATCAAACTCACCAACGACCTGCTAACCGCCAAAGCTAATGGCCACTACTCAGTCCTCCTACTCCTCGACCTCTCCGTGGCCTTCAACACAGTTGACCACCCCCTCCTGCTTAAAAAACTATACTCCCTTGGCATCAGAGACTCCGCTCTCTCCTGGCTCTCCTATCTATCCCAGCGCTCCTTCAGTGTTACCCACAGGCAGCAGTAGGGGGGGGGGGCGACCCCTACCACCTGTAAAAGCAAGTCTGCAGCTTATTAGAAGCTCAGATGGCTTTTACATAAAAACCAATCACCTCCTGTTAAAAAAAACAATGCTAGGATGTTGCCTGTAGCTGCAGGCATCATCCCAGGATACCACTTGTAAGCCGTAACATAAAGATATGTATTGCGGTCTTCAAGTGGTTAAAAAGCAGATAATAAGTGCAAACCCTACTGGCCAACCACAGTCTTTGTTCTAGGGACCAGTCAAATGGCAGTAATAAATCTTGTGAGAAGTTGAGGACATTCAGTTTTACTGTTTGTTGTATAAAAGGAAGACTGTTAGCTGTGTAAGTGTAGAGCAATTGTACATGGTATTGTATATTGAATATTGTTAGTATTTCTTTAAATTTAATGTGTAGATACTGTATATTTACATGCGGCTTTCAAGTGGTATAATGGGATAATGCCTGTTTGGATAATGCCCATTGGGATGGGGATGATGCCTGCAGCTACAGGCATCATACCAGTATTGTTTTTTACAGGAGGCGATTGGCTTGTGAACAAGGTATCCCTGATGGACAGCTGGAACATCAACCTTTTTTTTCTCCACTGCAGTTAAAGTGCATAGCCAAAATATTTTAATTTTGTTTTAGAGTAGAGAAGAGTTAAAACCCCTGTCAGATTATTTTTTTGCTGTCTTTGTCCCATTGGGGAAATTTCCCTTCATTTCCTGTCCCAGGGATGCAACAGCGAGAAAATCTTAAAGTGTAGGGATTTCCAGACACTTCTGGAACAAGTGTCCCCAGTAAAAGATTTCCCTTCATCTCTTGTTCTGGGGACTGTCATCAGTACAAATAGAGGGGTGTATCTTCCTAATGGAGACACAGATAGCATTAAAGACTTGTCAGTGGGTCTAACCTTCCTCTCTATTACTTTAAGCAATACAACTTGGTCACTGAGCTGCCCCTGGTTTGCTGATAGAACAATAAAAGGCCATCACACCACTTACAGGGTCATCACTTTGTTTCCTCCTTCTGTCAGCATGTTCCCCAGATTGCACATGTAGAGCCTAAATGGCTAACAGTGCTTCCCCTCTCACTAGCAGCCCTGTTGTGCAGGGATGAAAAGAAGCTTATATTACAGTATATTCATATTCAGATGCTCTTATTATCTATTTTAAAAAATTCAGCTAATTATTAAGACAGTGGTCTTTCATTTGTTCCAGGAGTTTTACTTTAGTTCTAGCAGAAAGTGTAAAATTACAGACAGAAAACCACTTGGAATAGTTGGCTAAATGAGTCACAGATATGTTATAAATATACATATGTTTTCTATACATTATAGGTAATTCTTATAATCAGGGAAAGCTGAAATAACTTACATGAAGGAGAAAAAGAATATTCATATTGTGAAACACATAATGCACATGGACATAATGCTTTGTGTAATGGATCTTCACACCACTGAGACTAGAAATCATGTACACTTTTCTGCATTTTGCTTGCTACAGTATGTTTAGGATATTGTCAAATGAACACAAAAGCAATTTTTATTCTGTTGGAGCAACCAGTGTATACATAGTATACATTGGCAGCACATTTATAGATTTATGGCTTAGCCTAGTATAGAGAGAGGAATAAAAAGAGTTTGCAGTTAGTAAAGAAAAGGTATTTGGTAAGCATGGTCACACATGTTATCTCTGTAGGAACAGCCCATGACACAGCAAGGAACAAAGGGTAGATGTCCCTTGTGCCACTGATTGTCAGGAAAGATATATGTTGCCTTGGTTACTGCATCTATAATATATTTGTGCGAATGTATGAACAGATGTTAATACACAAGAAACTGATAAAGCCCCTTTGAACTGTATGTATAGTTACATCATATATTTCCAAATGGTTACATCTATGAAATTCAACCTTTGCAAACCCAAGAATTTATATGAAAAAGCAAAGATTGATGGGAATTTATTTAACATTTGTTAGACTATTGACATTAAAAGCAAAACATTTTAAATTCTAGTAGTTTGACAAGGTTGTTAAATATTGCATAGCAAAATGCATTAGGCTTTAATAGATGGAGTTTTACATGAAGCAGTGGCAATTTATAGCAGACAAAAAGATGTTAAGTTTTGAGGGTAAGGAAACTTTCAAAAATCTCCTTATCCCTTTGCCCCCTCCCGAGCTGAAATATCCAGCCCCCCAAACTTTATTCCATGATTTTTTGTTGCCAAGGTCCACTGCAATATTTACATTTTGCACCTTGGCTTTTTTAACCAATTAAGGAATATTTTCAGGGTCAGAGACAAAGGAAAAAAAAAACTTTTAATTGAGAAGTGTAGCAAATGCTATTTTGGCTATACTTCTCCTGTAGGTCACAGGAGTGCAGTTTGTTCTGCCATACTTTTGACCCATTTTCAATCGACAGCAGGCTAAAGTCCACTGTCGGCTGCCGTCACTCAACCAATCCAGGATCTGAAAAGATCCCAGTCAAATGGTTGGGATCCACCCAGAAGCCTGGACCTGCATATAGCTCAGCCTGAGTCAGCCCCTCTTGCCCCCCCCCCCCCCACAGCCCAGTGCTCCATTGAGCACTGGAGTGGCAGAACAGAGAGCTGGAGACTGACAGTCACCGCTCTCTGCTCAGAGAACTGAGCTATAAGTGATGTTTGATCACTCAGTTCTCACTGCAGAGCCAGTGGGGGACAGATGCAGCATTAGATTGATGATGCATCCACCTAGGTGAGTATAAATTTTATTCTTTTAAGTCCATACTTTTCTTTTAAAGAGGTAGTAAACTCTCTATGTTGATTTTTACCTACAGGGAAGCTTACAATAAAGCTTACCTATATTTAAAATTAATATCTCCTAAAGGTCCACCATTTAGCAAATATTCCAGCTAGCAGCAGCCGGTGACGTCATTCAAATGATTGGGCTGCCATGCCTGAGCAAATGTGGGCCACATGGTCACATGGCTATAATAGCGTGAACCTAGGCTCAAAGAGGCAAATAAAAAGCTAAGCTATAAATACTTACTTTTTAGGCAAGAAAGGTCATTTTCTGCATATTGACTACTGTAGCAGTGTTTACGTGTATGAATGTTGCAGCGAGCCAAAATTATAATTATTAAAATGCTAAGTAATAAAAGAAATACACTATACAGTGGGGAAAATAATTATTTGATCCCCTGCAGATTTTGTAAGTTTACCCACTTACAAAGAAATGCAGGGTCTATAGTTTTTATCATTAGTGTATTTGAAATGATAGAGACAGAATACCAACCAAAAATCCAGAAAAAACACATGATACAAATATTATAAATTGAGTTGCAGTTCAGTGAGTAAAAGAAGTATTTGATCCCCAAGCAAATCATGACTTAGTACTTGGTGGAAAAACTCTTGTTAGCAAGCACAGAGGTAAGATGTTTCTTGTAGTTGGTTACCAGGTTTGCACACAACTCAGGAGATATTTTGGTCCACTTTTCTTTGCAACTCAAAGTTTCAGCTCATTCCTTAAATTTCTATAGCATTAAGGTCTGAAGACTGCCTGGGCCACTCCATGACCTTAATGTGCTTCTTCTTGAGCCACTCCTTTGTTGACTTGGCAGTATGTTTTGAGTCATTGTCATACTGGAACACCCATTCAGGACCCATCTTCAGTATTCTAAAGGGAAGGAGGTTTTCATCCAAGATTTTACAATACATCCCCTCGTCCATTGTCCCCTCAGTGTGGCAAAGTTGGCCTGTACCTTTAGCAGAGAAACAGCCCCAAAGCATAATGTTTCCACCTCTATGCTTGACTGTAAGGTTGATGTTCTTAGGGTCATAGTCAGCATTTTTCTTCTTCCAAACACAGAAAGTCAAGTTAATGCCAAAGAGCTAAATGTTGGTCTCATCTGAGCACAGCACTTTCTCCCAATCCTTCTCTAAATCATTTAGATGTTCATTGCCAAACCTCAGATGGGCCTGTACATGTGCCTTCTTGAGGAAGGAGACATTGCGGGCACTATAAGATTTCAGTCCATGGCGGCATATTGTGTTACCAATGGTTTGTTTGATGACTGGGGTCCGAACTGCCTTGAGATCATTCACAAGCTTCTCCCGTGTAGTTCTGGGCTGATCTCTCACTTTTCTCATGATCATCCTTACCCCATGAGGCGAAATCTTGCATGGAGCTCCAGACTGAGGGAAATTGATGGTTATTTTGTATTTCTTCCATTTGTGAATAATCGCTCCAACTGTTGTCTCCTTCTAACCAAGCTTCTTGGTGATGGTCTTGTGCAGGTCTACAATCGTGCCCCTGACATCCTTTGACAGCTCTTTGGTCTTGCCCATGGTGGTGCCCAAGAAAAAGATTCTGTGGACAGGTGTCTTTTATAGACATAACGAGTTGTCTTTAGAAGCACCTTCTTAAATTGACAGGACCAATCTGTGTACCACATGAGCACATAGCCAGTCTGTGGGAGCAATAATTATTGTTGGTTAGTAAGGGATCAAATACTTATTTTACTCACTGAACTGCAACTCAATTTATAACATTTGTATCATGTGTTTTTTCTGGATTTTTGGTTGATATTCTGTCTCTTTCATTTAAAATACACCTATGATAAAAATGATAGACCCTCCATTTCTTTCTAAGTGGGCAAACTTAAAAAATCTGCAGGGGATCAAATAATTATTTTCCTCACTGTATGTAAGTAAACCAAAATGTAATATTTAGCAATATACTGTATGTAGAGACCAGCATATTCAATATACTAATAAATGAATAATCGTATCACTGTAATTATGTTCAAAGTAAACACTACATATATTTCAAAGGCAAAATTATAGGCTTTAGGAAAGTCAAAGATACATGTTCTAAATGATTACATGAATTATCTGCTAAAAATATTGCAGAGGGAAGAATAAACTACACATGAGGTTTTTAATTACTTTGTTGTAAGTAATTTACTTCAAGTAGGCAATCTGTGTGCTATCAAGTAAGGTATTTGTCAACAAGAGGTTAATTTCATGCTACTAAACAATTAAAATTACTTGTGTAGTTTATTCCCATGATGCTGTTGAAGGATAATAATTTTCTAAAAAAACAAAGATTTCCGAATTTTAAATCTGAAGAGTGATGTAGGGAATTTAAATGAGTAGACTACAGATTGCAAAGGTTTATGTGCTGCCTCATATGCGCTGTAAACATGAAAGCATAGGTGGATGCTAACCTGAGCGACTCACACAAGTACTTGACTGGTAATGCCATCATTATTAAAACTGGGGACACCATGAACAAGTGTTGATGTTATTGTCACTTACTCATTTCAGGAGGCAAAGAGGTTCCAGAACATTGATAAGTCCTGGCAGAAGATTATGCAGAGGGCTCATGAGACCACCAATATAGTTCAGTGCTGTGTTGGCGATGAAACATTGGCACAGCTGTTGCCGCATTTACTTGAACAGCTTGAGATGTGTCAAAAATCCCTCACTGGATACCTGGAAAAGAAGCGTTTGGTATTTCCTCGGTTTTTCTTTGTATCAGACCCAGCTCTTCTGGAAATCCTTGGCCAAGCTTCAGATTCACACACTATTCAGGTAAAATTGATATTGTTCATTAAGGCTTATTATAAGAAATATTTTGACTGTCTTAAAGTGAACAAAAGATAGCCTGCTCACCCTCCATGCATTCCCTCCATGAATCCAAGCTAAGTGCAAGATCAGCGCTCTCCTACACACAAACACAGCTGATTGAAAAAGGAATAATCAGCACACAATGAATAAATAAAATCCCAGGTCTTTATTCTATTTTTTAAAAACAAAGCATGGCCAGAAGACTATGTATTCGGATTTGACAAAGACTTTTTTCTGGTTGAAGGGCATTAACCACAATGTACAGGTTTAAATATTTCACAACAGAAGCAATGAAATCTCAGCGCCTCTCCCTGTATTTTTATGGCAGCAGAAACTTCAGACTTAAAGTGGAACTTCAGGCTCCAAAGTGAAAATGGGCAGACAAGCAGGATTTATAATGCAGAAGAGACATGCTTTGTCTCTTCTGCATTAAAGCTACTTACCTGTCTGTCCACCCCTGCAAGCACAGCTCACTGCACAAATTCAACAATTCCAAATCTGACAGCACTCCCATGCATGCGTGGGAGTGACGTTATCTTGGCCCAGCCAATGACGGCGGCTGGTGATCAAAACCTGGAAGCTGGCTGCTGATATGTGAGTTCCTGGGACATTTCATCACTTTATTCAAGGTGAGTATATTTCAGCTTTAAGCTGACTATCCACTAGCAGATTTTCAAACAAGAGTTCGAACAAACCTTTGTATGAAAATCCTCGGTACATTAAAAATACACTTTTCATTTTTTTTCAAACCAGACTACCACAATGCATCTATATGAATAACAGTTAACAAAGATTACAAAGCAATGGAACTCTATAGCTACAGCTCATTTTATACATAATAAACATGTATCTTTTTATATTGCGGTTTCTTTTTTAAACAGCTTAATTACTGATGCACACAATTAAGCAATATCTTGACAATGATAAAAAAAGATCACAATATACTATACATTATAACCCATTTCTTTAGAAAATAGAAAGTGTCTTCTCCAGCTTTATTTTCTGTCTCAAAGTATTACTGTATTTCTGACACATAGAGATAGTAATTTCAGTATCTGCAGCTCTGCTCATAACCAAAGCTAAAGTTCTTTTTCTTCAAACTGTTGGCTCTTTCAACTCTCTCAAATCTGTGATGCTAAAAATCCGTTTTTTTCTCCTTCTTCCTTAAGTGTTCTTATAGTATTTCTCCTCACAGAGGTGCTCATGGCAGCATGAAAATGACTGTTACCCCTCTGCACTGGGGTACCTACTTTGTAGATTGACATATTTGTGATGAGTATGACTTTCTTGATGCAGTAGATGCGTTTCGTTGTGTATAAACCTTTTTAAAGACTAATGTAAATAAAATAAGTAATATGAATTTTTATTTTCAGGCTCACCTCCTGAGTTTGTTTGACAATGTTAACAGAGTGGGCTTTCACGAGAAGAACTATGATCAAATTTTATATTTTGAATCTCAAGAAGGGGAAAAAGTGAACCTAGTGGAGCCTGTCAATGCTCAGGTAATATTGATTATTAATATTAGATGAACATGTGCTGTAAAATAATCTTCTTATCGTTGTCTGTATATTTTATGATGCCCAACAATATTGGACCTTACAAGGTTTTCCATATTACTCAAAAAAGTTAAATCTTTTCAGCCTCATGTGTAGGACCTTTGATGAGTTCCAATGTTCAGCTATGTTTTAGATTTAAAAACAGCAGCTCCAAGATCTCTGAAGCACCAGATGCTGCGTTGCCTTTCCTTGCCTCCTCAGCCTAATAAAGCTCCAGCTTGGGAACTCTTTAGAAACAACTGATTTCCAGATTTTGGTCATTCCAGATCAAGTGTGGTGTCCTCTACTGTGCACTGTTTGATGGACTTTAAGTTGGAGCGAAAGAGGATTTGGATCTACATGCATATGGCTGTAAAAATTTTACTGATGTTTTTGAAACAAAAAGTTCCTTTTGTAAACGATACTTGCTTTTAGATCATTTTTTTTTTGTGTGTAAACTTGTCCTGTTTTTTTAAACACCAGAATGCATTTTCATACAGTACCTGTCCTCCAATGCAGAGTTTAGGATTTTGTGTTAAGGATCTGAACACAGAGCATGCTTACACACCTGTGTGAATGTCTCCTTTGACGTAATGCAGCTGCATCCAGATCCATAAATAAAAAACACACTTTAAATTAATTTTTTTTAATGGCCTTGTGACTATTGCCTTACAGCATGTTAATGATACTCCTTTTAGAGCTGGTTCACACATATGCGAATCGAATGCATTTTGAACCGCATTCAATTTGCATGACATGTGAAAGAACATTGCTTTCAATTGTGCCTGTTCACATATGTCTGCTACAGCTGGATTCAATACGAATTGAAAAAGAGTCCTCTCAGTTTTCTGAGCAGTGCGATCTGGCTCAGGTGCAAATTCAGGCCCATTGACTTCTATGGGAATGCTTCTGAATCATGTGTCGTTCAGGTATGAACAGGATAAAATCCTGACCTGATCCTTATCTAAATCTGATCTGATCCTGATCTAAACCTGACCTGAAACGCTGAACAACTACTTTGTCTATTAGCTGTAAAAACTGAGCTTCAATTCGCACTGCACATGTGTGCATCTACATATAAAGCAAAAGTTTAGCTAATGCTACTTCTCAGTTCTGTCAGTCAGATCACTAGACCATTATGTGTTTGATTGGGGGCATTACAATATCACCTCAAAAGAACTCTTTAAAGTGTTACTAAACCCACTACAGTAAAATTAGTCTACATATGCAATAAAGTATGCTTGTTATACTCGCTGTGGAACCTAAGGTGTTAATCCTCCGCATTGTGTAAAAAGGATCTTTGATCCTGTCTTCTCTGATCCTCCCCCTCTTCTACTGTCCCCAGTCCATCTGGTGATAGAACATATCCTTGGGAGCAAGGTGCACATGCTCAGTTAGGTGTGTATTGCTAGAAAGTTTTTTTTTTTCTTGGAGATTGCATGTGATCAGCACAGGGCCAATCAGCACTGTCCAGACAGAGGGTCAGGGGTTATGCAGCCTCATAGGACAATCAGGGGAGAAAAACTCCTCCTACAAGATTTAACCAGTACTCTGCTGGACACTGATAGAAGTCACAATACTGCTCTAACTGCTGATGAGAAAGGGTAATTAGCAGTTTATATTTACTAAAGTAATTGCATTTCTATGTTCTGTGTACTGTGGAAGACCAGATATAGTGAATGCAGGCTCCTGGATTTAGTAACACATTTTAACTTTTGAGCATCACACTAATAACTTTTCTAACTTTTCAAACATACAATTTAGTATGTCATTTAAAATGTTTATTTTCAAACTAAATCTCATAAAAAGATGAGATAAAATTGTTGTTAGATATTTTAATCAAAGTTGTGCCTCTGCCATCCTAACTCCCACTGCCAAGCCATACATATATTTGTATTTTTATGTGCAACACAAATAAATCTAACTGCAGATTGATTCAAGTGCCGTTTCCACAGTTGAATGAGCATGGTGTCACTCAACACTGTAGATTCTGCCTCCAAGACACTCCTAATGAATTGTTTGCTGTGAAATGCAGTGAGGCCACCCTCCTTCCATTGTGGGACCAGAGCTTGAATCAAACTATAGTCTGATTTATTTGTGTGCACATGGACATACTGTATAAACATATGTATGGCTGGGCAGTGGACGTTAGAATGGCAAAAGCATAAATTTGGTGAAAATATCTAACAATAACTCTACCTAATGTTTTTAAGAGATTTTATTTGAAAGTAGATATTTTAAATGACATACTAATGAAAAATTAAATGTTTTAAAAGTACAAATAGTTATCTGTGTGGTGCCTAAAAAGTCTGAGATATCTTTTTTGGGTGATATTGGAACTAATTATCTCACGGATGTGGCACCCTCCACCACTGTACAGAGTATATTTATAGATTTGATTGGGGGAAGTAAAACACGGTACACACTAGGACTCATGTACCTCCACCAACAAATCAGGTCATTTGACTAGGTGGGCTACATGTATACTGAATGTAGCTCTGTAGCGTGAAAAAGGTTTTCTCTGAAGTATACAGTAAGTATGGTACGCCACTGGGGTTGCTTGGGAGTTTATATTCTTTATTTATATTTATTTATTTTTTAGGGAAATGTGGAGTCATGGTTGGGTCTTCTTCTAAATGGTGTTAAGAAGACTCTACACAACATAATCAGACAAGCATCCATTGCCATTAGTGATTCAGGTTTCAAGCTGTATGACTTCCAGGCTATGTACCCTGCTCAAATCGGACTGCTGGGAATTCAGATGATCTGGACAAGGGATGCAGAAGAAGCCTTAAATATGTCCAAAACAGACAAAAAGGTATAATATCAACGTTTGATGTCTGAGTTGGTAATGTGAGATGATAAGACAAGAGATTTATATTCTACAGATTAAGTTTGTATTTCAATGCATTCATATACTTACACAATAAAGTAATTAATAATAATGATTGTATGTTGGGATATCTGACTCTATAAATCATTATTTTTTTTCACATCAACCTAAGTAATACTACTGTCCAGGGGTGGACTGACAACTCATGGGGCCCCCGGGCAATAGGGGATCATGGGGCCCCTGTGTCCTTGCCCAAACTCAAAAAAGCCTATGAAAAAGGTACCAGGGCATCTCATGGGGCCCCCTACTGACCCCGGGCCCTCGGGCAGTGCCCGAGTTTCCAAATGATCAGTCCGCTCCTGCTACTGTCATTTAAAAAACACAGATCTTAATCAAAAATAATAATTTGTGAATTTGTGTAACTATAGTGTGTTGCAAATAATGATCCCTTTATAACTTCAACATTTGTATTTAAAGGTTATGCAGACAACCAATCAGAAGTTTCTTGATCTGTTGAATGACCTGATTGATATGACAACAAAGGATCTGACCAAAATGGAAAGAACTAAATATGAGACTCTAATTACCATCCATGTTCACCAGAAAGATATTTTTGATGATCTGGTAGGTGAAATGTCTAGTAATTTAAATAAACACAATATTATCTAAGATTTTATAATGTTTTATAATAGTATATATATATTGCTTGTAAGAAATGCTTATTAATATACACTAAATTAATTTATGGTTATTTTAATAGAGTGTGAAGGATTTCATGTAACAGAAAAGACAACCATTCAGTAATTAATGCATTGGAGTAAAGATGGCATTGTTGTTTGTTTTGCTCTCCAGGTTCGAATGAACATTAGATCGGCTTCAGATTTTGAATGGCAAAAGCAGTCCAGATTTTATTTCATTGAAGATATAGATAAATGTATCATCCAGATCACAGATGTGGAATTCAGCTACTGCAATGAGTATTTAGGCTGTACTGACAGGCTGGTCATTACCCCTCTGACTGACAGGTATACTATCTTGGGTACAAGCAATATAAACCGTACTATTTTGCATTGAAGTCTAAAGAATATAAAACTTGTGACAGCAAAATTAATGATCCAAGACAAGATTTACCCAAACAGTTCTCACCAAGAGTTACACCAAACCAAGAAATGTGATTACTGTATTTGGGTATACAGTATATATCATATTTTTCATATATTTGGGCTGCTAAATACCTCCTTTTCAAACATTTCTCTTTTTCAAGCAGGGAATTTGCCTAACCCATAGCCACATGTATACTAGGGGTGTGTATACTTGCGGCTGTGGGGTGGAGAATGCCATGGTTGTAGATGATTGCTCTGTACAGGTGACAGCCTCCTTGCAGGCTCACTCATGTGGGTTTGGATCCTAATCCCAACACACCAAGCTCATCACTGTCTGAGGCAGAAGACAGAGGGGACACACTAGGACTGTTGTGGCCTCTCTTTCTCAGTACAGATTTAGGGACTGAGCCAGAGGCTGAGACAACTGATCAAGCAGAGAGGCTGGGACTGGAACAGCCTGTACTGAGTTAAATAGCCAGGAGGCTGAGATTTTTTTGTTGCTGTAATGCTGAATAACCCCTGTGAGGATAATACCTTTTGTTTGCATTCACTATTCTAAATAATAGGGGTCAGGAAGCCTTAGAACAGACCTTGGTGAGTACATGGAGTACTTAAAATCTCTTTATTTAAATCTGACTCATCACACTGTGTGCCTGTGTGTGTATGTATATATACACTATATTGCCAAAGGTATTGGGACACCCCGCCAAATTATTGGATTCAGGTGTTCCAGTCATCTCAATGGCCACAGGTGTATAAAATCAAGCCCCTAGGCATGCAGACTGCTTCTACAAACATTTTATGAAAGAATGGGTCACTCTCAGGAGCTCAGTGACTCCAAGCGTGGTAACGTGATAGGTTGCCACCTGTGCAATAAGTCCATCCATGAAATTTCCTTGCTACTAAATATTCCACGGTCAACTGTTAGTGGTATTATAACAAAGTGAAAGTAGCTGGGAACAACAGAAACTCAGGTTCGAAGTGGTAGGCCACATAAAATGACAGAGCGGGGTCAGCGCATGCTGAAACACACAGTGCGCAGAAGTCACCAAAAGTCTGCAGAGTCAATAGCTAAATACCTCCAAAGTTCACGTGCCCTTCAGATTAGCACAACAGTGCGTAGTGAGTTTCATTTAATGGGTTTCCATGGTCGAGCAGCTGCATCCAAGCCTTAAATCACCAAGTGCAAAGCAAAGCGTCGGATGCAGTGGCGTAAAGCATGCCGCCACTGGACTCTAGAGCATAGGAGATGTGTTCACTGGAGTGACGAATCATGCTTCTCTATCTGGCAATCCAATGGATGTGTCTGGGTTTGGCGGTTGCTGAGAGAATGGTACTTGCCTGACTGCATTGTGCTAAGTGTAAGGGTGGGCAAACTCAAAATCTGAAACTCTGGATTTCTAAGTCCTTAGTAGGGATCCGGAATTTTGAAAGTTTGAAGAGTTTTGTGTGGAAAGAACCTCCAGTTCCTGTTTACAGGGACTTTGGTCCTGAAGGGGTTAAACCAGTTGCATCAGAGGCCAGAAAAAGAAGAGTAAACAGTTGTCTGCTGGCAGTGAGGCAGTGAGCTGGATACCTGTGTGAGCAGGGTAAACTGACCTTAGGATTGAAACACAGTTAGTGAGATGGGAAAACCTCCTCCTTGGGAGCCCTGAAGCCAACAGGAAACCTCAAAACCCCAGAATGGAACTGGTATGGTGGCGGTGGCCTTTACCTTGGTTTGCAATCTTGAGCCAGAGTATAGACTATTCTGTGTTTTCTGAAGACAAGTTTTTTTTAATAATTTTTTTATGCTTGTTTGGAATAAAAAAGGACTGTTTGCTTTTACCAGCCCTGATCCCCAGGTGACAAAATAAAATGAAAATAAATAAATATATATATATTACCAGAAGTATTGGGACACCCCTCCAAATCATTTGATTCAGGTGTTCCAACCACTTCCATTGCCACAGGTATATAAAATCAAGCACCTAGGCATGCAGACTACTTCTAAAAACATTTGTGGAAGAATAAGTTGATTTCAGGAGCTCAGTGAATTCAAGCGTGGTACCATGATAGGTTTCCACCTGTGCAATAAGTCCATCCGTGAAACTTCCTTGCTACTAAATATTCCACGGTCAACTGTTAGTGGTATTATAACAAAGTGGAAGCAACTGGGAAGAATAGCAATTCAGGCATGAAGTTGTAGGCCACGTAAAATGACAGAGCGGGGCCAGCCCATGCTGAAGCTCACAGTGCACAGAAGTCGCTAACTGTCAGCAGAGTCAATAGCTAAAGACCTCCAAACTTCTTGTGGCCTTCAGATTAGTACAACAGTGCATAGAGAGCTTCATTTAATGGTTTTCCATGGTCGAGCAGCTGCATCCAAGCCCTACATCACCAAGTGTTCTCTGGAGTGACGAATCACGCTTCTCTGTCTGGCAATCCAATGGACGTGTCTGGGTTTGGCGGTTGCTCATCACCATGAGCTGTAAGCCATAATTATCACAATTATGACAAATCACGGCTTGAACTATCTTGCTTTGCATGTATTGAGTCTATCTCATATATTAGATTCACCTTTTAAGTTGCATTACTGAAATAAATGAACTTTTGCACAATATTCTAATTTTTTGAGTTTCACCTGTAGATTCAGATCTCAGGTGCAGACATTGCCATGGCCACCATGCACAGGATAGCACAATGTAAAGGCTCAGTGGAGGATGTAAATGCTGCCTGCAGGTTTGGCAATGTAAAATGTAAAAATTATCCTTAAAACCTACCTCCAGCAAAAGAGCTACGCATGAACATACACTGTGCCATAGAGAGAGCTGTTTTACCTGCTAAAGGATTTTAATTTCTGTTCATCCTACATTTCACACAACTCTGCTACACAGCACACCCTTTCTGGCAGGTTAGGAGACCTGATTTATCTCTGTTGCATTTATCCCTAGTAGCAGCAGACTAATGAGTTCATCTCTCTGTCACTCTGCTATTTCCTCCTATCAGCATTGTCCCTGTTAGCACATGAGTGGTGTATTATAGCTGATTGACCGTTCCCCAGTCAAATTGAGGTATTTGCATTACTTACAATAAAAAAAACTAATTTAATGATATATTAAGGATAAACTGTTGCATTAATTTGTGACTTTTAATTTTGTCTAGAGTTCAGCTTTAATAATGCAAGTATAGTGTCTCAGTGCACTCATGTGAAAGACCTGGACCAATATTCATGTAGTTCTGCAATATAAAGTTGCAAGCCAAAATGACTTTTGATACCACTGAAGGTGAACAATTAAATCAGTTTATATAATATACAAAATAGTCAGGAAGGCTAAAATGCTGGGGTATGCAGTTTATATGTACAGTATTATGACATTATTCTGAATAAATTTTTGGCTGTTTTAGGTATGTTACCTGTTTTCATTTTTATGTTGCTATATACAGTTTTTATTTAACTTTCCAGATGTTACATTACCCTGTCTCAGGCTCTAGGCATGAGCATGGGTGGAGCACCAGCGGGCCCTGCTGGGACTGGAAAGACTGAAACAACCAAGGACATGGGCAAGTGTCTTGGAAAATATGTTGTGGTTTTCAACTGCTCTGATCAAATGGACTACAGAGGACTGGGTCGTATATACAAAGGTACATTATTTCCATTTCAGAGCTTTAAAATACCTTTGTAAACTTTGTATATTGTTATTTTACAAAAATCTTACAATCGGCCTCAACAATATTAAAACTGTTAGTAACTACTTCTTCCCTTTTCACATTACCACTCGCAACTGGCTGCTACCAGTAGATGGCAATCTACGACAGGTCAGCATGGAGCTGCCTATTTTGTCTCTAGTTATGGAAATTAAAGTGATTTAATTAGGCTAATTAGAACACATGGAAAAGAAAATCTGAAATGTTTGGCACATATATAAATTAATGGTGCATTTAATTTGAATATGCTTAAGTTGCTGTATTGAGGATGATTACAAAGAAAAGTTTGCAAGGCTGTTTTTAATTTCAAAAGTACTGCTGGTGGGGTTCACAATAAGGGATCTGTAAGTTTATATTATGGCAAACATAACAAAATAAGTCACGCTCTTTAACTGTTTACAAAAGTATAGTGCTCAGTTTTTTGGAACCAAGAGTATATTCTATTTATCACAGGGGTCCAAATTCTGTAACTAACACACGTGCATCATTTTGTGATTTTCATTCATACTTGTAACTAATTAAGGCTAGATTCACATATGTGCGGGTAGTACCGCTGCGGATCCGCACAAAAATGTGTGCAGCCGCACCACCCACACAGGGGAATGCAGACCCACGGGCGGGTGCCATTAATTCCTGAGGTTCCCGTGTGGGCTGCGATTTCAGAAGAAGTGCAGGGACTTCTTCACTGCGTGTCCCAGGGCATGGGAGTCCATTCAAATGAATGGGTTCTCGTGCCCATGCAAAACGCGGTCCGCTGGAACGCGGATATGTGAACCAGGGGTAACGGAGGTCTGTAGAAACATACAATATAGTTATACCCTTCACTATTCTTTATTTAGAATAACTAATTTACTAGGTTACAAAGCTATTGCTGTATTGTTTAGTATCCTGTACAAGCCTGTTTATTCCTAGCACAATGGGGCCTCATATGTTTTTCACACTGCTCTTAGGGGCATCTGACATTCTTTTTTCTTGTGCTTCTAAATGCCTATGTATGCATGGACACAGAGGCTAAAATGCATTTAGAGGCAGAAAAAGTCAGAAAAAAACTCACTGCCAGGAATAACGGCATTTTATGGCAGAAAGCTTGACCCATGCAAAGGCATTTAAATGTGCGTTAAAGGTTTCCCCACCATCAGAATAGAATGATCAATGCTGGAAGCTATAGCCACAGACAGTGATTGCTTGGGCATTCATTCATTTTAATAGCCAGAATAAATTATTATTTTGGCCAATGAAATGAATGAACACCCAAGCACATGATGCACCTGAACTTGCGTAAATGCATTACATGCTTTTCCAAGCATCAAGGTAGAAAGGCATCTAGGAGAGATGGCCAAGGCATCCAGAGAGGTCCCTAATATAAGGGAATATTATGATGATAAAAAAAAATAAGGCTTTTTTTTGCCATTAAAAGATTGAGAACAATATTCCAATTAATTTTTGGTAAGATATATCTAAAATGCTAAACAGCACTGCAATTAATAATACTATCTAAATATGGTATACTTGCTTCCATTAGCATTCTGATAATAAAACGTCATGTGTAACCTTTTTTGGGACCTTAGTGAATAGTGTTGATAATTACATTTCTGTGTTACAAGGGTTAACAAGCCCTGCAATCTTTTATTAATTCAGAGCCTTCTGAGTTCTAATGTAAAGGAAAAAGAAGTGTGTCTGCTTGAAAAGTATTTAAGAGCTTAAGCGAAGGACTGAATGGAAAGCCATCTTCTTGTTATTAGTAGGAACAGAAAGTGTCCAAGGTCATGTTATCATAAAAATGCATCCCCAAGAGAATGAGTGCAAAGACTATCTAGCTTTATATTTTCTCATAAATCCCCAGTGCATCTTCTCTACAGGCAAACTCACAGCTGTTAAATACAATGGGCATGAGATGTGTCACATAGCAGAGGGTGGTAATGTTGTTACTGATAAATAGGGGATTTTCAACCAGTAACTAGTGCTTTCATATGATGTTGCTTTGGTGGACATATGTATTAAAAAGTTATACTAATGAATAGAAACATGTCTGAATATGTGAGTGGTTACACTAATTTTCCTGCTGATGTTTGAATTTGGTAGGAATTGTTTAAAAAAGTCAGAAAATTAAAAGTAATCATTTAAAGTTATACATAATGTTATTATGTAGAAACTTAATAATCATTTATTGTTTAGTTTCTTAAGGGCCATGTACATATGAGTGTGCTGAAAATGTGTACGCTGTACTTGGCACTTACATTATTTGGGTACCTGGATGGCAGTGTATATCTATAAAGATGTATAAAAGCCCCTGTGCTTAGATTGCACTAATCAATGAAAAACTGCTAGCACCCACTATGTACCAATGAATGACATCCACAAAGCAAAAATATATATGTATGGTGCAGTGCTAATACTATAATCTATACAGCTAGCAGTAAGCTGAATCGGAAAATAAATAACATAAAATAATATCACAGCATTACATAGTATCACAGCATTGTAACATTTAGATCATAAGTGGATATAAATCTCAGGCAGAAAAGAGAAAAAAGAAGGAGAAAAAGTCCAAAACGGAGGCAATAGAGTGGGGGTAGAGGTGAGAAGAAAAATCCAGGTGGGGTTTTGGAGGTTATGGGGAGGTTAGACAAGGGGAAAGTCGTCCATGGACGGAGTTTTAGCCCAAGGACCCAATCAAAGGTGGATTTTTAATCCATAAATGATTAGTAGGCAAATGTTAGGCCTAAAAAGAGGGGGGAGGGGAGGGGGGAGGGAGGGGGTTGGAAGGTTGGAAGGGTGGGAAATGGGAGAGGGTGGTTGTTTTTCCTGCAAAATAAAAGATGATATAAAAGCAAGTGAGAAGGGAGAAGGAGGGAGAAATAAAAAATATAGATGGAGGAGAAAAGAGGAAATTTAAGGAAGATGGAAGAGATTCAGTTTATAACATATAATATAAATGGGTTGAACTGTCCCGGGAAAAGATATAGATTATTTAAAGAATTACACCATACCGCTCTGGCAACACCTCTAGGTTCCACTCAGAGACACAAGCAAACAGACTCCATAGTGTAATACTGAACTTGTCTCCAGTGTCCCGTCTCAATAAAGACCTATTCTCTTTAGAGGTGGCCGGAGAGAGTTTTTAAGGATTTTTCTGCAACAACCCCCCCGTGGACGGGACACCGGAGACAAGTTCAGTATTACACTATGGAGTCTGTTTGCTTGTGTCTCTGAGTGGAACCTAGAGGTGTTGCCAGACCGGTGGAGTGCAGGAAGAGGTCTGGTCAAAACTCCGGTCACTTACCATTACAGCCTTATTGGGAAAGGGATCCGTAGGAGATCGTCTGAACATTATTATAATGCTGGCTGGCCCTTGTGGTCATTGCAAGGAGGTGAGGGGGCACTCAGACCATTTTGGGATTTTTGGCACATATGACACATTCACGTATATGAAGATCTTTTTACCTATGTGCATAAAGTGGACTGATTTATCACTTCTAGTCACGGATTAAGTGTGTGTCACTCTTGCACCAGTGATTGTTATATGCTATATTGTCATTCATTGAGGGAGATTTATATCCACTTATGATCTAAATGTTAACAATGCTGTGATACTATGTAATGCTGTGATATTATTTTATTTTATTTATTTTCCGATTCAGTTTACTGCTAGCTGTATAGATTATAGTATTAGCGCTGCACCATACATATATATTTTTGCTTAGTGTATATCTATAGTTCTCATAGTTGATTTATTGTATATTAAGGCTTATGAATGTGTGTACATTTTAAAAAGTCATTATAAATAAAATTATTATAGGTTTTTATATTATTGCCTTACAGTAGACCTAAACACACATTCATTCATTTAATTCTGGAAATAGTAAGGGAGGGTTATAACCCCTGTCAACTTCTTTCTTTTGCCATCTGTGCCCCATTGGGGAGATTTCCACCCAATGCCTCTCCCATAGACAAAACAGAAAATGAGAGGAAATACCTGCAAAGTAAGGGAATGCCTGGGTCACCAGAACTAATGTCCCATTGAAAGATGTCTCCTCTTTTTCTGTGCTAATGAAAACCCAAAATTGGGATTTTCTTTCACTTTCGGTGATGACAGGACAAATACAAAATGGGAATCTCACTAACGGGGGTACAGACAGCAATGCTGACAGGTGTTTCAATCATTCTCTACAAAAAAGGTTAAAAGGTTGTAAATGCTGGGAGGTGGAGACAGGCATTCTGATCATGTGACTTCAGTGATTGGCAGTCACAGCGGTCACATGATAGAAAAGCTCCCAATCGCAAGTAGGCATCGGGAGCTTTACGGTATCTGCCAGTAACTGTGCTGGGAGCATGCAGGGCATTACTGTTTACATAATATCGCATATACAGTATGTGGCCTTTCAGTGTTAAAGCCCACTCACCATGAGGCCACAGATATGGGTGCGTTTGGCAGAAACTGGTTGAATCTCTTTCTTTTTTTCTGTTAACTTCTGCCAACTGAAAAAGCTGATGTCTAAACAATATATTTTTACACTTTTTTGTAAATTTGATAATAGATTTTAGTATAGACTAACTTAGGCTCCTTTCACACTTGTATGACTTGTCAAGTGACTCTGGAAAGAAAAGTCACATGACAAGTTGCACCCCATGTTTTCTAATGCCAACTGTTCAAATATGTGTGACCTGAGAGTGTCAAAACAATTACACAAAAATAAGAACATGAGTGCTAAACAAAAATGAATATGAATGCTGAAAATAAAAGTAATAATAACAATAATAATAACTGTCACTAATAACCGGTTCCCGCCCGGCCTATGGCCAGATGGCTGTCCGGCGAGCACCTCGTTCCTCCGGGTGGACGCCATATGGCGTCCTTATAGGTATGCGCAGTTTACTATGGTAACATTATACTACTTTGGTCATAGTGTAATATGAAAAAAAATCTTACAAAAAGAGAAAAAAAATTTAATAAAAAATAATAAAAAAAAACAATTATCAATTTTTTTTTCCGGACTGTCATCAGTCAGTGTCCCTGATCACTGCCATGCCAGTTATATGATGACGCTGTACTGCACTGGTGACCGTATGTAAAACAAAATTGTGAAAATAATTTTTTTTATTTCTTCATTTCTGATAAATTATGGCAAAAAATTACAACTTCAAAAAACTACATGTTATGAAATACGTCGAACTGTCTACTTTGCAAAAAGGGGTCATTTGTGGGATATCTGTACTGTTCTGACATTCTTGGACCTCAAGAAATTAGATTGGCTGTCAGTACTTCAGGATTGATCAATATTCAGATCTATACCATAGTTTGTGAACTCTATAACTTTCCTACAAACTAAATAATAAATACTAATTTGGGTTATTTTCACCAAAGACATTTAGTAGAATGTTGGCCTAAAGAAACAAAGAAAAATGTGTTTTTTTTTAATTTTAGGTATTTTATTGTTAATTTAGCAAAAAATAAAACCCCCAGCGCTGTTTAAATACCACCAAAAGAAAGCTCTAGTTGTGTGAAGTTGGGTGCAATGTAGTATGACCGCGCAATTGTCATTCAAAGTGTGAGAGCACTGAAACCTGAAAATTGGCCTGGGCAGGAAGGGGGTAAAAGTGCCCGGTATGGAAGTGGTTAAGATGATACATTCTGGGTGATATGTTAACCTAATAAAAATGAAAAAGAAAGAAAGAATAAAAAATATTGGCTAAATAAATCTGAAAACTGGTATGTGTATAAATTGAACAATATCAATTAAAATAAAAATAAAAATAAAGAAGTAGATAAAAAATAATAATAATAGCATGATAGTATTAATCTTAATAATAGTAATGATAGTACTAATAACAATAATAATCGATATTGTTAAAATGATACATTCTCGGTAACAAATTGACCTAATAACAATATAGGCATAAAAAATGAGTAAAATGATATGTGTATTTTTTGAACCATCATTATTGAGCATGTATCAATTGAATAATGTTGATTATTATAGCTATTATTACTATATTTTCTTTCTGCATTGTTACAATTGCACAATCAGATTGCAATGATTATTGTTGTTACTACTATCATTATTGTTCTTAGTATTATTACTATCATGCTATTATTAATATTAATTTTTTTATGTACTTCCTTTTTTTTTTGTAATTGGTTTTGCAATTGTACAATCATATTGAACAATGTTCAGTTTATACACATACCAGTTTTGATATTTTTTTACCCAATATTTTTTTCTTTTCTTTTCATTCCTATTAGGTTAACATATCACCCAGAATGTATCATTTTAATAATAGTAATAATTATTGTATTTATTATTTTTTTTATTTCTCATTTTTGTTCAGCACTCATGTTCTCATTTTAGTGTAATTAAGACTCCATGGAGGGGATAATGTATCGATATCAGATTGATATTAAAATCTTATTTTGTTCTTTCTATCCCTAATAAAGAGGGCACTTAGACTCCCAAAATGCATTGGCTACTTTTTGAATTATACCCCTGACCTTTAGTGGAATAAAGTTGTATCTGGTCCTCTTAGCAGTGGTGTGGCACTTCATTTTCAACTCTTGTTACATTCCACTACATCCATAGAGATTGTTGAGATCCTCTAAAGTGTAGAAGCCACCTGCCCAGGATCCAGATCATTTACATCAATACCTTATGTTAACAATACCAGTAAATAACCAGTTCCGCACCGCCCTATAGCAGAAACACTGCTACAGGGCGGCATAGGTGGGCAAAATCACATATATATATACATGATTTTGCAGCTCCGGGTAGAGGGTGCATGCTCACCCTACCCGCGCCGCCATTCCTAGCCTCGACTGTCAATCCCCGGGTCATGGATGGTGATTACTCGCCAGCACCTGGTGGGTGGGGGGCCCATGGAACCCAGCTCACTTTGGAGAGGTGAGGAGGCCCCTGTCTCAGCTCCCCATATCCCTCTTATTTGTAAATCACCCTGTGCCTGTTAGGGGTACAGGGTGATCTGTCCTAATATTGTGTGGGCTTTGTTTCAGACTGTGTAGACATGTTCAGGAGATAGGTGGGGTGGGGGTTGTTGATTGTTTAATGTTATGTGGCTGCATTCCATTGTTCTATTGTTTGTCTGGCTTGGGAACAAACTATTATGGGATGTATGTGTTTATGTGTATTAGCTTAGTGGGGGATGTCTCCAGCAGCCCTCCCTCCTGATGGGACTGTCTGATATTGTGAAGTTTGAATACCTGTGTGTCTCCTGTTACTTAATGTATATTGCCCCGCCCTGTGTCATTATGCAGGGAGGGGGGGTTGTTTGAGTGTATATATCTTGTATCTGTGTTCAAATAAAGTAGTCTACCTCTGGTTTACTTCAAATCTGGTGTCGTCTGGATCTTGGGGTAACAATAGACAGATTCACTGGTCTCGTGTTCCAGAGCCTGAGAAGCAGCTTCTTGACAGAGATACCCAGTCGTGGGTGTCTGGGGTCCGTTACACCCGGTGATTGCTAAGTATCTCCAATGGGGGAGAGACCTGTATATAAACAATACAGATCTCTTCCCTTTGAGCTCCTGCACGCTGCTTTGTATGGCTCTGCATAGCAGAGCCATACAAAGCAGTGGGCGTACAATGGAAAGCACTCACACAGCATACTGTGTTAACCCCTTCCTGTCCAGTGCCATTTGTACAGTGTCAGTGCTTTTTATTAGCACTGATCACTGTATTGGTGTCATTGGGGATGTTAGTGACACCAAGTCAGTTACCCCCAGTGTCAGAATGCCCAATGCAGTCCCGCTATAAGTCGCTGATTGCCACCATTACTAGTTTGAAGAAAACAAAATTCCAGTATCTATATCGCCATTTGTAAACGCTAGAAATTTCACGTAAACCAATTAATTTACACGTATTGGGATTTTTTTTTTCAGCAAAGACGTAGCAGAATACATTTTGCCCTAAATTTATGACAAAATTTGATCTTTTCAATTTTTTTTACTAGACATGTTTAATAGCAAAAAGTCAAAAATATTGTAAATTTCATTTGGGTGCAGCATTGCATGATCGTCAGATAAAGTAACACAGCGCCGTATCGCAAAAATGGCCAGGTCAGGAAGGGGGGTAAATCCTTTGCGGGGAAAGTGGATAAACCTATGGGACAGGTGCTATCTTTCCACTTTCCTCAAATGTTTCAGCCATAGACAGGCATGCAATTTTTTTCTTGCCATACCTGTAAAATAAGCTGCCAGCAAACATATTATATTGGAGCAATAGGCACTGAAAATATTTCATAGTGTCATAGTTACATAGTTAGTCTGCTGAAAAAAGGACAAAAGTCCATCCAGTTCAACCATTAAAAAAATAAAAGTTATAATCCTACACCCACAGCTGATCCAGAGGAAGGCAAAAAAAACTCCAGCAAAACATGATCCAATTTGCTCCTGCAGGGAAAAAAATTCCTTCTTGATCCCCCGAGAGGCAATCGGATATTCCCTGGATCAACTTTCCCTATAAATGTTAGTAGCCAGTTATATTCTGTGTATCCAAGAAAGAATCCAGGACTTTTTTAAAGCAATCTACTGAGCTGGCCAGAACCAACTCTTGAGGGAGTCTATTCCACATTTTCACAGCTCTTACTGTGAAGAAACCTTTCCGTATTTGGAGATGTCCTTATGTAAAAATGTAAACAAAGGTGGTAAGTAGCTGGATGTATCTCTACATTTCCTCATTTGAAATAACAATTCTAATTTTAAACTAGGTCTAAGTTGTACTGTAACAAAATATTTTATTAATAGTTATCTGAATATGCATATCAGTTGGCAGCCAGACCTCATTTTTAGCATTCAAATTTATCTATATGCAAATAATTGATGAGAGCTTGTTAATTTTATGTTTTTTCTGGTGGGTGTGAAGTTTATTGGTTCAAAGCCTGTATATTTTGAAAGACATGTAAAGGAAAAACAATCAACATTGCCTATAGCAAACAATGAGATTTCTGATTGCACAGCTGTTTTAAATTTCAGATTGGTATTGGTTGCTCTTAGTTCTGAGGCCTTTTTCATGACAATTATCAGTAAATCTGCTCAGTTATCTATTAGGTTGTTAGTACTACATACTAGCTTGATGTATTCCTTTGTATGGAAAATTTTACGCTGTGAAATAAAATTGTCATTTAAACTGTAATTGGCACAGGTTTGGCGCAGTCTGGTGCCTGGGGTTGCTTTGACGAATTTAATCGTATTGAGCTGCCTGTCCTTTCTGTGGCTGCACAGCAGATTTACATAGTCTTACAGTGCAAGAAGAATAAGAAGAGCCAGTTCATATTCACAGATGGTGATGTGGTTGACATGGACAGAGAATTTGGTATATTTTTAACCATGGTGAGTATATGTAGATATACTGCTGTGGATATTGCGCATATCTGTTCAAAACCGTAAAAGCTGACACCTGGATATCCACAAAAAATGATAACACTTCACTGTGCCTTACATCATGTTATTAAATATAGAAATAATAAGGAATACAAATGATTGTCTTGCAAATTATATAGCTTATTACTATGCTTCTTCTGTCAGTTTTACAGTAGATTAAGATGTAATAAATTCAGTGCTAATTATTCCACGCTGTCAGTGATAAGGATGAGTTTCAGGTTTGCCGCTCCTATGGGTGCATGGTTAATGCTGCATTTTCAAAATTTATACTCTTGGTGAATTAATGGGTGAATTTTCCAGATTGAATTGAAATGCGTATCCTATAGAATTGGGGATGCTGGGGTGGAAGGATTTTTAACTTTTCCATCACTTGGTCCATCCTAATGCTGGGCGACTCACGTATGCACAGTGGGCACCCAGCTGTGAAGCCGCAAGCTGTCACAGCCTGGTGCCTACAGTTGAGATGCCGACGCCAGGGAGAGAAGAGGGAGAAAAGGGACGGCACGGGTGAACACATTGCTGGACCCTGGGACAGGTGAGTGTGTGTTTGTTGAAAGTCAGCAGCTACAGTTTTCGTAGCTGCTGACTTGATAAACACAAATACATCTGGAACTCCGCTTTAAGTGGTGACAACAGTGGAATATGCCTAGACAATGCAAATCAGACCAGAAGCGTATAGTTTCCTTTGGGTAAGCAGGTAACAGGTTGATTTATAGGTAGGAGAAGATAGAAGACAGGAGCAAAATGCCTAAACATGGAAAAAAAAGCAGCTGTTATTTTTCATGAAAGCTATCAATGAAAATAAAAATCTTATTTCCAGGTGATATTATCATATTAAAGCTTATATGAGATTTTTGTGGTTGGTTCACATCTACTAACATACTATGAGGTTTATGAATTACAGTCCTGGGGTACTTTTTCTTATATCTTTTTTCTTTTTCTTTCTTTTTCCTTTCCTTTTCTTTTTCTTTTCTTATCAGAGGTTTTGGACACTGGCAACAAAACAAAAAACTGTGAGCAGCTTGTTAAAATACCTTCCGCTCCCAGCATACTTTGTTTTTTTGCTAGGATCCTAGGAGAATGGATGTCTTTTTTCCAGAAGTGTAACCATTTTTACTAGCCATTTTTGACTTTTTTTAATCTGCTTGAGCTTGTCCCCTTATACAGCTATTCAGATCAGTGTATCCTTTCAAAAGCTTTGGAGGCCATATCTAGACTCCACTGGAATGGATAGTTGCAGGTCTGGAATGTGACCATCAGGCATTGGGTTCTGCTTGTGGTGTTTTCCATGTCTCTGTGTATTGTGTTAGTTAGCCGCAAAGCACTGTCCAGGTCTGGAGCTATGGCACGGTCAGTGGTGTGACCCAATCTATAAAGAATCAATAATGAGTATGCTTTGTGGGACAATTAATGGAATCTACCTCATTTTTAGAGCAGTTGGGTGCGATTATTACCCCCATTTTTTTCTGGAAGCTTCTATGGAAAGAGTAAGCTCTCTGAGGAGTTTAGTTCTGCAAAAATTTCCCTGCAACAAGAGAAGTAAAAATATCCTGTCCTGGGCAGAATTTCACTTTCTAGTCTTTCAGGTATGGACAAGAAGCTTGCAGACTTCCTTAGCAGTCAGTACCTGGATCCAGGAGATGGTCCTTACACACAGAAGTGTTAAAGAACATGGAGGATGTCCGATGTGGACCTTCTGAGTGTAGCAAATATTGGGCAGGATTGTTTGGTGTAAGGAAAGAAATTTTGATCCCAGAAAATAATCCATGGAACAAATCCTACCTTTTTACAATCAGGCTTGGATGAACATTTGGCGCTAAGTACTGTCAAGGGTCATATCTTGATCAGTAAACACTAGGACAAGATGGCATTAAGGCTTAGAGCAGGGGTGCCCAACCTTTTGAAGAGCTAGGATCACTTAATTGATTTGGTAACTGGTCATGGGCCACAATGTAATGAAATGGTTCAGAATTAAAAATTATTTTCTTTTGAATAGCATAATGGAAATTTTTTTTCCTGCAGCTGTTGAATGCTGACGGTAGGGAGAGAAGCCATCTTTCAACGCATGGGCCCCCTGAAGCATGGGATGGGGTCACCTTTGCAACCCCTGGCTCTACACCAGTGGTTATGAGGGGGGAGTAGATGGTAAAAACACATCTCAACTATAGGGTTTTATCGATCCCCGAAATGTAAATGATCCCTTACTGTCCTGAGCTCCTTTTAAAGCTGCTTTCACACTGATGCTCTGTGGCTTACCCACACTGTGGGTGCAGTACAGTGCATGTGCGGTTTTCCTGCAGGTTACCTGTGTTTTGCCATAAACTCAATGGGTTTCCACCCCCGGGCATGCACTTTCCTGTTCTGAGGTTGTGGGCCACAGTTTGAGCACCCCTCGCCTAGAGCCTCCTTTCTTCTCAAGATGGTTTCAACCTTTCACCTCAACTAGGGCATTATGTCTGGCCCCAGTATATCAGAAGGAAATTTCCCTTCTTTTTCTGGATGTAGTGGTGCATGTCTATCACTGTTTAATTATAAAGGGAGCCAGCTACTAATTTCACCATTTCTAGATAGCTTATACAAATCATCATTAAAGCATATGGTCTTAAGGATCAGGTCCCATCCTTTCCTGTTAAGGCACACTCTCCTGGATCTGTGAGTCCTTTTTGGGCTTTTCTGCAACTGTTTCCAAAATTTTAAAGGCAGCCACTTAGTATACTGTTTACACATTCTTTAAGTTTGACCAGATGAATGTTCAAGCCTCATCTGATGTTTGTGCACCACCTGGTCCATTGTTTACAAATTCTCTAAGTCTACCAGGTAGATGTCCAAAGCCTCTTCTGATGCTAGCTTTGGCGTAAGGTCCTTCAGGCAGCTCATTGAGGTACAGGCAGTCCCACAAATCTTTAGTGTTTTTTTGCTGTCATTAAGTTGGGCCTGTTAGCATTTTATTTTCTGTGTTGCACACCACTCAGTTGGGCCCCATTTATCTCTGAATTCTGTGATCCCCAATGAGTGAAAAAGAAAACTGTATTTTTGTAGTCACCGTAAAACCTCTTGCTTGGAATTTAATTGAAGGACACAGGTCCCTCCCCTCTGTGTTTTTGGACTTGCTCTCTGCACTGCTTGTTACAAAACTGAGCATGTTGTGAGTGGATGGAGTTATACCAGGCTGTTTACTGGTTTTTGTTTTGCCAGTGGCCAAATCTTGTAGACAGCAGTATTATTATTATACAGTATTTGTATAGCGCCAAAAAGTTTGCTCAGCACTGTATAACACATATGTCTCTGAATTTTGTGTCGCTCAATTAACTTTAAAGAAAAGAATTTTACATTGAGGTACAAAATACCAATTTTGAAAAAACATCTGTCCACAACAGTTTATAGATAGGTGCTCTTCAATTGTCCACAACGTATCAACTTTTAACTATTTTATTTTCTGTTTAGATTATAGCTTTTAGTTTGGGGTAACTGGAGCACATCAGGGAGTTGTTATCAATAGTCTGTTCAAGAGTTGCCTTTTTGTGCAGCACCTCATTGTATCCTTTGAAAAAGAAACACTTGATACCCAAAACACAGCACACCCTCACCCCCCGGTCCACTGCAACCCCCTCCCATATCCCCATATGCAATTTTTTTTTAAATATCAGAGCTATAGACCTTATGGTTTGCTAAAAATTGGGCAGTGCCTGCACAGTACATGTATGTGAGCAGGTAGAACAGTCTAAAATGTGGGAACACAGAAAAGGCCGGCATTTTCTTATATTAGAAATTCAAGTGTATCATCTAAGAGAACAGTAGCAGGGAATTTTGTGAGCAGGTTAAAGAGGGAAATGCTTAGAAACAAGGCAGGCATTTTGCTGCTGTAAAAAAAAGCACACTACTTCAACATATCCAGGTAGAATAGACCACATTGCACACATAAAGGCAGGACAGTATGTTTTCTCAAATAGGCCAAAATATGTAAACATAAGGCATTTTTTCTGTGAGCACGTTCATTTTTTTTGAAAGCCAAACACTACTAACTATGACCAATAGGTAAAAATATCATTTCAGTCTTACAGCTTGATATATCCTCTGACCCCCACCCTGTTCATTATCATTGTTATTGTTAATAGTTCTAATACTTAATTTTCACAAGGTATGTTTTACACTTGCTTTGTCTTCACTTAAAGTGAAACTTGGCCTTGGCCGCATGTCAGAGATATATTATATTGTGAAAGTGCTCTGTGATTGATAGCCTAGCAGTCAGTGGAGTTAAGATATAGTTAAGATATAGCTAAATATCTGCTGCTACATCACCTGTCAGGTTAAGAAGTAGAAAATAATAGTTTTTGGAAAAAAGTCCATTTCTGTTATCACAGCAGGGATAATGCTGCAGCCGTGTTAAAGAATTCACTTACCTCAATCAGAAGTTCATATACATTTCTCATGATCCCTTCAAACCAAATGAATAGCACCGTGATATTATGTGGCATTGTGGCCTCTTACTATCAGACTGTACTGAGCCTATCTAGGAAATGTCCTTCTGTTCATACAATACTTCTAGTAACAGTAATGCAGGCCATAGAAAGGTCGAAAATTGGCCGATTTTTCGGTCGAAAATAAAATCGGCCGATTTTCGGATGGTTAGTGGGTTAATAGGTCGGCCGTTTTTCGGTATTTTGGCAGATTTTTTTTATCGGTAAAGTTGGAAAAAGATCGTCCGATTTTGCCGATCGGCTGATTTTCGCAGCAATTATGGGCAAATCGGCCGATCTTTTTACCGATAAAAAATCTGCGCATGAGCAGTGACCTGCAAGAGGAAGACAAAAAGAAGAA